>NC_092513.1:66876172-67176639 GCF_047511675.1 Marmota flaviventris
TACAGGCGTGCACCGCTGCACCCGCCATTATTTGTTTTTTTTTTTCTCATCTGTAGCAGTGATGTATTCCACGGGGCTGAGTTTTTTTGATGGCCTGCCCCACAGTGATAACATCTGTTTCTGGCACTTGGGCTCAAAAACTCTAGCCCCAGGCTTTTAGTCTTGACAGAGCTTTTACAAGTTTGCTCCAGGCCTTTCACCTTCCAGGGGAATTAGCTGACCAACAGGTCACCAGAAATGAAGGGACAGGGATGAGCAAGATTGTCATCTGTGCTGCACAGGCTGGCCGCAGCCTGGCTGATTAGAAAGCCCTCTTCTCTGGTTTTCTGAGGCTTCCTTTTTCTTTTCTTTTCTCAATTTTTTGAGGAGTATGTTAAAAAGCAATCTGGGTGAGTCCAGACTCTAGGAGACATTCCAAAGCAAGCTGCACCTTTATAAATCCAATGAGGGTTTATGAGCTGTAAAGTTTGCATTACAGAAGGAAAAAAAAAAAAAAAAAGAATCCAGACCTTGCCGTTTCAGAACTCTGATGCCAAAACAGTTTCAGCAGAAAGTGAGGCGGGCCCCCAGGAGAGGGCCTCAGGCCCTGAGAGGCAGCATCCCGAGCTCTAGAAACTGCTGGGGAGCAGACCGGCCGGCCCCACAGCCGCTCACAGAGCACTGCTTCTCTGCTCTGGAAAGCAAGTGGGATTTGGGTCCCTCTCCACAGCCTTCCCAGGTGTCTCCCTGGGGGGGCAGGGGGCGATTTAAGGACCCCATTTTAAATCAGTTGCTTCTCATTGTCAGCCCCTGGCAGGTCTTTCCTCAGAAGTCACAGGTAAAATGAGAGTTCTGGGAGCTGGGGCTTCCTTCCACGTCCCGGCGGGCTGGGAGGGCGGCCCAGGCGGTGGGCTGCCAAGCGGAGGACCAAGGCTGCTGTCGCCGGCCTGTTCCCAGCACCGGCCCTTTCTCGGGTCACGGAACGTGTGTCATGGATCCTGTTCCTCAGGGAGCTGTTCTTTCAAGGGAATCAAACCTGCCTCCTCACCTGCATGCTACTGTGTCCTCTGGACAGCAGCATGGAGATTTGAAAGCAGTGACCACACTGTCCCCCCAAGCCCCACCCCATGCAGGGCAAGGGACACAGGTCAGGCTTCCCCGGGAAAGCACACATTTGTATTCATAAGGCTGTGTGGCATGAGGGGACATTTCCTGAAGTCCCCAGGCATCCTGTGCCACTTAAAAATAAGTATCTCAGTAGCAATTTGCTGCAGCAAAATAACCAGGGGGTGACGAGCAACTTGTGTAGATTGATACAGCAGGAGTGGGAGCCGTTTATTGTAGGGCAGGAGGGGTATATATACATTCCACACAGCTTATCTAATTAACATAAACTAGATACAGCAGTCAACCAATCAGGAATCTCCACACGTAATGGCTCGCTGGCGTTACTTCACAAACCACTCCCTCTCACAAAATGCCAGGCGCCATCTTGACTTGTTTACAGACTCTAACAATCCTGTGCCAAGGAAGAAAACCAGGAATCCTCCCATGGTACTCTCAGAATCAAAAATTGACATTCCTGAAAAGGGGAGCAACACTGTCCCATGGTGTAGTCAGCATGCAGATGTTAGAACCAGATGGTCTGCCTTGGAATGCTGTGTGCCCCAGTCAAGTTAGTTAACCTCTCTGTGGTCTTAGTTCCCACATCTATAAAATGGCTGTCATACTAGTCCCTACTATTCTTATAGAACAGACATGATGATTAAATAAAATATGTTAATATTTATAAAGCCTTAGATTAGTGCCTGCCACGTGGTAAATTTTATCACTTGTTTATTTAATTGCTACTGAGATACTTATTTTTAAGTGGGCTGAACCCAGAGCCTGGCACACGCTTCACCTCTGAGCTACATCCCCAAACCTTACATTTTTAAAAAATTTTGGCTGACCGCCCTCAATTTATTTATTTATTTGTTTGTTTGCGGTGCTGGGGCCTCATACATGCTAGGGAAATGCCATGCACTGAGCCACATCCCCAGCCCTGTAAACTACTTCGTAAGTGAAACGTAAATAGTAAAGGAGGAAATTAAGGAGCAGACTTACAGAAATAAGTGACTGGGAACAGCTGAAGATGGGTCATCAGACCCGGGGGCGGGAGAGTATCCTCCTGGAGCAGGTGAGGAGGGGGGAGTCAGCTCTGTGGGCGCTCAGGATCAGGGGCTCTTTGCTATGGCCCTTGGGCCTAACCCACCACACACACGCCACACACATGCAAGCACACGTGCAAACACACATACTGCACACACACTCCATGCACACAGGCCCTGGCGTCCGAGTGTTATCTGCGAGCACCCACGGTTTGCTCACACTGTGTCCAGCAGTTTCTTTCGCCGAGTTCTCCATTTCAGAAGGGCAGTGGGCTGGGATATTCCAGTCATTGCATAAACAAGCGCCCTCTCTGTGACTGATTTATATCACAGCTGTGGCTCATGCTCAGCGCACAGAGTCTGAGGCCTGGCCACCTTTTCCACAGCAGCTGGGAGCCTGCAGCTGGCCAGGGCTTCAGCAAAGGACCATAAATCTCTCTGAGTCATCATGAGGACAAACCAAGAGGCTTTCCCCCTCTTCCCGCTAATGCATTCAATTAAACCATTATACAGACGGGGACAAAGGTGAAGGGCTTTTGCACCCAGAGGACAGGGACATTTAGGTTTGAGATGCTCCAAGAGTAGACTTGCATCCCCTGCACAGTTCCTCCCAGAGTGTCCTGGGCAGTTCCAGGCATTAATGTGCGGAGGGTCACGCTGGCAGTGAGCTGAGGGAGAGATAGTGCTTTAAGGAAGGTGGCTACCAATCTCCTTAGGTTGCTAATAAACAAAGAGAACTTTGGCTATTATAATGTTGGATCCAGAAGAATCTCCTGGACCTATGTGTACTTGGGATGCGAGGGCATTCAGGCCCGGGACCCGAATGGCTAAACCATTTCATTCGTATTTATGACATTTATTCATTTACAACAGACCTTTTTCATTTATTTTATTTATAGCCTGTGAGAAGTCAGGATTATAAAAATGAAATGAAACTCTGGCTCCCTCTTTCAAAAGGGCACTGAGTAGCTCTTGGTGGAACAGGGAGGCCACTGGGGAAGGAACCGTGGTGTGTCGATGGATCATTTTCCAGAGGGCCTGGCTGGCTGTGGACACGGGGACATGGCGGGGGCCTGCTGACGCTCTCTCACACTGTGCTGCACCCCTGAACCGGATCCACAAGTCTTCCTTTGACTTTTCTTTCTGGGTTGCCCTTTCCCTTTCTCCAATGTGGAGACCTGGGAGGGTGTTAGTCCCAGAGCCTGAGGATTTGCCTCTCCTTCCTGAGGGCCTGAGTGTGAGCCGCCTCTCATACTTGTGTGCGGGGTTGCATCTGGAATGCTGTTGTGGCCGCAGCACCGGTGTGTGGTGCTCCTGTGAGGGTGGACCCTTGGTCTTCCCCAGACGCAATACCTTAATCCACCTCAAAGTTCTTGGGCTTTGCTCTCCTGCCTTCTTCATAAGCACTTATCCCCCTAAAAAATCCAGTTTTTATATCTCCTAAAGCACACAGAGTATAAATAAAGCAAGCAGAGCCTGCTTTGGTTACCAGCCCCAGAGGGCTGGAGGGGCAGACGGGGTGGGTCTGGCTTTGAGCTCTCTGCTGGAGAGCACAGAGTCCAGAGTGCGGCCTTCAGTCCAGGACAGCCTCCCCTTCCTCATGCCTCGGATCTGAAAGACTCTATACGGACACAGACTTTCTAAAAGTTGGATATGTGCTGCATTTTTGAGGCATATTGATTGCTTGTCAACCGGTTCAGATTTAAAACTCAGAGACCCTGCTATGTGCCAAGAGGTTAGTCAGACATTCTTATGTGTGAATGTAATGTTCACAATATTTATCAGTAAAAAGCACAATTCTGAAGCAAAAGCCTGGCTGTCACAGAGCTGTGGGGCACCAGCCCCTCTCCAGTGGCCTGTGGTGGGAGCCGAGGAGCCCTCCCCACTGCATCCTGCTCTGTGGGCCCCCTCTCCTCCAAATGGACCTGGAAATGCCCCCGTGTAGCTGACCCCACTGGAGTTTCTGTGTGAGTCAGCCTTGCGGATGCTTTTTTTTTTTTTGGTCAGTGACTCAAGTTTTCAAAGGGGTCTTTGCTAAAAAAAGTACAGAAAAGAAAAAGAAGGAAGGAAAAGAAAGAGAGATCTTAACTTTTGAGAGGATCGAAAGGCAGAACAAATAACAATACCATACTTGCAAAAGTGGCCGCCGGTCCCTGGAGAGAAGAGGGGAAACAGAGGAAAGACATCCAGGAAACCTGCGGCTTGCCTTCCTCCTGTATGTGTGACCCAGGTGACAAATGCACCACTCCCCTTTGTCCCTGGGGCCTTAAGTACAGCAGAGAGCAGTGGTGTTCTTCACACAGGCAGCTCTGTGCACTGTGCCCCAGGAAGTTCCCCCCTCCTCTCTCCTTCCCTCCCCTCCCCTCCCCTCCCCTCCCCTCCCCTCCCGGGTGCCTGCCCTTATGGCCTACCATCCAGGGCACAAAGATGACAGCTTCAAGACCAGCATGGAAGGTCTTTGGCTTCTACAGAAGCCGGGACCTCCCACATTGGCTCATGTTGGCCTGTGTAAGTTTAAGGATGACCTCATAAGCACCCATCAGAATACTTTCATAAGGTTGGTAAGCCCTTTATGAAGGACTTAAGGTTAATGAAGGAAACGAAGTGGGCTTCGTTGTTTTGTTTTTGGTTTGCTTGTATGTTTGGTACTGGAGATTGAACCCAGGTGTACCTTACCCCTGAGCCACATCCCAAGCCCTTTTTATTTTTATTTTGAGACAGGGTCTCACTAATCTGCTGAGGCTGGCCTCGAACTTGTGATCCCCCTGCCTCAGCCTCCCATGTCACTAGGATTACAGACGTGTGCCCTCATGCCCAGCTGAATGAAGATTTTTATGCATTTGACCTGACTAGACTTTCTGTGCATTTCCCAAGAAAATTTTAGGAGAGTTTTGGCAAACCCACGCTGAACGGAAAGGTCTGGAATACGACGTGGATCAACTGGAACCACAAAACATAATGATGTGGCAAAGTCAGACCAGAATCGATGCCAAGTCCTCTGCTATACATGTAGATGTATTTCTCAGCTAAGCGTGTGTGTGAGTGTGTGCGCGCATGCGTGTGTGTGCATGTGTGTGGGGGTGTGTTGAGCCAAGGGATGGCGAGGGAGCTGTGCTGCGTTGGGTTTGCACAATAGGCATCCTGAGGCTCCTGCGTGCTGCTCACGTCTCGGCACCGTCCCTCGCCCACCACCCAAGACCCTCCAGGAGCCGTGGCTGCCGTCATCCACCACCTGCCTCGCGCCAGCCCTGCACACATGCTCTGCTTACCTGCTCCCCTTGTAGTCATGCAAAAAAGGCCCCGACCCACCTTCAGAGCTGCCTTGACTGACCATGGCAGCGGACTCACAGCAAGTGGTAGGTGGAGGTTCAAGGCCAAATTTGTTTTGCTGCAAAAGCTGAATCCTTGCTGTCTGCCCTGCTGGAATTCCTGGGACTTCACGTGTGGTTTTGAGAGAACAGTGACACCCTGAAGGAGAGGGAGGTGAGCATCCCAGATGCAAGCCACTCATGTTTTAGGCCATCAGGAACCCATGAGAGGAGTGATAAAAGCCAATGTATTGACCCAGAGATAAGTGCGTGTGGATAAGATGCCATCTCAGGAGATGTTGTGGCTGGAGACCACCAGCTCCTGAGGCCCTTGCCGCAGACTCCTCCCAGGCCCAGGCCTTTCCTCTAGGTTGGGCCATGGTCACGGCTGTGCAGGACCTGTCAGAGTGAGACCTGCCCATATTCCCAAGAGCACGTCCGAGGTGACTGATTCACACTCCCTGGTGACTTGCACTTGTGAAGCAAGTTGCCTGTAACTTGCTACATCCTTACCTCAAGTCATATCATGAAGTCCACATGAGATGGAGCAAGTGGGAGCTCTGTGAGCACCTCAGACATCCCACTCGACCCCAGAGCCACTGTAGACAATGCAGCAGCAGGACACAGGTCCAGAGTCCAGCTAAAGCCACACCCTGGACAAAGGCAGTGCTCACCAAACCCAGGAAGCTCTTACGCCTCTGGCTCGGGACTACCGAACCCAGAGTTTCTGGAAATGCAGAAGGCATTCCCGTTAGGAGAAGGAGGCCAAGGCAAAAACGTGCATGTCCGAGGAGTATTTTTTAAAGCAGGTTTTGGAGCAGATGACGGGGCCAGTTCAGGAGCAGCCCATTGTTACAGATTTGCACAATAAAGATGTATTCTTGATAACAATGGACATGGCCACATGCTCAAGCATTTTCTGCACTGCCTAGAACAGATGGCTTGTCTTGTGTGGTCTTGGTGCCTACCTGTCCTAGTTCTCTGAGTAGCGTGATGCACCTGTGGAGCATATGTGTGATCGCGTCCACCCACACGGCAGTCAGCCAGCACACCGCCCCACGCACCCGTGCCTCCTCACTCTGCACGAACAACCTAGACCTATCCTGCCGACCCCTGCCACCCACATGCACTGCACAGTGCCACCACGATCCTCCTCCTCAGAGTACCCTGCCTGGCCAGGGCCACTCCTTCACTCGTGCATGGAGTGGCCCTGTCCCTCTGCAACTGAGGCATCCTGCAGTGTCCTCCTGGCCCTGTCCTCGTCCTCTGCTCAGCTGCTCTCTTTCCCGTACCTGCAAGGACTCCCACGTGTCTTAGCCCAGGGCCACACTGTCCTTGGTCCCGAATGCTTCCAGCTATCCCTCTCAACTTCCCCTGCTCCTCGTCCCTCCCCATCTCAGCTTGGCCTGGCCTTTTAAAAGAGAAGCCTGGCCTTCCTGTCCCCGTTTGTGACGCGGCTTAGTTCCCAGCCAGCTCTTAAGCTGTCTTTCCCACAATCCCACTGGAACTTTCACTGATCTAGGTGTTTGCAGGGCTGGGATGGAACCAGGCTCAGGCCTGCTGAGCAAGGGCTCCACCCTGACTGCTTCCCTGGCCCCTACGGGGGCCTTTCTGATTCCTGTCCCTAGGAATTCTGGCCCCCTCAGAGCGAGGCACCTGTGGACAAGGCACAGCTCACCCGGTGACCCAGTGTTTAGGGTGACCCAGTGTGTCTGAGTCAGGGGGTCACAGTGGGCAAAGAATGCAGTGCAACTGCTGTCCCTGTGAGGCTGATGGGCCACTCGCTGCCCGGGAGCCACGTGCACAGAACACTGCCGTGAGCCTCTCACGGGCCAGGGAGCTCGAGTGGCTCCAGGAAGTTCCACCCAGGCCCTCGGAGCCGGCTTTGCTCTGTGTGTCCCCATGTTGGTTCTCCAGTGTGTATGCAGCTACTTTAGGGGGTGTCCGACACATCACAACCTGCCAGTCAGATTCAGTCTTAAAGCAGGAAAGTGAAGAGTCAAGGGTTATTTTAAAAAAAATCAATGATGTCATGAGGGATTTGCTTAAGGTTTAAGTTTTGTCAAAGAGTAAATCAAAGGTTTTTTTCAAAAGAAAAAATGGTAAGGGGCTGCAGCATCCTCCGGGCAGAGATGGGGAGCTGAAGGGTGCATGTTTGTGACTAGAGTGCCCCAGTCTCCACCCGGGGCAGAGAGAGGAGCGAGGACCTCATCAGGCTGACTGGCCAACCGGGGTGACAGCATGACCCTCGCTCAGAACCCCTGGACTCAAGTAATTGGACATGCAAGGCCTCATGAGGATCCAAGAGCATCTCCATTCCCACCTGTTGGGGCAACAGCGAACCGAAAATCTAAGAGATGGGAATTAATTCCTAGCATAGACATTCTTCAGTTCGCTTCAGGAAAATGAAATAATCAGGGCTTGAAACTGTAAGCCCAAAGGACAAGTGTCTTTGGTGCAGACAGTAACCCCAATACATCAAGCATTTTAGCAAGCTGTAGGAGAAAGACAGATGTGATGGGCAGGTGGCAGGGCGTGGGCCAGCGGCTCCGAGTAGGCTTGCTAGACCTCCGCCAGACCTGGCTCCGTGGTTAATTATGATAAAACAAGTTAAAGTAAAAGGTTTGTAAAAGACAAAAAAGGACTCACAGAGCTGAACTCAATCAAGTGCAGGTATTGAATGAATTTGGGGGATAGAATTTGATATTATCAATAAAAATTTCATATATCCATACGTGATGACACAATAATTCTGCTTCTGTTGACTTACCCTAAAGCCACAGTGGACCACTCAAAGATATGCACCACAGGTGTCCATCACATTCTTTTGTAAATATGTCTTATTTGTTAGTTAGGAGTTTTGTTTTGTTAACTTTTGAAATACTGTGGGGACATACATTAAGGTCACTCTCTACATCCTATCAGTTTATAAGAGTTACTTTATGTATTATTGAGTAATCAAAGCAGGACTCAAACCGGCATGACTCCTGTTTTTATGTGCATAAAAATGTGAATGTCTTGGTATGTGGATATCTGTGCAAAACTATTTCTGTTATTTTCCTGTTTTGTGGTGATTTAGGACCACATGCCCCCACCACAGAGGGTTCATGTAGATGTTAGTGACCAGACAGAGGAAAAGGACATTACAAAGAAAGAATATAGTGGGAATGAAAATGATGCTTTTAGCCGGGCACGGTGGCACATGTCTATAATACCAGCAGCTCAGGAGCCTGAGGCAGGAAGATTGCAAGTTCAAAGCCAGCCTCAGCAACTTAGAGAGGTCCTAAGCAACTTAATGAGATAATGTGTCAAAAAATAAGAAAGATCTGGGAATGCAACTCAGTGGTTAAGTGCCCCTGGGTTCAATCCCTGGCAGAAAGGAAGGGAGGGAGGGAGGGAGGGAGGAAGGGAGGGAGGGAGGGAGAAAAAGAGGAAGGAAAGAAGGAAGGAAATGATGCTTTTAAAAATAATCTGTTGTTTGATGTGAGAAGTATTAATTAAGAGACATTAGGATTTTTGCCTATATCTATCTTTTACTTTTAATCCATTAATGAAAAATCTCACCTGGGAAATATGACATGGAAAATTCTGTAGACCTCAGCATTTAGCCCACAATGCTGAGATTGCTCATTGGCTAAGAAAGTGGCATGACTTGGCTCACATCACCCATGAGAACAGCCATTGCTGGAGTTCAGTAGATTTGAGCTAAAGTTCAACACAAGGTCATCTGAACATTTGCCTAGTGAAGTGGTAAACTGAGCAAAAAGATCTATTTTTCTCACAATTCCATGTTATATTCAATGTGCATGGCCTGGTAAAATGTTGGCTCCTTTCATTGCATATGAAAATCTTTCCTTTTTAAGAATTAAAAATGATGTCAATGAAGTTTCTGGCAGAAAATTTACACGCGGTGTGATTTCCTGATATTTCCGTCACCAATTCCCGTGCCAGGCTACATGTTCAGCTGCCAGGTAGCCCCTGTGTCATATGAAAGTACTTGAACTTTTATAGGAATATGCCGGCATGCCCCACCACTTTTGTGGATCATTAGTCCTCTTCTGCAGACTGTTTTGAGAAAGTAGCAGCACATGTCCAAGTTCCAGTGTCTGTAGTGACCAAGATACACCTGGTGGTGACTGTCCAATTAGATGCAAATCTATGCCTCACTTGACCCCAGTTTACCATGACATTTTTCCTCCAGGAAAAAGCAGATGAGTTCACTTCTGTGGTTGAAGCAGAGCAGTGCATTGATTGACAGAGTGCCTCATGCCCCAGTCAGGGAGGAAACAGGAGAATGAGGCACATGGCCAATTCAGAACACGAAGACAGGAGAATTTGCTTTTCCACTGATAACACTAATGAAAAACTAAGACTGCAGACTGAAAATGACTTGCTGAAAGTCCCTCATTGTTTTGTTCAGGAAGCGGAGAGACACAAGGGAAGCTTGTCTAGGGAACCACAGGAGGCCAACAACAAAACTTTTGCTAGAATTCACATCTGAGTAACAAGCAGAGGCCTTTGGCTTAAACCACCACTGCAGAAAAATCAAAAGAAATAAAAAATAATCAACCCTCTGCAAAGGTGTCACTGCACACACAGCCTTTCATCTGGGTACATTTGTTTGTGCTGATTGCACTCTGCTGTGTGTACAACATATTAAACAAAGCTGACTGAAGTCTGCACATGCTAGATGAAAGCTGATGTGGAAAGGGGCTTGATGACAGGTAACATCAACCATGGCTCTCACGTACCTCTAAAATTAATAAGCAGACATACAACACTTTGGGGAATGATTTTTTTTAATTCCATATTATAACCAGATGGGGTGGAAGACAAATGATAGGAAAATGAAGAAAGAAGATGTCTTAGTCTGTTTTCTGTTGCTATAATGGAATGTCAAAGGTTGGGTAATTTATAAAGAATAAAGGTTCATTTTACCCTTGGCTCTAGAGGCCCAGATGTCCAGGAGCATGGTGCTGGCAGCTGGTGAGGGCTTTCTTGTTTCACTGGAACGTTGGCTGAGGGCAGAGTAGAGTGGTGAGACAGAGCAGGAGTGCTAGCTTTGGTCTCCTTCTCTTCTGTCATGGAGGCCCACCACGATGTCCTCATTCAATCCTCTTTATCCCAAAGTCCCCTCCAAATGGCCTCAGCATGTGAATTGAGGGATTAACTTTCCCACATAGGAACTGCCAAGGACACCCCCCAGACAAAGCAGGAGGAAGAAGACAGCACCCAGCATATGGCAGGAGAGTGAGCAGGGGGTCAAGGACAGGGGCCCTGAAATCCCTCACCTCCCAGCCCCGTTTGCTCACTTGAAAAGGAGGTGGAATGATTGTATGGATTCCACAGAGTATTTGGGAAGGTTAAATTAGCTAATATATATGAAGTTAGCAGTTTGTAGGGGACTAATAAGCATACCTGTTTTTATCGCTATGCTACTTTGGGGGAAATGTCCATTCTCTTGACTTTAAAAGTGGTTAAAAATGGCTACAAGTTACCAAGAATGCTGCCACTACCAGCGTCCAACATGTGGATCTCAAGGCATTGCTCTGACTTCCATGGTCCACATTCTGTGTTTTCTGAGATTCACACACCAGAGCCCTGATTGCAAACCAGGGTTAGCAACGCTGGCTGATTTCTTCAGTGGATAGATGATAGGTAGGTAGGTAGATAATAGATTATAGATTATCGATCACAGATGATAGACATGTAGACAGATGAAGGATAATAGATGAAAGACGACAGATGATATATAATAGATGATAGGTAATAGATACATATGTGAAAGATAATAGATATATTGATAGATGATTGATTGATAGATGATAGGGAGAAAGAAGGAGAGAGAGAAAAGAACGACAGAGCTTTGTTCACACTTAGAGGGGGGAATTGCTGATAGATCCTTTCAGGGAGATAAGGCCGCGTGCGCTGGCGTGTCAGCCCCTGTGGGAGTCGTGGCAGTGCCAGAGTTGTGGGTGTTAAAGGTGCCCAGGACATGTGAGACCAGGCACTAAAACCTGCTCGGCCAGCTGAGTGGCACTCGGTCTGGAGGCGGACCCCCGTCAGTTCTGGGGGTGGGGACTGGTGCTGCACAGTGTCTTCTCCCTCCTGCTTTGTGCAGCCGGTTTTGGAAGTGAAGACTCCCAGCCTGCGGTTTCCAGCTCTTGGCCCAGGACAGGAGGAGGAAGCCTCTCTGAGCACCGCAGGAGTCTCCCTCCATGCATCCTCCTCCTCACCACAGACCCCTCTGCAGGGACAACAGGCTCCTCCCAACTGTGGGGCCTGCCTGAAACCAGGGGTCGCCCAGCCCTGGATGCGCCTCGATCCCCAACATGCAGGTGTGTGCAGGGTCTAACCTGCCAATCGGGCTCAGTAATTAGCGATCATTAATAATGAAATAGAGCAATTGTAGCAATACGCTGTGATCAGAGTTAGCCCAAGCTTACCAGTCTTTCTTTGTTCCAGAGGTTTTCCATTTAGGGTTCAGATGGCAGTTGACCGCGGGAAGCGGTGCTGTGGGAAGCGCGCGGGTGGGGGTGGGCGTGGTAAATCTCTCTTCAAGTGTCTGGTCCAGGCAATCTGCCAGACACTTTTGTTTTCTCTGCTTTTCCTCCGAGAGTCGGGCTGCTTTGGCAAAGGAGAGTGGTATTACCTTACCACGTGGAGCACAGTTAATGGCTCTAAAGAATTCCCCAGCAAGTCAGTAATGAGCTGCCAAAAATACTCGTGGTGCCAAAGGATCTGGATATGTCTGTTCCATTTACTGCCTGTCTCTCATTTCATCGTGAGGCGGCGCTGACCAAGGACATAAAAGTCTACAGCTCTGGGGTACTGTGGGTTTAAGGGCTGGAGGCAGGTTTTAATATGCCCCCAGCACCCTAGAAAGCTAGGAAGGTGTGCACAGAAAGAAGGCTGTCGCTGTGCAAGAGGCTCGGGTGCCCACGGGGGTCGCTCTCCCATCTTGCACCAAGACCGTGTCCTTCCTGTCTGAACAATTCCCATTTCTCCGCCACAGGAACAAAGCTCCATGTTCAAAACATCAAATAGCAAATATATAACAGTATAGCAGGATCATTTATTTTTGAATTTCATATTGATAATAAATTGAATCTGCTAAGAAAAGAGTCTTCTTAAAATTTAAATGGAATTGGGGAATATGAGGAGAAGATCCGGGAAAGCAATGGAAATAACAGAGCAGTTTAAAAGGTGCCTGTTTCCCTCCAGAAGCTAAAGGGTCTAAAGACGTGGCATCTAGACTTCCTCCCTCATCCCATCCCTCCCCACAGCCTCCCTGGGCTTCGCCTGGCCTGAGGTCAGCATCTGTTTCTGCCCTGATGGGAGACTCTCCTCTCCTGCTCCTTACTTTGGAGCAGAGAGAGTCCAGTGGCCTTGAATACAACGGCGCTTTTGCCTGACAAGTTATCTGTCTTGATGGCTAGGATTTTAGGAGCAAGAATCCCTGAAATAGGGACTTTTGATGGCTTAGCATAAAGCTCACAAGACACAAGATGTTCACAGGGTACCTGCTTCTCTGGGCCAGAGACCAAAAAAAATTCCTGGGCTGGTGAGTTCAAAGTCTGTGTCTTTAATTCCTACTCAGAAAAACATATTGGAATTCAGCTGGAAGAATGACATCATCCAAGAAAATAAGCCAACTCTGCTTTAAATTTGGTGTGTGTGTGTGTAATGCATATATGAAATTGTGTCCTTTATTATAAAGGTCATTTGAAACACTCCATCGTGACCAACTCATAGGGACCCAAACCCTGGGGTAAAACTCCAGCTCGCTGTGACTGCTTCTCTCTCCCCTGGGGCTACTTCAGTCTGCCTGGGGCCACCCCCTCCTGTATAAGCTCCTGCTTTCCCAGGAGCCCAGGTAATGTCTGAGGGTGTCTGCGTGGCTACCAGAAGGTGGAGCACTTGAGGTAGAGTTAAGAAAGGCTCGCAAACACTTGCCCAGTGTTTTTGATTTCAGAAAAGAAGCCGGGTCACTTCTTAGCTACCTCTGAAGACTCAAGCCAGAATCTTCCACTGCCTGCTAGCAGAATGATCGTCCACAGAAAGGCAGTGATGATTTGCTCTGATTATCAATTAACGCACAACTTATGAATTTAGGGTAACATGAACAATCTGTTAGAATAATAGTAGCTGAAATCAAAATAGTTTTGCCACTGGCTAGGCCTCAGGAAAATGTAAAGCCCTCAAATTAGCCCAAACCCTTAACATATGTACATGAAACATTTTTATTAAAATGTTATTTGATAAAAATTAGTGTTTCTCTGTCTGTCAACTACTTGGAAAATTATTAGGTGCCTATCACTTATGGAGGAATGGAAAAATTGTGGCAGTTGTTTATACCCAGGTGTTCTTTGCTTTTGTGATTTGTATTTATTACTCCTCATATGATCTGGATAACATTTTTACATTTTTAACCATTAAAAAACAGTTCAAAATTTAAAGAGTGAAAATGCGGTCCCCTGGTGCAGCCCTGGTAAGAGGAAGGTGTGGTGCGTGGGTTGGACTTGAGGGTGTCACCTGGAGGGGAATATGCACCACGGATTGCAGGCCAAGGGTTGGAGTGCTTGGTGCACAGTGCACTGGGGTTTTCACAAGAGAGACTTACTCACCCGACCTGAAATGGGCATCCTTGGGTGTTTGGAGGATGACTGTGTTTGATCTTCTCTCCTTTGTCCATTTCTGTGTCTTCTCCATTTGTGGAACCTAGAAAACCTGATCTCTTGGAAGAAGAAGCAACTGGGAGGGCGGAGGGGAGGGTGGAAGGGAGGGTGGGATGGGGAGAGAGCTGTCAAGAGCACAGAATCATAGTTTGATAGAAGAAATAAATTCTAATGTCATATTGCACAGTGGGCTGATTCTAATTAACATTAACTTACGGTAAATTTCAAAATAGCCGAAAGAGAGGACTTTGAAAGTTCTCACCGCAAAAAAAGTAATAAATATTTCTGTGATGAATATGCTAATTACCCTGATTTGATCTTCACATGATGCATATATATATGGGGATACATCACACTGTTGCCTATAATATGTACAATATTGTCAATCAAACACTAAATAAATTGAGGGAAACAAAAATATACAAAGGCCATCAGCAGAGTTGGGTTGTAGAGTGAAACCAGGTCATTCCATGCAGATGCCAAAGCAAGCGCCCAGCAAGAGCGTGCCACAGCAGGACAGAGCCAGTGAAGAGGGCACTGACCTTGTTTCTTCTGTTGCAGGCTCAACGTGGGAAAAGACGTTTCGGCAGATCGGCTTTGAAAGGTAAGCCGGGTCAGCACGTCTCCACCTCCTGCTACTTGTCTTGTCCTGTTTTATTCCAAGAGGTCTTTTGAATATAAATCAGTTGTGTTGCCGCCACTGTTTGGCACAACATCACCTTGCCTCTGGGAGCCTCAGTGCCTTTGCACAGTCAGAGCTTTGCTCTATAAACCATCCCAGCATGCAGAGTGGAAATCAAGGTTAACTGGAGTGGCTGACAGCAAGCCTTGCTCTTCTCCCAGTTATTAAAGCAGTTCCTGTCACCTCCAAGTTCAATGCTGAGTCACACCTTGTGCAGCTACAAGTGTTCCTATGCCAGAGTCCCCAAAAGAAAGAATATGGAGTCATTATAACATCAAAGATGTGGAGGTGGGGCCGGGACAGGTCCCAAACCCCCTCCCGGGGGTCGAGTGGCAGGTGGCAGGCAGCACTTCCCTTTGGGATTTAGGGTCTTAACACTGAGCTTTCAATGGAGATGCAGCTATTAAAAGAGAGAAAAGTAGTTATAATTTTATTTTACTCTAAAAGTATATATTCACTAGTTGCTTTCACTGTATTGAAAATGTTCTTTTCTGGGGATGTTCAAGTTCACAGAGTGGTCAAAATAAAATACTAAAAACTGCGTCGTCTCTGCGGGGGCAACAGAATAGTCACCTCTGACAGCAGTCCTTTGCCCCTGAGTAAGTGATTCCAGGATTTACTCATGTCCCTACATGCTCCGTCTCTCACCGGCACCATCACGACCTGGTCTCCCTCCAGCTCTTGTCACTAGTTCAGGGTGTCAACAGAGATTGACTCTGCATGACCAGATCCCAGGGTGTTGTGCCGGGCGCAGTGGCACACACCTGCAATCCCAGTGACCTGGGAGGCTGAGGCAACTGAAAGAGTCTCTTGTCTCAAAAAATAAGAAAGGGCTGGGGATGTGGTGCAGTGGCTGAATGCCTTTGGGTTTGATTTCTGGTACCGAAAAAAAAAAAATTGATGAGGGGAAAACAGGTCCGGCTTCATTCCAGTGTGAAATCTCTCTCTCTCGATTCTTCATCATGTGATGAGGAATTTCAAACACACACAGAAGTAGAGAGAGACAGTGGAGGTCGTATATCCACACCTAGCGTTGACGGGGCTCGGCCAAACTCACTGTTTCTATTTTCTGATTTGGGCTGAAATATGTTAAGCAAAACCTCTAACCTCACGCCATCCTTTCCTCTGTAGGTGAGAACAACAGGCATTTTCTCCCTGAGCCCTAACCCACTATCATCCGCAGTAGTACAACCAGCCCTAGTACAACTTCAGCCCAGTCCCTTAAGACCTGGCCACAGCACTGGCCACCGTACTGAAGCAGCCCAGTGGCAGAAGCTTGCCCTGCAGACCCGAGGCCAGCTCATCCCCAGCACTGGAAACAGGCGAAAAAGACCCACTTCCCAATCATGTTGAAAATGTCCTTTTTCTTGGTTTGAATCTGCATGCCACCAGAAGCCACATGTCCCTCCTCATTATGACCTCTTTTAAGCCTCCTTATTTGATCAGTGGTCCCCTACCCCCCACAATCCCTTTATCTTGTTTTTCTTTAAGTCATAAGCTTGGAGGAGCCTGGCCCATTGACTTGTAGAATCTCTCGGTGCCAGGACTCGACCTCTGTGCTGCCCTTTGGGGGGGTGTTCTAACCTCTCTGTTGTGGGACTTTCGAGGGTTCCACTTGCAGCCTGGGAAGGGACTCGTGACTTCCTGTTCTTTGGCACAGACCCTCTGGTCCTCCGGGTCCTCAAGGTCCTGGGTCCTGGCACAGCTGGCTCTTCCCATCTCCTCCACCCTCTGCTGTGGACCTGTAGTAGGGGTCCCTCCTGGAGCCCGGCTTCCCCTGCTGGGGAGTGGCATTTTGAAACCACTCTCTAGACACCAGGGATGGTCGTCACGACTGGGTGCCATCCTTTCTGGGCCTTGTCGACAGATGGAGCTAGGAAATATATTTTTTAAGAAGAATAAATCCTGAGCTCATACAGTGTTCCCAATTCAAACGTGGCCTCGCAAATTTTCAACTTCTCTGAAGCTACATTTTTCACTCTTTTCCACTGAAAAACTTCACTCTTAATAAAATTCCCTCATTTCATTTTATATATTTTCAAAATAATACTAATGTCCCCACTAATGCCAAGGTGGCTGGAGGAAGTTTTGAAAGCTGGCCGCTGGCCCGATGGGCGTCCTGTTCAGAATGTGCCATCAGAAGGCGGAGAACCACAGTAGATTGAAATTGTTTTCTTCTCTTTGTGTGATCGTATCTGAAATTTTATATGTAATTCCGTTTAGTTTCAACAGACTGTTCCTCGTGGTTAGTGTTATTTTGAATATGTGACGTTGACATGGCTCTAGGCCATAGTATGTCACGAAGTCTGTTAGGGAACATCAGCACCATCTCCCCCTGGGCTCTGGCCTCCCTTCCCTGGTGGTCACGGTATCAGCTTTTGATGTGACTTCACAAGTGGGAGCTCACAGCAAGTGCAGGGCAGCCTCCCGCTGCTCCAGTGTGAGGAAGGTGCATCACAGGCAGTCCCCTCCTTGTGACTTGCACTAGTGGTGAGTCCCACCTCAGGGTATGCGGACGGTCTGCCTTCTCTAGCCTGCAGGTGGCCGTGCTCTGTGAGCGCATGCAGTGGGGAGAGTGGTCCAGCCACCCTCCTGCAAATCCGGGATCTGATTCAGCACCCGCTTTGCTAATAGTCTCAGGGACACAAGCCGTGTGGGTACAGGTGATGCAGAGAGACCCAGGAGACCCCAGGTCTTTCTTCACACCAGTCCCGACTCTGCGATAGATGAGGCTTCTCACACATTTCTTTCCCCCTCTGGTTTCAGGGAGCATTTGACTTTGCAACATCCCGTTTTATACCCAAGAAATTTAAACAGCTCATGTGACATCTCCTCATAAGTCAATGGATTGCAGGTTTGTGTACTGTGAGAGCCTGCACCAGGAATGGCTTGCTTGAAACATTCCACTGACGAGGGCTGTCTCCTAAGGAAACAGCACTGATGTACTTGACCAGTGATCTAGTTGATATAGTTCCTTTGGATTTTGTTACATTTAAGTATATAACATTTTGAGACAGGCCTTGCTAAGTTGCTGAGGCTGGCCTCAAACCTGCAGTCCTCCTGTCTGAGCCTTCCCAGTAGCTGGGATCACAGGCCTGTGCCACTGTGCCTGTGACTCCCAGCAGCAGTGCCCAGGAGTGGCAGAGCACGCTGTGGACTCAGGAGCTTTGCCAGCCTGATGGATGACTAGTAGTGCCCCAGAGCCCTTTCGGGCTGCATTTGTCTGTGGCCATTTTTCCATCAAGAGCAGGTGGAGACTCTTGGCTTTCTCCTAAATGAAGCACTTTGAACAAGAGCTTCTTGTAAAATGGTTCAGGATCCGGATTCAGCCATTGAAACCACATTTGATTCTCAGCATATCAGTCTTATTAGAAGAGCTCCCATGTGCCAAGCACTGTGCTGAATCATTTTCATCCTTACAATAACCCACCGACGAGGAGTCGCCAAAGTTCTGCCATAGGGAACAGAGGATGGCTTTCCAACCCTGCAGGCCACTTGAGTCTTTACAACCTACCAATGTTGTGTTGGTGCAGAAAGCAGCCATGGAGAGTAGGTGTGGCTATATTCCAAGAAAACTAGATGAACACAAATGGGCAACCGCAGGGCTTGGGTGCTGGCCATCATCTGTTGATGCTCACCATGGACTGTGGTCTCACAGGCACAAAGATTCGGAAGAACAAGTAGGGCTTCCTGCATGGGCACCGTCCCTCGTGTTGACCTGTGTGCACATCCTGGTTACAAAGGCTAAGCTTTCTACACACTCCACATAGAGTTCTTGAACTGAGGTCTTTTTTTGGTTTTGTGTTTTACTTTTCCTGTAGCTCTGGGGACACAGCCTCAAGTCACCAGTTACTGACTCTTCTCATTTTAGGACTACTTTGCACAAAGCCAGAGAGTACAATCTCCATCTTGGAGTGCTTCCCTAAAATGTGAATGCTCCCCAATAGCTGCGTAAATTAAATTGCTACAGGGCACAGTCCAGGAGTCTGTTGTTGAACCGTGGTCTCTGTCATCTTGTGCAGTGCTCACACGACAGCTCCATTGAGGGTACTCGGTGTCATCCTGAGTGTTAAATGTGGTCATACTATGTCCTCCTGCGTTTTGTTATTTAAGAGCAGACAGAGTTCTCTGCTTTGCATCAAGTGTCTCAAAATACAGAGCAGACACTGGTCTTTGGGGGCTTGTCCATTTGCAGCTGCAAAGCGTGTGCCAGCCGGGCTGTTAGCTGGGGCTCTGCTCTTCACTGCTCCAGTCAGCTGGTCTTGGTCTTAGAGAACATTCCAATTCTACCTTTAAAGAGCACCTGGTTCTTCAGAGCAGACATAAGAGGTATTGATCCTTCCTCCCTGTGTCCTTTGAAGTCTTCTCCCCTGCCTGCTTGTCACAGCTTATCTGAGTGAGGACATGGAGAGGGAAAGACGTGACTGAGTTTAGAGCTTCTCCAGGAGCAGGAACATGGGCGTCCTGGGTGGAGCACAGGGTGCCATCTGCCTGCCCACCTCTTGCATAGCCCTGCAGGGGAGGTGCTGGACCATCCTGGGAGCTGTGTGCAGCCATTTCCTCTCTGGAAACCCACTGCCACCTGTGGCAGCACCCCCATCAGTGGTCACCTCCACTCTGCACACAGTGGCTTCTCCCATTGTGGGGCGCCGGGACTCTGCATTAGGACTTCACTGCGGAAGCGCATTGTACCCTGGAAGTAAGTGTCAGGACCTAGGTCTGCGTTCTGTCCAGCAGGTCCCCCACCCCGGCCCTGCAGCACCCTCAGCCACAGGGCAGGAGCGCTTGGTTTCAGTTGGAGGCCTACGCGGTGCCTAGCATATCGGGGCCTCTTTCAGAAAGCTCCCTTCCCCGTGCAGACTTCCTGAGCTTGGGATGGTGCACATTTCCAGATCACTGTCATCTCGGCCAGTGCTGAGGTGGGCCCGGTGGGCGGGGCTTTGTAAATTCACTTTTCCTCTGCTGTCCTACCAAAGAGTTGCTAGCTGAGGTGGCTTTGAAACCAAAATGGCCCCAATTCTCAGTGACTCAATGCAGCAGATGCTTCTTTCTCACTCCTGCAAATGTGGAAGAGAGACCACAGGACTCCAAGCAGCATGTCCACATGGGGTCCATGGTCAGCTTCTGTCCCTGTGACGCCTTTGTTTCAATATGACGCTTCTGAGTTGGCCTGGGCCTGCGAAGGGAGTCTGGCGAGGTGCACCAGGGTTGTAAATGCCTCTGCCCGGGAGCAGCACTTGACTGCCACGCACAGTTGACGGGTGCCCCTCCACCGAAGGCCCAGGGAGGGACGAAAAGCAGAAACGTTAGAAAGCGCTAGTAATGGTAATGTCTACCACCATAAACTCTGAGCAAGGTCTGAACATGGGTTTTTCTTTCCAAGGCTGCATATTTCAGCAAGTAATTAGTCCCAAGCACATAACTTGCCAGCAGAAATAGGAGTTCCTGCTTGGTAAGAGATCCTGTTTCTGCCCGTGTAAAAAATAACAACCTCTTACTGATCTCGTGCCCATTTTTACTAAAGAAGCAAAGAAATTATTCTCAATAAATGTATGTCATCAGTATAGCCCTTCAAATTTCATTATTCACCTGATTATATGTGATTTTATTTGATGATCTACTTAAATTGTGGAATGAAATATCTTGCCCTGTCAAAAAACATTTTAAATCACGAATCATGCTACAAATAGCCTGGTTGAACAAAGCACACGGACTCCAGGACTTTTTCCCGGTGCAGACATAATTCAGAAGCCTTGCTTTGTCTATCGGGGAGACCCCAGGCTTCCACAGCATGCTGTTGGGTCTGCTGTGTCTCACCTGTGGAGAGACCCCCTCCGAGTGACACCGCCTGGTGACCTTCGAAACTGCTTGCTCCTGGGCCACCAGCCCTGCTTGTCACCTCCTCTCGTCACCTCCTCACACCTCTGTCGATACTGCATATACTCTATGGAAACTTCTTCCTGGGGTCCGAGAAGTTCTCAGGCTTGTGAGCATGAAACTGACCACTGCCCAGGTGCCCCACATACTAGCCATCATGTGGTGGTAGAGAGGATGAGTGGCTCATGATGTTGAAGCCCAGCACCTGAGTGGCAGGAGCTTAGGAAGCAGTGGGCTTCGGCCAAAGCCAAGAAAGAAAAGAGCTGGTGCTTTTCACCAGCAGCTCACAGCAGCCTGGTGGAGGGGGAGGGTCGCAGCTGCAGCTGGGGCTGCTCACTCCTGAGAGTGAAGGCAGGTGCGGCTCCATTCTGTCTCTCAGGCCTCCTGCTGAACCCTGTCTATAGGAGGGACCCTTTTCAGGTCGCTCAGGCTGCCAAGTCCACACTGGAGCCCAGCGCTGGCCACTCACTCCCCTTATCACAACGGGATCAGATCCAGAGCTGCATTTGGGAGGAGCCACATCCGTGAACCGAGGGGAGGTCCCCTGGCCTCCCATCCACTCAGGCACAGTTAAAGGATGAGACCGAGGGCTGAGTGAGGCTCTGACTGCTGCAGTGTGGCCAGGCAGCTGGGCATGCCCATCCTTATCCAGTGCAGTGGTCTGAACGGCCCCCAAAGGTCCAGGTGTAGGAGGCTTGGTCCCCAGGGTGGCCACATTGGGAGACAGTGGAACTTTGTGGGGCTGTGAGGTCCTAAGAGAAGGGTCAAGGTCATTCTGCACAGTCCAGTTATTAAAGACACCTGAGCCAGGCCCCTGTCTCTCTCTGGCTTCCTTCTTGAGATGTGAGCCCTGCACACACTCTCACCATTGCCGTCCACGTGATCGATGCTGCCCACAGGCAGGCCCTTGCAAGAGGCCAAACAAAGAGGGCCACCTGGCCTCTGACCTTGAACCTGCATGACTGTGAGCTGGCAAACCTCCTTCCCTCCGTCCCGCAGACGGCCTCACGTGCTTTGTTATTGGGAAGCGGAGCTGAGGACTGCGCCTGGTTCATTGGTTTTCCATTCCTTCAGGAGCCTTCCGTCTTTTGGGCCCACCCCAGCTCCCCTCAGAACCTGCTCTAGGCCCCTGGCCACTAGCCCTGCATTCTCTCTCCTTACTTCCCAGCATCTCCTCTGCCTTCAGAATCAAGCAACTGATGCGTTTGTGGCCAGCACATAGCTCACAGTGCTCCCCGCATCCCAGCAGGAGAGCAAGGTGGCCTCCTGGCAGCCTCCAGTGCTGGCCCAGCCGCTGGTGGATGAGAGGCACTCGGTGTTGATAAATGACATTTCACGTAAATATTAGTGTGTTGTGCTCTGTTGGCTCACCCCCCAGTCTCATGGAATTTGCCCTTCTCAATAAATTTTAATTACTATTTATTATCCTTCCCTTTAGAGAATGAATAGATTCCTTGGAAAACTTAAGGCCAAATTTTAATATTTTTGTTCTCTAGCTTCCTAACTCACTAACTGGGTTATAGAGATTGATGTTATTTCTTTAGGTAATGTCAGATAAAAATGTTGAGAAATAACACAAAAGTGAATCCCAAGGTTTTCACATGCTGTTCTCTGTGATAGCTTACACCAAGAAATGAGGGGGCACAATAAAATCAGTCTCTGTGAGAAAAGTGAAGCTGTTCCCCCTGCGCCACTGCCGCGTGTTTCTGAAGGTTCTGGATTGAGGCCTGAGTTGAGGAGTCCAGTGAATGCTCTGAGCACCTGTTTGTACCAAAACAGACGCCGCATCCTCTTGCCTCTCTGAGAAGTGTGCAGAGGTTGGAGTCCAGCACATGCTGTCACCGAGGCCGCGTGGAACAGCAGTGCCCTACACCCGGGCAGGACTCAGGCCAATCCTGTCTCGTGGTGGCTTCTGGAAGATGAGCGTCTAGGTTCTTTCAGACAGTAGGTAAATAAATATGCTTGGACAGTTTAGCAACCTATTTCAAGACTATAACATAAAATTTGTCAACATAGTTTACAACCAAGAAACAACTAGAAGAAAAAATGTTTCTATATTTTAGTGTTTAAATGTGTGTCCAACATATTAATTTGTTCATCTAGTGGAACAGTTTAAACCTCTACTCCTACCCACTCTGGGGCTGGATATGGGGGTGTGGATGAACATAAGAGGAAAAGGAGCTCAGCTTCCTGTACTGACCTCTCTGTTGAGTGGCCTCCCCACAGGACTCGCCGACTCTGCACAGCGTTCTGGTCAGGTCCTGCTGGGTGATGCTGGGCTGACCCATATCTCAGTGACTTGCAGGATGCAGGCTCATTTCCTGCTCATATCACAGAGGCTGTGGATCAATGGTGGCTCTTCTTCAAGTGTCGTCTTCATCCTGGGACCCCGGCTGCTGGACTCTTCTTTGGCTCCTGCCTTTGTTGTGGCTGAGGAAAACTGCCATGGCCAAGCCAAGCGATGGCACTTAGTGTTTGTTGGCGTGACACGTGACATTCCTGCTGTGAGCCTCCCAAGGGGCTTGCACAGCCCAGTCCAGGGTCTGTGGGTGTGGAAGGCTGCTCCCCTCAAAGGGGCCCATGAGGAACATCCCAGGAGGTGTAACGTAGTCCCAGGAAATGAGAGTGACCAGGAGGGTAGTAAAGCAGCCCACACAGGAGATCTTTCCCACGTTACCAATGAGCAGAGTAAACTCCAGGAGGCTAAGCATCGTACTGAAGGTCACGCAGCTAGTGAGTGTCAAAGGCGAAACATGATGGGACCCTACCCTTGCTCACCGGCAGTCCACTGTGCTGGCATCTATCACACTTCACCTAGACCAACATTTGTTGGCCAGAGGACCAGAGACTTGCTGGGTGCTGGGTAGTGAGCAGCCATGGTCTTGGTCTTACCCAAGATAGCTGTATGTCAACATAGAACATGGTACAGCGAGTTATGTGCTGCCACTTAATGGTTTGACAGTGTTTGTTGTGCCAGGTCCCTTTATACATGTATGACAGAAGTGGAAGGCAGAGAGGTGGCGCTGGTCAGTGATGTGTGAGCACAGGGAGGTGAGGTGAAGTTGGCTCACAGTTGGGGAGGTTGGAGGGAAAGTCATCAGAGGATGCCTCACTTCAGGAGATGCGTGGGAAGTGTCTGCCCAGGAAGTACCCTTAAAGGCAATGCCACCAAGTTTCACTCTAACCTTGGTAGCAGCCCGAGAGATTGAAGACATGCATCTGAGTCTGTTTTCTGTTGCCATACAAAATACTGAATGCTAGGAAATGTATTTGGTTCACAGCTCTGGTGATTAGAAAGTCCAGACATCTGGTGAGGGCCCCTGGCTGTGTCACAACACGGCAGGAGCATGAGAAGGAGATCTCACGTGGCAAAAGCGAGGGTGTCCCCAGGGCCTGCAGGCCTCTGCGTTCTGCATGAAGGTTTTCTCCAGCCTCTCAGAACCCTGCTCCGTCCACATGCAGGTTGGCCTGGAAGGGCTTGAGATTAGAGCCCTGTTGCTCCCCAGTGAGCCAGAGAATTGGGTGGACTTGGGCACGCCCTGGACAACCCAAGGCATGTTCCATGGGGTTCTGCCAAAACTTCCCAGGAGCTCTGCGGTAACAACCCATAGCAACACCCTCTGGGGGGGCCTCTCCTCTCCTCCCTGTGCCTCCTTCAGTACTTCTGCAGCACTCCCCAGACACCCCACCCGCACCCCAGCCCACTCTCAGCTTCTGTACTTTGGAGAACAGGGACTAAGGTGTTTGTGCTAAATTATGCTAACTCATAGGAAACCCAACAGTTTGGATTTCAGTTTTATCTTGCCATGAACTTTTTCTATGAGGGGACAAAATAACACTATTAGTGTCTATATTATTTGAACCACCTTTTATGAACTTTTAGAAACCCTTGGTGTCTAACTTCTAGGGGTAATGAGAGACGATATGGCAGGTGCCTAGAGAAGCCGATGAAGAGAGTCAGACCTGCCCTCCAGAACTGTGCCCTGCTGCACACAGGCCAAGGACTCTGCATGCAGGTCCAGGGTGCAGAATCAACCCTGTCCATGAGTCCAAGTTCAAGAGCTGTGCTTAAGATGAAGATATCAATGCACTTCTTGCTCAGGTGATGAAGTCTCCAAATGTCCAATGCTGCCTCCCCTGAATTCTCTGGAAGCAGATGGGCACTGATTGGAGCCTGGGCCTTAGCTTCCTACAGCTGGAGAGTCCAGAGACCCTGAGAGGGTCTCCCCTTCTTTTGCATGTGGCTGTACTGAGGCACAGAGAAATTAAACAGGAGACCTGAAATGTGAATGTTTTAATCAGTATCTGTTCAAAGTCCAGATCTGACTTTGTATTTGATGAATTTACTTAGATGAAATTGTGTTACAAATGAATTTGTTTTGCCACCATTTAACACTAAGCTTGGCAACATTAGTAGTGATGACAACATGTGGCCAAGCACTTGGGACTCTATTGTGTATTCTTTCTCCTCCTTAAACCCCCCTGCTAGCACCATCGCACTTGTAGACATAGAAGCCGTGCACAGGGCATCTGCGCCCCGTGGCCACAAAGCTCAGAAGAGGTGGGCGGGAGATTTGAATGGGAACCCATGATCCAGGCTGTTTTCTTGCTTTGGGTCAGAATGGGTATCGGTTGTCAGAAATAACTCTACTGTCTTTGCTCAGCATCTCCTGCTGAGTGTGTGTGGGGGGGAGGGGGAGCTGGTGCTACACACACACACACACACACACACACACACACAGGCGTCAGAGTTTTCCCAACTGCTCACAGTGCAGAATCTGCTCCCTAGAAGGCTAAGTCAAGCCCAGAGACTCAGAGAGGGCTCCTGGGCTGGAGAGTCTGTGGTGATTCTGTGGCTGTTCTCTTCCTATAAAGCAAGCCGCGGGAGGGGTCCTCTGCCTTGACCTATGGATGGGACCGACTCTTTGTCCCACGAGCATCCCTGGACATTGCTGAGTTCCCATGGGAATCACTAGTTCAGTTCCACTTTAAAGGGGGCTTGTCTGTTTTTAACAAACATGTTCTTTCTCTTACTTTCATCTTATTTTCAAAAACTCATTATTAAATAAAGAGTCAAGGACTGGGAACATAGCTCAGTGGTAGAGCACTTGCCTGTCATGTGCCAAGCCCGGGGATCAATCCTCAGCACTGGGAGGAAAAAAAAAAAAAAAACCCCAAGTGCAGTGGTTACACCTGGAATTGCAGAGACTCTGGAGGCTGAGGCAGGTGGATCGCAAGCACGGAAAGGAAGGAAGGAAAGAGGCAAGTGTTTGCTAAGTATCAATGTAATATTGTGTTAGCACAGGTTGAGGGAACTCTGATTCCTTGCAAATGGCTGACAGGAGCAATCAATTAGGATTTTAGGCAGAAATGAAGATCGTTCAGGCAGAAGAACACGCCCAGGTGGAGGGAGCAGCAGACACCTGCCCTGGCTTTCTTCCTCACGTGACTGTGACCTCTGTGATCATGCTCAGCCTCGCCTGGTGGGAGGCCACCATCCAGAATGGAGGTGCAAATGTCCTGCTAGGATGCCATGGTCAGAAGTCACCTTAGCACCCTGAGAGAGAAGGACTTGCTGTGACAAAGACCAAATCAGTGGCTTTCTCTTCAGTCCAATAAGTCCTGATTGCCAGGACACACCTGCAACTTGACCAGAATCCTGTCAGACTCTGTCTACCCGACTGTTATGAGATGGCCAGTCCACACCAGGAGAGAACAAGGTCTCGCTCTCTCTTGCTCAAGCACTTAAGTGCTCATAGCTCCCACACAATCAGGAGGCAACTAGATCCCCCTCACTAATTTACATGCATGTGATAATATGTCATATTTTTATATAATCACTTTCATTAAATATTCTCATACATTTGATCAAATTTGCTTTTCACTTTGCTCTGCCAAAATATTATGTGTACACTTGAAAAACAGATCAAAATCTACAGAATTAATAAAGGCACACAGATTTAATATAGAATGTGTGCATTTGTGTAACAGAAGTAGACAATTTACACTTTTAGCCTGTTGAGAACTTAACCTAGGACTTTGGCTTCCAACTTAGAAAGTAATGAGCTTCACCTTCATTTATTTAAGTAATGACATCACTTAATAAGTAGTTGGTAAAAGGATGGTTATCTTCTAGACAAAAGTATGTCATCCTTCACTAAATCTTCTCTTTCAAAACACAGTTGGAGAAGATATCTTCTAATCTGCTGTCTTTGTCCTCGTCTCATTGGGTCATTATGACTAATGTAAGTAGCCTCTAAGTTAATAAGTAGCAGCAATCGGCTGTGCAGAGAACCGTGCCTTTTTGAAACTCAGCTGGACACCTTGTTCCTACAGATCAGAGGTGTTGCATGAGCACTTTAGACTCACTAGTGACATGAGCAGAAGGACTGCCTGACATATGAATGAAAGACCGAATGCCTGAGTATGGGTGACCAATGGGAGACAGGACACCCACGCTGGTGAGGTAGAGGAGGAGCATGGATGTCCAGGCTCTGCCCCGGGGTGTTTGGAAAGATTGTGTTAATGGGCTAATGCTCACAAGCTCAAAGGGTTCTTATTTCTTCTGCATCCAACTTATAAGAATGAAATTGAGTCTGTCATAGCTCAAATTACCATAAAATGCCCTTTCAATAGCTCAGCCAGTGACACATCTTAGCTAGGAACGAAGACATTTTTGCTCAGATAAAGTGGCAGCTTCTCCTATGGGGACCTTATAGGCACTGTCTGAGTTTTTCATTGGATCCTGGGATGAGCAAAGTGGAAACAGTTGCTCCCCTGCCCCGGTCTACCTTCTCACACACACACCACACACACACACACACACACCCTTCCAACATTCACACAAACTATTTGAAGTAATGAAATTGTGATCCTGTGCCATTCCTGCAGGTAATATGTAAATGTTGATTCATGGGGTTCTGTGACTCCTTTAGCATAAGCCAGTGGCAGTTAGGTCCTTCTCACTGTGAAATCTGTGCCCCTCCCCTTTGCTAATCCTGCAAACCCCCCAAGGACTCTCAGAGGTCAGGTCTGTTGCAAACTTTCACCTGCCTTCCGAATTAATTAGAGGTCTCCAACATAGCATCCAGGACCTCCCCACCTGTGATCCCCACTATTCCTTTGACACACGTCAAGCTTCCTCATATTGGGGTCTGACTCACTGCACCTTTCAGCCCCTTTCCCCTGAGCCTTTGATTCACGCTTCATTGCCGCAACCTCTCCCTCTGGTGGATGCCTGCCATGTCACCTCACCCTTGAAGCCTTTCTGAAAACTTTCTGTCCCGATTTTCTGTGTGTAAATTATTGTTACTAAAACTGTATTTTACGGTAAACATTTTTTTTTTCTTAAGTACAACTTGTATCTGTCATAAGCATCCGTACAGGGCCATGTGCTCTATCCAGGCCCTGCTCTGAGCCCAGGGCCTTCTGCAGAGAAGGTAGAAAATAAACATTCATTGCACCCAATTTCATAGTTTGTAAGCCAGAATTTGACAACAAAATGATGTTTTTAACAGTGTCACTAAGAATGATTCTCAGAGTTTCGATCAGCCTAACTATCTTCCATAGCAAATTGTTTTATTAGGGCTAAGTAATCACTCCTATGGAAGAGGAAGGAGCAGCTAACCCATCACATGAAAGAGCTGTCACTCCCATGTCAGAAGGATCATGTGAAAGAGTTACAATTGGCTGGTGGTGCAGAGTGTACTTGCCCTGCAGCCTGAGAGGGTGATTTCAGAAGTCATCTGTGTGCACTTGAGAATGTAGGTCAGTGGTAGAGCGCTCACCTTGCATGAGAAACTAAAAAGCCATGGACATTAGTTTAATAGAAAAATAGCAGCGGTCACACCTACAGTGGTGTTCAGCATTTTTGGTTTTTTTCTCTCCAGGGATTTTAGGATTTGGGGATTAATACAGGATGAGGATCCATAATCCAAAATTCTTGGGACCATATTTCAGCTTTCAGAATGGTTCAATTTTGGAATATTTGCACATACATCATGAAGTATCATGGAGCCAGGACACAATCTAAACATACCACTCATTTATGCTCTGTAGACCCAAAACCTGAAACTAATTTTATACAACATTTTAAATAATTTTATGCATGGAACCATGTTTCGTGATGTAGAATTTTCCACTGGTATCTGCCTGTTGGTGCTCAAAAGATTTCAGATTTCAGAGCATTTAAGACTTGGGGTTTTCAGATTAGGGATGCTCAACCTTTCTTCATTCTGTTGCCTCAGTGAATTCTGGGTGGGTCGCCTTATTCTGAGATGTTCAGACATCTTGTCCTGCCAAGGTTGTGTGGCAGGCCATGACAGAGAAGCAGATGACTTTGGACAGCACACCACATCCCCAGCTCTACGGGTCACAGTAGATGACAACAGAACAACCAGCAGCTACCTGCTCCCGCTGGAGGAGCTGGAGACAGGCAGTGCCAGCAGACGCTGCCAAGGGCAGTGACCCTGCACCACTGTGTCCACCCCAGCAGTAAATAATCTTTCCCCTGACTTGTTATTAAGGAGCAAGTAGCATGAACAGGACAGAATCTGAGACGCCTCAGACTGGGCTTCCAGTGGCTTCCTCCAGAGGCCCGCTATTGACCTGCTTACCCTAAACAGAGAGGAAATTGTTTTCACTTGGTTGTCATGAGAGATGTTTGGGTTTGGAAACTTCCCTGCACTCCGTTCTAACCAGTTAAATGTGTTTATTTAGAAATCCACATAGATAATCGAATCCCATATTGCACTGGGTGCAATTTAAGTGCATTTGCTGGTGTTTTTGCATTAGAACACTAATGGATGTGGACCGCAGCCCAGGGGGCATAGGAAACCCTCACCCTTGGAAATCTGAAACGGAATGCTTGGGCTCTGACCCAGGTTGTTGGGTGGCCACCAGTGCTTTCCAGAAAATGGGTGTTAACTTCTTAAAGAAAGGCAGTGGCAGACGGCATCGAAGCTGCTCCGTTTGGCCCACTCATTCCTGCTGGGATTTGTGGCTCTTAGGAATGCTGGAATGTTTTCTGAGTCACCCATACATTGTACCCTGTGTTACTTTTAGGGAAAGAAAAACAATAACACTACCAACAAAGCAATTCGATTTGCTGCCAAGGGCAGATATAAACCTGTGGATCAGAGGGAAGGGTACCCATTCCTGCTGAGGTGTGCTCGTACCCTGCTCCTCTGCGGTAGGCACCCTCGTGACCAGTCCCGCATCAGCATGGAGGTGGCGACACCTGCATCCCACCACCAGAGTCACCCCTAACACCTGTGCAGGCCTCTGGTTCTGGGTGATTGCTGAGCGGCCTCACATGGTCCTTGCCTTTCTCTACCAAGGAATCCAGGAGGAGCCTGCAGCCCAGGGCACAAAAGTGTCATGAAGGTGCATGTTCTCTGAGGACCATGGATAGCCAACAGAGGTATCTCAGAAAGCAGTGGCCTCATAGAAGCGTGGCTGAGCTTGTTTCTCCTAGAGATTGTCTTCTTGGGAAAGAGGGGAGGGACTATGAGATCCAAAGCCACAGAACCTTAACACATCTGTGTATCAAGAGGCCGGGGGGCCAGAATAGTGCCTGGCCCTCAGCAGACACCTGGAGAATGTTGAATGGAAGTGCCTTTCGGGTTGCATGCTAAAATGAGAAATTCACTGCGGCGGAAACAGCCACTCCTGGCCCTCAGCCCCACCAAGTTGATCAGCTGTGATAAGTGATGATTTCCCATACAATTCGATTAAGAGGTATTTGTTAAATAAGGCTCTCAAGCCAGCATTGAGACTGGCTTGAGAAGGGAGGAAGCATGAGCTACCGTCTCATCTGAACTGCCCCCCTGTTCTCAGACACGCCCATGTCCATGTGCACGCGTGTGTGTGTGAGCTGTCAGGAGCCACGCCCAGAGGCCCAAGGTCTGGACTGAACAGGGGACCTGATGCAGGAGGCTGCAGGAGCTACGGTCATCTCAGTGAACCTAGAGAGCTAGTGTTAGATGAGCCAAGGGAGGACACTGCAGGGACAGTGACGGGAGTAAGGACAGGAGGGGCCTGGCTGACAGCCTGAGCATCCCTGCGTCTGGCCAGGCTGGGGCAGGGCCTGTGTCCTGCAAATAGAATGGAAACCCACACTCTGCACAGGTGCCAGCACAGATCACAGGAGCCCCGACTCACGCTGGGGATCTTGATTTTTTTACTTATGAAATTAACGAATCTTTGTTTAGGAGAAAGGCTCTCAGTGACCTAGCCCTAATCCCATAAATCAGAGATTTCATAATAGGTCTTGAACTATTAAAACATAATTTCCCAGAATTTCAAGCAAAAAGATTTGCAAAAAGAAACAGTTTCCTGTGGACCTCGCATTGTTAATTTTATCCTTGCCATAAAATTTTCTGGTAGGGAAATCCCCGGGGAGACGCAGCCAGCAAAGCAGCTTCTGTTGAAATGCTCAGCGAAGGCGGGAGGGGACCCATGGGCAGGATTTCTGCGTGCAGAGAGGTCGTGAAGCCATCCTGCCATGGGCCCCGCGTCCCGTTACTTTCAGCAGTTATGTAGCTGCAGATGCAGCTGGTTCACAATGTTCCATTTGGTATCCGACACTTGTTAGGTTGGGGTTGCTGTTTCTTCTCCACTTATATTTCAGATTTGGGGCTTCTCTCTCTCTTCCTCCTGGCTGCTCCTGTGACTTTATTTTTTTATTATTATTTTTAAATTTTGTTTTGATGCCAGGGATTGAACCCAGGAGTTCTTCACCACTGAGCCACATCCCCAGCCTTTTTATATTTATCTAGAGACAGGGTCTTGCTAAGTTGCTAAGTTCTTGAGCCTGGCTTTGCATTTGCAATCCTCCAACCTCCCGAGCCGGTGGGATGGCACTGTGCCTGGCTGTGTCTTTATCTTATCCATCTTGTGCTGCCTTAGCTCAGAGACGTCCCACCTCACCTCGGTGTCTCAGTGTCTGTCTTCTCCCGCCTCCCTCTTTTCTCTCCTCCTCTTTTTCCTCTCCCTCCTCCCCCCGCCCCTCTCCTCCTCTCCTCTCCTCTCCTCTCTCTCTCTCTTTCTCTGTCTGGTTGAATTTACATCTACTAAAGGGCCACCGAGTTCAGGTTGGACAAATACATGGTCACGTGACCACCACCACAATCAGGACATACAGAATGTTTTTCACCCCCAAGTCTCCTTCCTCCCCACCACTAACAGCCACCACTGTGGCTTTGGCGTTTTCAGATTGCCCGTGATGGAACTGTGGCTTCAGTGCCCCTCTGTGCCTGGCCTCTTTCACACAGCAGGGCCATTTAGAGGTGTCCACGGAGCCACATGCGGCCATGCTTAATTCCCTTGGATTGCAGCAGTATCACATCATGTCCTTGACAGTCACCTGTGGTCAGTGGTGGATGGTGGGCTGCCCTCTGTTGGGTGACTGTGAAGGAGTTGCCGTGAGCATTTGCGCACAGGTCTCAGAGTGGACGTCACACATTTGCCCCTTTCACTCCAGAGGTCTCTTCAGAGGCTGTTCCACTTCCAGCCCATCTGCCAGTCAATCAGTCTTGCTTTCCTCTAAATGCTTGCTGAGGACACCCTTAAACCCAAACCACATTTCACCTGCATGAGAAAGTACATTTAATGATATTTTCAGCACTTTGATTTGTGGTGTGAACCCTCACACTATAATTTATGCTTCACAATTTTATATTTTTTGTTTCTTGGATTTGCTTAATATAGAGTGCACCTTTTACTTATTTATGTTTTTTTTTTCATTTTTAGTTTTTGTAGTGCTGGGGATTGAACACAGGGCCTTGTACATATCAGGCAAGCTCTGTACCCCTGCGCTGCTCCCCAGTCCCTTTCCTTTTTGACACATAATTACACAAATCAGCTGTGATATGTTGATTCCTGTTTGGGTTATGGAGTGATCAACTCAGGTGATCCATACTGCAAACATTCGTTACTTCTTTGTATCAAAACACCCTCTCTCTACCTATTTTGATAACCTAGAGTTCTGTGGCTGTGGTCACCCTGCTCAGTGCTGAGCTGTGGCCACTGCACGGTGAACGGAGCAGCAGAGTGTTCCTGTCTGCCTGAATCCTGATGCCACCAGCAGCCCTACCCCTGCAGCTACTGTCCTGCTCGCCCCCAGGAGATGGGCATTGGGATTCCACAGGCGTGAGGTCACACAGCGTCTGTCTTTCTACACTGGTCCATGTCACTTAATAGTGTCCTTCAGGCTCACCCACAATGCTTCTGCCAAAGAAATCCTATCGGATTTCTTTCTTCTTGATGCCGGCACGCAGTTCCATGGTGTGTGCCCACCAAGTTCCCTTCATTCTCCACCATGGTGAGAGCTGGGCTGATGTCCTGGCTCGGCCACTGTGGGAGGTGCTGTAAGAAGGTGGAGTGCAGACACCTCCTGACATCCAATTCCGCTTCCTTTGGACGTGCACCCCATGTGAGGTTGCGGGGTCCCGAGGTGGTTCCATCTTTAGTTTTTCCATGTTGTATTCCATGACAAGGCCCAGAGATGCTGTGTCCCTTGCAATCTCTCCAGCAGGGAATGCGTGCAACCTTTTTCATCTTTAGACAGTTAAAAATTTGGTGATTCTTTTCACTCATTTAATTAACATTTTATTTCTGGAAGCCTTGTGATCTTTCCTTACGGCTTATCACCTGTTGATTGATGTAAGGGACTCAGTGCAGGCACTGAGAGCCCTCCTCTGCTGCCTCCGGATGGAAATGCTCTGAAAACCCAACGTTTAGCCTTGGTGTCCATGGCAAACCCGACCTGACCTGAGTCACCCTGCAGCAGGAGGAGGCCACGCCGGCCAGTGTGCAACATCCAGGGGTGTGTGTGATAGGGCCACTGCCCGTGAGCTGCCTCCTGGTGTTACGTCAGGTGTGTAGGGTGTGCCATCCCGACATGGGGGATGTGCAGACCTGGAGGTACACTTGGCTCCAGGAGGTCAGGCACAGGATTTGTAGTATCTGCATCTTGGCCTTACACAAATTCCCTACCTGCTTAAAACAGAAGAGTTTTGCTAGAGAATGGTTTATTTTACTGTGACTGCACTAAGAAATGTCTTTTACGTCATGATCCAGTACAGCACAAACTTAGTCATAAAATTTCAAAAAAAATATTTCTCTTATCACCTGCTACACACTGACATTTTTTTCCACTTTTTTTTCTACTAAATTTCAGAAAAAAATGAAATGCTGATTGGGGCACACTCAATTTATTTGAGTCGGTCATGACCAATTCATGGGCTGGGAGGGTAATGCCCAGCAGAGGGCGCTGTAAGAAAGAAGGCAAATGAAGTCTATTCCTGTTGAAGCCTCCTGAGACATACCCTTCCTCACAAAGGTGATGATGCTGTTGTTTCAGGATATTTGTAGACTGAGCCTCATGGGCACATTGAAGCTGCTCCGCCTCAGAAACATGTGCTGTGGGTTAGATTCCTAATCCTCATGCTTTGGATCAAGCAGGCCACCTCCTCTTGGACACTGTGTCCTCCGCCAAAATGGAGTAAATCTCCCACGTCCACAATGTGGGCTGTAGTTCAGCAGAGAGTTCACTGCCCACTTCTGCAGTCCTTCACGAGTGTTTGCAGCCAGTTCAAGATTCACATTAAGAGCTTCGTGGGACTCCAAGTGGCTCAGGGGGATCAGAGTGGCTAAGAATGTAATCCAGGACTGGGCTGCCCCCTGTGGGCAGTGCTGGGAGTGAAGGCCTCTGGGGATGAGGGAGACTCCCTGGCCACCCAGCAGTTGAGATGGGACCTTAGGAAGCTCTTCCTCCGGATGGCTACCACTTCTGTGGGGCAGTGGGCAAGTTGTCACCCCAGGCCAGGTCTCAGGGCAGGGCTGGCATGCAGTGGAGGAACTGAGGAGGAAGGAGCCTGCCCACACCTCTGGGTTGTTCGTCCCTGCGTCCTGCTGTGCCGAGACCTGCAGAGACCTGAGACAGCCCTGCTGCTCACTGCTCTGACGTCCCTCACAGGAGACTCTGCCCACTTCTAGCTCAGAACTAGACTGGACCAGGATCATACAGCACCCACCCAGAGCCTAGAAGTTTCCTCTAAAACACAGATGACCATTCTGTATATCTTTAACTGCCATCTCCAAAAAAAAAAAAAAAAAAAAAGTGCAAATAAATCTTCAAATCTGCAAAGATGTTATTGTCACATTTTATACTTTAGAGGATCAAATCTTTGGTCCAAAGCCTTAAAATAATTTCATCATCAAAACCAAAAATGTCTCCATCTAATCTCATCACAACCCTCCTATTTCTGTTGAATGGTGCAGATTAATCTGCTGCTGTTCTCCTTCTCTTTGAACATTCTGCTCAGTGGTTCTGCACTCAGTAAACAAGTCACCGAGCTGGGCAGTGAGGGAGAGCTGACAGGACTTGGGGAGCCTCGTACATCATGGATGATAGCTCCTGTGCACACCTGAGCTCCCTGCATGTGTTCTCATCTCTCCCATCTTCTCTGTTCAGGCTTCCTCTTGCAGGAATTCATAAAGACCCTTCCCTTCTCTCCTGTCTTTCCACTTTCTCTTTTCTTCTTTTCCCATCAAATGTGCATGCAGTGTGCCTGGCCCCACAGAAGCTGGTTGCTGGGGTGGTGCTGCAGGGAGGTATCACTGAAGGGTTCTGGGTGTGAGAGTGGCTCCTGCAGGTGGGCAAGGATGGTGGATGAGGTAGCTGTGGTGGTTTGGAAATTTGCTGCATTAAACAGATAACTGATATCACTAAATATGTGAAAGATCACAGAAGCCAGGGTTCTCATTACTAGAACAGAGACTCATAAACATGGAAGGCAGAGGTGAGAAAGGCGGAGGCATGAAACTGAAGCTGAAGTGTCAGAATGAACACCTGAGGTCTTTAAAACACACAGACACAGAAAGACGTGGGAACAGCTGTAAATGTGCATTTGCATCTGTGCGTCCCCTTGTCTATAGCCATAAGGCCTGCAGACAGTGGTGGCCTGGTAGCAGTGCCCACTGCGGGTGCCTGGACCTCAGTGCCAGCCCCAAGCACCTCACTCGGCTCAGAGAAAGCAGGGATTCTTTGAGAAACAGGGCCCAGAGAGGACAAGGGCTGGGATCTGAGAAAGGCCTGAAAATTTGCTGAAGGAGTCGGGTGTGCTCAGTGGTGACGGGAGTCGCCTCAAGGGGCTCTCGTTATTAGAGGGCAACTCGAGCATCAGAATAAACAGCAATGAGTTCGAAACACAACCCAACAAAACAGGGAATCAGGGATCCACGTTGATTGTGATTAGATAAGTAATTGATTAATTGGAGGCAAGGGGAAGTGTCCCCTTGCAACACAACACAGTCAATAATGGTGGCCTTACCTGATCACCACTGGGCGGCTATCGCATGGTAATTAGAGCAGACAGCAGTTGTCTCTGAAGGGTGGTAGGAGGCGGTTTGACAGGGAATAGGACACGTCTCTACAAGTCTCTACAAGATGCAAATACAACCAGGAAACGTTGCCTACAGCAGAGAAGGCTGGCAACACCAGCTCACCAAGTAGCAAGGAAGGTCTGAATCGTGAGTGTGGCATGTGGCACTAGAGGGACACAGCGCTGCCTGTGAGCCTTGTGCAAGAGAGCAGGGGCCAGGCTGAGAGCCTGCACAAGGAAAAACTGCTTCCTCAGAGGTCAAGGCCAGAAGCAAAGACTGAACCATGGGGCTCCAATCGGGGGTCTTCTAGTCCAAAGTCCATGCTGATTTCTTTGTTACCTTCTAGTCGTGACCCAGAAAACTCCCTGCTGTCTTCAGACTCAGCATTTATGAAGAGCGTACTTGTAGCCCTCTCCTGCAGCTACTCACTGGGGAGCTTATTTTCTTTTCAGCAAAATTAATTGAAGTTCATTTTTCTCAAGCTTTTCAATGCAAGCAAGAGGCACCATCCGGTATGTGTTGATGGCCAGGGTGGAGGAAGGGGGAGATGTCTGACTGTTGGTAGTGTTGTCCTTGTGACCCCACCTCCCCTGAGCCTGCTGGCACAGTGGAGCGGTGTGGCCAATGCCGTCTTTCATTTGGGAGGAAGCCGCTCCAGAATGAGCTCCGCTTTCCTGAAGGTTATAATGGAGTCGGCTCCTTTGCTATGCATAAAATATTTGGGGATTTCGAACAAAGATCTACAGGAATTGGGCTAGTTGAGGGAGAAATGAGTGAAATATCCTCTGTAGACTCGGATAAAGTAAGCAAGGAAAAGGCCACGCCCTGTGGCTCTGTTCAGCCCACCAGGACAGGGAATCAACCCAGTCCCTCAGTGGAGGGAAGAGAAGGTGACAGTGTGTCCAGGCACAATGGAATACTATTCAGTCTTGGAAAAGATGGAAATCCTAACATGTGTGACCCCATGGATGGAATTGAAGAACACTACTTTGAGTGAGACAAGCTGGGCTCGGGAAGGCACGTGCTGCACGTTCTCACAGGCAGAACCTCAAACAATTGAACTCATCCAGGCAGAGAAGTGTTGGGCTGCTGCCTTTGTCTCGTTGTTTTTGATAAGCAAGAAGAGAATATTTCTGAGAGGAGTTCAGAGCAAAGAGGGCCATCATGGCTGTCCCTTGGTGAATTTTGTCATGGTCACAAAATCAGTACCAGGGCATGGAGAAGGTGTAGAAAGGAGAGGCCAGTGGATTCAGCAGATGACCTGTCCTTTACACGAACGTATTGGTCAAATAAGTTTGGGAAACAGAAGTGTAAATAAATCCAACTGAATTGCTCAAGCCTTTTTGTATGATCACATGCACTGTGAGTTTCTAACACCTATTTGACCAAAGATTTTTTTGGTTTTGTTTTAATGCTCAGCACTTCTGAGGACTAAAATCTGAAGAAGGTGCTTTATTAAATCATGGTCTAAACAACAGAGAAGGAAACTTTTTTGATGGCCTCTGGATGACACATCACTTAGATTATGACCTGTGTAGTGTGCATTGCTTTTGTTACAGTCTTCTGCGAGGCAGCGTTACTGACGCCCTGCTTGATGAACTCAGCAAGCCCAGTTCATAGTTTTGCACCTCCACAGCTAACAGACTCCATTCCAAATGGGAATCCGAGCCAGCCCTGGACCTGGGAGCTGAACTCTGGCACAGCGAGTGGAATGGTTGCTTTTGCAACTAACTTCATTTACTCCTTAACATTCGTGCGCTGTGAAATGTCTCTTTGGGGATCAAGAAGCACAAAGCAGAGACAGTTATTCAAAGCCACTGCCTATAAATCGGGAGCTCAATGCAGCCGGCAGGCGGGGAAGGCCAGGCTAGGCGTCTGCAGCTGAGCTGTGGTGCAGGAAGCTGCCGAGGCCACAGCTGGAGCCCTGGTACCTTTCTCTCAGAACCTCCTACCAACCTTGGCTTGGCAGGTGCCTTTTGCGAAGTCTGGTCAACTTGTTTTCCATGAAAGGTATGAAAGTCTATGCCAAAAATCCAGGGGAGCAGCACCAGGGGCCTCTCACTTCAGCCCCATAGGGTCAGCCAGAGCCTGGCCTGTGTTCTCTAGTCTCTTTCCTTGACCCCCCCCTTCCATCTCATTTTAATGACTGCAATTCATTTGCTCTGCGTGATCACCTTAGGCTGACTTTAAAGGTGCACAATGAACGTCTGCGTTCTTCCTGTGACAAAATCTATCATCAGATTTCATTATTATGAATTCAGTTTGGATGAAGCTTTCTGAATTGGATCCTCTTACTCTTGTCTCAAATGAAAGGAATTTGCTATTTTTAAAAAATCTGATACATGGTGTTTATTTATGAAGCGCTTGGAGCCATCTGTAGAAGTGGAGCTTTGCGAGACTGTGCAGCCCCTCTTTTATTCAAGCAGCCAGCTGGACTGTCCTGAAGATTGATTCCTAGGAGACGCTAGACCAGAAAGCCCTTGGTTGAGTTAGATCTGGACTGTTGTGTCCTGCACTATAGGGGAAGCAGTCTGTGGGGTGAGGACTCTGACCCTGAGCACAGTGGTGCGTGACGACCCCCCAGGGTGCAAAAATGCTGGGGAAACACCAGTGAAACCCCTTCCAAAACAACAAGGATGCACTTGGTTTTGTTCCCTCTGAGCACAGGCACGTGGGCAGCCTGGAGGTGGGGGGAGCAGCTGGCCTAGAGGAGAAGGCCTCACTAGCCTGCAGGCAGGACAGTTGTGTCCTCTGTCTGTGGGACTCTTAGAGCCTGGGATGCTTCAGATACGGAGGGGGGACAACTCCACCCAGCTGAGTGTGGCAGTGGCTGATTCAATAGTGTGTGCAAAGCTCTGGATACACAGGAAGGGCTCATGTTCCAAAAAGTATCATCATTCTTTACCAAGATGTGAACGATGATAATGGTATTCTCGATGAGGGTCATCACAGTGTAAAACACACACAATATAAAAGGATGCTGTGCACAGTCACAGGGTGAATAGGAATATGCACTGTCAGCTGCTATCTAGGTTTTGCATCTGCAGATCCACCACTCGCAGACAGTAAACTCCTGGGAAACAGCTGCGAATGTACTGAGCATGTGCAAGTCTTGTTGTCATGGTGTCATGCCCTGACGACACAGGACGGCAGGGGTGCGTGTGACGTTGACACTGGATCAGGTGACATAAGCAGTCTGGAGATAACATACGGCACACAGGAGGATGCGCACAGGTCACACGGAACCTGTGAGAGGGACCCAGGTGTCGGAGGATGGGTCCTGAGACCAAGCCCCGCCCACTGCGTATGTATACGCCCAACCTGATGAATGTCCCTGGCTCTTCCTTCCTGTCCCTGGACAAGTCTTACCTCTGGTAAACACTTCTCCAGAGACTTAAGCCCCTGGGAGGTTGCGCTCCTCTCACCCCCAGAAGCTCCGTCACTGGCACAGACCTCAGCTCGGCCCGTGTCTTCCCTGCTGTGAGCTCACTCTGCAGACCAAGGCTGCGGGACTTCCTCTCATATCACTAGCTACTTCACTGGCTTTTCCTTGCCAGGATTTATTTCCTATTTCGTGGGTGAACAGAGGAAATGTCAGCAACCACTCTTCACGTTTAGCAGTGAGCACTGTGTTGCTAGCACTGCAGGCCTGTCAGTGCTGTGTGCCAGTCGCTCAGGACAGTGGCAGCTCTGTGGGTGATGGAGGAGCACAGCTGCAGGGAGCTGGCTGGCCTGTCGTGAGCCGTGGCTGTGAGTTCTGATGACCTACGCTCGCCAGCACAGTTGGGTGGAGGTGGTGCCTGTTGGGCCCCTGTGCCAGGACATGCCTAGGGTCACAGGCAGCCTCGGGTCACAGGCAGCGTCTGGATTTCCTTCCCTTGGAGCCCTCCTCCCTGTCCAGCGGAGGCCCCTCCTTGCCCTCTGGCTGGTGCAGCCTGCTGCTCCACATTTGTTTCCAGGTCTCATAACAGCAGATGCCAAGTCTGAAGGTGATCTGAAGGTCAATGATACTGCTCTTCTCAACGCCTTGGTGTCAGTGGAAATGCGTGTCATATTTTGCTGTGACTTTCCATATTCGCTTTGCATACGTAGGCATTCACCTCTCTATAAAGGCATGAGCTGGTGTCTCATTTCACTGGACGGCACAAGGAAGGCAGACAGACACTCAGTGTCCACTAGCCACAACCCCAGTCTTCCGATTCCCGGTTCAGCATTTCTCCTCCTAACATCAGAGAAGAAACTTGGTGGATCCATTTCTGTGGAACTGAATGGGAGAAAGATCAACACAGTATGCAAAATAATGAAGAGGTCCCAGACCTGAAAAGAGCTTTGACATTTCCTCTGCTTTCTCGTCTACCTTTCACCTACATTTATAATAAAATACCTTCTAGCTGCCAATATATCTTCAGTTTTTAACTGCCTGAGCTAGATTTCAGACAGCTGCATTTGAACCAGACATCTGGTTTATTTACTAAAATGTATTCATTAGCATGTTTTAGAAGTGACCATTGCTTAGAGTTCTCCATAATATTTTTGAAACTCCTGTAAAATGCTGGACTACCCCTGAACCTTAGATTTGCATAAGACCCTGAGATCAATGAAAAGCCTTCTGATACCTTCTAGGCAGAAACAGCATATTTTATCTTAAATCATTGAGAGCACTGGGACGTACTGTAAGATGGTCAACCATACAAATAAGGAAACGACTAAACTTCCTCCCTTTCTTCCCTCCCTAGCTTGAAGGGAGCCGATGCTGGCAACGGGATCCGCGTGTTTGTGCCTGACATCGGGATGTTCATCGCCAGCCTGACTATCTGGCTCGTCTGCAGAAACATCGTTCAGAAACCAGTGACAGAAGAAGCAGCACAATATAACCTGGAGTTTGAAAATGAAGAACTGGTAAATCTGACTATGTGTGTCTTCCCTCCTGGGCCCCAGGGCCTTGCTCCTTGATAGTCGTGGCACTGTGATAGCTCCCTGTGCAGAGCCCAGTGACTGACAGAGCATTGGCAAAGCCCTAACAGTCCCTCCACAAAGCCACCTGGGTGGCCCGCTGGACACACCTCTCTTCCATAGCTGAGCCACATGGAGACAGGTGGGGACATGAGTGCTCACCCTTCCTGAGGAGGAGCTCAATGTGTAAGGCCAGCTCGAGAGCCCCAGCTGTCATCTGATGCTAAGGCAGATGGTAACCTCGTGAAGCTGCACTGGGTCCACATGTTATGAGCCGCTGGGTCTGGAGATCTTGGTATCTGGAGAAGCAGTAACACGGGTAGTTTCTGGAAGAAAAGATTCACTCCTCCTTGAGGGGAGACTTCCACTGTGCCCCTCACCCTCCAAGACAGTTATGTTGACGCGTCTGTTGGTCAAGTTATTTTAAAACATTCTGGAGGGGGAAAAGATACTTTTAGAGAAGCATGAGAACTGAAAAACAGATAAGGTAGAGATAAAGAGTGAACTGTAAGTGCTCAGCTAGTACCCAGGGCTCGGGGGTCGCTCCCAGACCAGGAGGTGTGCGGGGGCCTGTCAGCCGCCTCTCGTGCTGTCCCCTGACCTGCTCCAGCAGGCGCACCTGATGACTGCCTCGGTTCTGCAGGTTCAGGTGGCATCAATGTCAAAAGTCATTCATTTAGTAACGGAAAGATGAGATTTACGAATTTAAAAGTCACTCAAATATATTTGATTTGGACATTTGACACAAGATACAACTACCAAATGTTTTAAGTTGAACTTGTAAAGCTGAACTTACTAATGTTGAGAATGGCCACCTCTGTGCCTCAAAGGAGGCCAACCAGAATGCAGCTGTCACCCCAGCGCCCTGCAGGTGGAGATGTGCCTTCACACTGCATGTCCTGTTCCCCCTTCAAAGGCAAGAAGGGCACAGGGTGCAGGAAACAGTGTCAGCTGAGCTGCTGCTAACAGCGTTTTGCATTCGAGGCTACAGCCCTGAAAACAAATAAAACTGTGGACATTATTTTTCTTCTTGTTCACCTCACAGTTTTAAGACAGGCAATTTAAATTTTGAGTATCTGCTTTCATATTCTAATTCATATCCTAATTTTATTTTATGATATTTAGAGTTTTGAAAAGATTCTGCTTAAAATAATCATTACCAAAATTTGTCCCATGTGTTGTGAATGGAAACCCATTAATTAACTCAAGTTTTATAAGCTCATGACATTTACATCATTATTATTTATAAGGTGAGACTTTTTTTCGATTATCCTCTTATTGTGGATGGAGATAGAGGATAACTACTGACAACTGGGTGGACTTTGAAGTCAGAGATGGAAGCGAACGCTGTGTGGTTGGGAAGTCTGTCCACACTCTTCCTAGACTGAGTTAATAGGTCAGAGGCGCAGCTCAGAGGTGAGCAGGTGCTTAGCATGCATGAGGCCTAGGGATAAATCCCCTGCACCAAAAAACAAAACAAAAACCCCAAGGAATTAGTAGTGATGCATCACATAGCAGTCGTGAGTACAAAGTAAACATAAAATCCATGCGATGCCTGGGTGCCTGCTCATAAGTTGCTTCTTCCTCCCTTCCACGCCCTTCTCCAGCTTGAGGGGGAGCAATTTCAAAGCCAGGGTCCTCTCAGAACTCTAGACACTTATGTTGGACAGTGTGTTTGTGTTTCTCTCCCAGAGAACCCCTTCTCGCCACTCGTGACAGATAAACGTGAACAGACGGCGGAGGTTCTCATGAAAAGAGCTTGTGTCTGACGGTCAGGGTCTGACAGCTGGGGAAGTGTGATCATGGGCACCAGTTCTAAAATCATGCTTCTTTCTCCAGGACACTTCCTTTTCGTGTTTAGACTAGTGGGAGCTCTGTGCCATCTGAAATTTGTATAAGTTTCTAAGCCTTACACATCATGAACCCTGTTATTTAAAGATAATAATATAAATTCTCTAAGAATCTCATTCCAGGCTTTGAAAATGCTAAACGTGATTGTCAGGTTGTTTCCCTTCTTGGTTGATTTACATATTAAGGTCCATTCTCTTAGCATCTTCCATCCACAGGGATCCCAGGAGGAAGAGGGTGGTGGGTGAAGCCTCCAAGTTCAGTCTACAAGGAAAGATTTCTTACTTTGGCAATCTGGGCTTCAGTCTGAAAGGAACAGGGTCACACAGCCAAAATCCGCAGCTGAATTTATTTTATTTTTGAAGGGCCCAATGTACTTCCTGCTGCTTATAAATCTTGGCTTTTGCTCTCCAGAATGTTTGGGTTTCGAGGATACCAAAAGACTAGTGTTTGCTGGCTTTGTTGCTTCTTTCATTTATCTCAATGGAGAAATGGCGAAGTCCATCTCCTGGTGCCAGGGAGAATTCTTCTCAAGTGCAGCATCCATTAAAGTAGCAACTAATCCCTGAGGAAGACTCATGGGTCTCTGTGGATTTGATGATGAGGCTGCTTGCTCTCTTAAGGTGTTAACATTCTGCCCACCAATGACCCCATCAAGGTTAACATGAGCCCTGTCCACCCAATCACCAGAGCCAGATACTTGATATAACCCTGGCTTCCCTGGGCCCCTTGTCCGTCACATCAGCAAATCCTTTGTCTTCACCTCCAAGTGCTGTCTGCACGCACGGCCCCCACTGTCATAGTTGCTGCCAGCAGCCACTGGCTCTCAACTAGACCCAGAAGACCCTCCAGATGGGGGTCCCGCTGCAGCTTCTGTTCTCACCCCATCCGTGGAGATGACACACAGCAGCTGTTCCTATAAAGTTGAGGATGAAATCATGGAGAAGATATTTCTTTGGATTTCCACTAAACCAGAATAAAACACAGGCTCCTGATCCCAACGTGGCTTTGCAGGACCTGGCCATGTCCTGCCCTCTCCCTCCCCGACCATGCAGACAGGACCCTTCCTCCCCCTCTTCCCTCCCCCATGAGGCCTGCCCCAGCCACCTTCCAAAGTGGGCTTCCTGGGCAGGGCCTGCGTGTTCATGATCACAGCCTGTAGTGCTCGCCCGTGTTGCTCTGTTACTCATTTCTGGTGTCCCCCAGTGGCCAAGGCTCTAGGAGGGCAAGGCTCTGCTTGTCTGGACCTCTGTTGTAGCCCAGAATATGGCAGGATCCTGAGGACCACGAGCCTGGTGGTGCCCGTGCACTCTTTGGGCACTGACTGCATGTAATGGGTGCACAGGGCAGTCCATGCAGAAAACCAAAGGCAGCACAGGAGGGCAAGCCTCGGGCAGCACGGCTGCAGGGGTGAGTGTCCCCAATCCCAGAAGTCTCCATGGAGCCAGAGTGGAGCCACCAAACCACCCCTGGGCCAGTCTGTCCTCACTGGGCCTGAAGAAGAGGTGCTTACATAAGGGTACTTTTACTCCGTTCCTTTTCTCTGAGGTCCTACTGTGAACCAGATGGTCTAAATCTAATATCTAACAGCAGTTAGTTTTTGGTTTTGGTGTTTTGTTGTTGTTTTGGGGGGATCATGTGGTTTTTGTTTGTTTTTTCTTTTTGCTTTTTGCTTTGCTTTGCTTACCAATAATATTTTTCTTCCTTATCATTTAATAATCCCATCCATCTTAGGAATGATTGGAACAGGGCATCCAAAATTCCTGCAATCAGGTGGGCTTAGGACCTGACATTTGCATTTTATAAAGCTAATATACTGGCATCCCTGAGCAATGAATGTGCCATGAAGAATTCTTTGTCTTTCCCTTGGACCCAGCACAGGGCCTGGAGCAGAGCCAGGCTCGGGAGCAGGTGCTGAATGGCGGGATGGATGGGGAAGGCCGTCAGGCTGCTGATCCCTGCTCTGCTCAACCTTTTCACCTCAGTTTGTCATTGTTGTCTTGGGACTTTTTGTTTGTTTGTATTGCAGTGCTGGGGCTTGAGGGTCCACGCAAAGACTTCACCACCGAGCCACATCCCCAGCCCCCTTTGACACCTTCATAACAGAGACTTAGAGAGGTTGGTTTTCTTTGCATCTTGAGCCATCACAAGTAATCCCATGGGTCCTGTGTCTTTCAGGAAGCTTTGGAGCACCAGCCAGGCTTGTGCCCCCCACTCCTAGAGCAAGTACCAGGCATGTCGTCTAGAAGAGTCAAATTTAGCTTTTCCTAGGAAAGAAAGGGTAGCACAGGGCTAGCACACCATGAGTGTGCATGTGTGTGCTCATATTCATGTGTGCATGTGTATGCATTATGTGTGCATGTGTGTGCATTGTGTGCGTGTGTATGTGTGTGTGCATGTGTGTGCATTGTGTGTGCATGTGTGTGTATGTGTGTGCATTGTGTATAGTGTGTGCTCATGTGCATGTGTGCATGTGTGTGCATTGTGTGTGCATGTGGGTGCGTGTGTGCATTGTGTGCATGTGTATGTCTGTGTGCATTTTTGTGTGTGTGTGCATTGTGGGCGAATGTGTGTGTGTGTATGTGCATGTGTGCATGCATGTGCGTGTGTGCATGTGTGCATTGTGTGTGCATGTGTGTGCATGTGTGAATGCTGCTTTGGTTTTATGCTTTTCTATTAGGTGATTTTCTTTTTAAATCTCAAAGCAAAACCCCTTTAACATAAATGGTCACTGCACTTGGCTGGTCTCCTTTGCTATTCATTTGCTTCTCACATGATGTTCAGATGACTCCTGAGGACGGGTGCCTTCTTACTTGGCCACCTAACTGGGGAGTTTTTAGACGTTCCCGCACAGGGCCAGAACAAGCCCAGGGAGAGGCCATGTGTGCTGGCACTTCCAGATCCCCTGTGCTGTCCTGCCTGGTTCCTGACCCCCAGCCTGTTGTTAAGCCCATTGCCCTCCAGGCGGTGGGAACCCACACATCCACATGCTCCCTTTCCCAGATGACCTGGGAGCGCTTTAAATTGCTATCGTGATTTTGGAGAACAATCTTCCCGAAGCCAGTCTAGCAGGGAATAAGCCCTCACATTAGGCTTGGTGACATTCGCGATAGCCCACACCAGTCCACTTCCTCCTTTGCCTTCTCACCTCTAAGGGATGCTGGAGACAAAGTTTGTCCCTTACAGTGAACCATAGCATGTTTGCTCCCTGCCTCGTGCTCTTTGTTAGGACCAGTTGTCAACATGTCACAAGGCACACTGCATGAAAAACTAGTGACACTGCAGAAACACGCTCCCTTTGCCTCTGATTTTAGACTCCTGGGTGTGACTTCAATAAATTCCTATGGAAGTGTTTTAAAAACTGATTTCTCACCAAAAATAATAGGAACAAGATTCCATTGCCCAAAAGCTCCGGTCTGGGGTCTGAGCTTGACTGGACCCCAACAAGGTTCCAAAGAGAAATGTCCTCAATATATTTTCCAAAAAAAGGGGTCTGCAGAGATGTGACTCCAACAGAATACCTTGGCATTGCACCACCCCAGTGGGACCCAGTGCTGAAGCCACACCACAGCGCCAGTGCCTACTGCATGTAGGGGCTCCACGTGTGGTGGCTACAGCTCTGTGGGGCACCATGTTCTGTGCACCAAGACAAGGACTAGACACCTCTCACCCCAGGAGGCTGCCCACCCACCACAGCCCAGTCCCAGGGCTTCTAATCAGCTCCACACAGAGAAGACAGAGCTGCCCATGGGACCACGCCTTCACGTCCCCCACCCCTCCGTGTGTCACTCAGTCTGGGTTGGAATAAACCTGAGGATCATCTGGGGACCACCAGGGGTCAGGCTGCCAGGTTCAACCTTGGACTTACTAAATCAGAAATTCTGAGGGTGAATTCAGGGCATGAGTGATTCTGAGGCTGCTACTGTTCACAATCACCACCTTGTGCCACTTCATACCTCGGTTCTTTGCTGTATTTTAATGGACAGACACTAGTTGCGTATTCATGGTGCACTGTGCTGTTTGGGTTTCTGTAGACACGTGGAATGACCAACTCGGGGTCCTCAGCACATTGATTTCCTCAAATGCCTGCTATTTCTCTGTGTTGTGAGCATTTAAAATCCCTTTCACCGACCTGGGAGTACACCTGCTCTTCACCTGGTCAGCAGGCCCTGCGGGAGGTCAACAGAGCCGTCCCTGCACCTGGCCCTGGCCCCTTGCCACCCACCCCCACCCCGCAACCCAGCTCTGCCTTGGCCCTGCTCTTGCGGGTTCAGGCCCCGTGGGCGTGGAAGCGGGTCTGTCTTCCTGGGCCTGGTTCACTTCACTTGGCCTCAGCTCCCTGGGTCCCTCCTGGCAGGTGTCAGGATTTCCTGTGGGAATCAGCATCTTTTAAAGAGGGAGGTAAAGGACTAAAACGTCTTTGAATGCGCATTAGGTTTTGACATGGACAGTGATTCCGTGGGACGTTTCCCGTGGCTTGTTGTGCCCTGGAGGGCTCACTTTGTCTTCGCCCAGACGCCCTAGAACCAGGGGCTGGGGGACTGTTTACAACCGCAGCTCTCCCAGCTCCCAGGCCAGGTGCAAGCTGGACTCTGCCTGTTGGTAAACAATCCAGAGGGAGCCCTGCCCTGCTGGCCCTGCCTAGGCTGCAGCAGATGACCAAGGGGACAAGCCTGCCTGTCAGGAGCCAGTGGGCTCGCAGCCCACCCCACCTCCCTCGCCCACTCGGCTTAGCGGGCTCAGAAAGCCTTTCCAGCCGAGGGCCCCAGGGGTTCTGGTGTAAAATTCTGCAGGGCTTCACGTGCAGCAGTGTGTTTATGACAGCCAGCAGCCGTCCTGCCTGGAGAGGTCAGGGGAGCTGCCGGAGCACATTGCCGCTTGATTTAATCTACATCCGCAGCCATTGCATAATTGAATAGTAAGTCATCTGTCACGATCGTCACCGGTGCATTTCTGTGTCCCAGGCAGGCCTCACGGCCATCCCCTCTTTCAGTGCAGTGTAAAGGCGTGGGCCGAGCTCCTTCCTGGATGGATGGTTTTCATGCCCACTCACTGAGAGTAAGGAGGGTAGGCCCCGGATGCCCGCCTGTGCCAGGGTGACCTGAGGTGGCCTCAAGGGCTGTGCTGGAGGAGGACCCTGGTCTTCCTGTCCTCCAGGAGCTGGAGTAGGCCGACAGGAAGAGGCCTGAGGCTGGGCCTGCAGCTAATCAAGGATGCCAGCCACGGCGTGTGGGCCAGCAAGGAGAACCATTGGGTTCTGTTCCCCAGGGGTCCCTCTCTTGATGCTGAGGCCAAGGGAGGGGCTGCAGGCGGGCAGCAGCAGAGAGGTGACCATCTCTGTCCTCAACTCAGGTACTATCAGAGCCCCACATAAGACCCACTCACCCTCCAGTGAGTCCCAAACAGGCCTCTGCAGTTCCTGCTGCCCCAAATGCTGCCAACTGCTGCTCTGGCTGCCTGCTGGGCTCTGCCATCAGAGCACCTGGAGGACTCTGGGGTGGAATTCCCAGCCCAGGGTGTTGCCTCCAAGCCTCCAGCCTGCTTCCCCGTCCTCTGCCACCAATAAAGACAAGCATAGGAACAACATTTGTTCCCCCCCCCCCGTCCCTCTGACCCCCCTGGCAGAGTCACTGCTACTCCTGCCGACTGGACCCTCTAACACCTCACAGACACACACCCCCTCCTCCCCCGACCACAGCCATGAGCTGCCAGCTGCTGTCTCCCCTCTGCTTATTCCCCAGCAGCTCAAGTGCATGCATATCAGAATTGCATGGGGAACTGGAGGAGGATCTGCTCAAACTTTTTGGAGAGGTTCCCTTTGGGAGGCAAAGGCTGGTTTCTCCTCTAAGATTAGAGAGTGAAGCATGTTTGTTTGTTGATGGGGTCATCAGAGAGAAATGGAGTGTGTTGTGATGTGGGACATAGGAGGAGTGGCTGACCCATTCCTCTTCCTGCTGTCCTGAGCAGATGAGATCCAGTCGAGTTTGCTGGAGCACTTGCAGCTTGCATTGCTACAGGAGGAAGACAGTCTGCATGGCTGGCAGACAGGCCTCAGGAAAGCTTTTTGATGGGCCTGATACAGTTTGGTGATCTTCCCTCAGTGAAGTAGACTATAGATTCATCCTCTGAGAATCGGAAGGCTGAAAACCTGATGGTGGTCCTTTAAGGGTGCAGAAGAGGCCATAGCCAGAACACCTCGGGCCAGCTCTTCCCTCTGCCCAGAGTGCCCTTTCCTGGGACTTGACCTCATGACATGTCACCTCCTCTAAGAGAGTCTCCCTGACCTCAGATCTAATGGAGCCACCCTTTCCGTCAGTCCTTCCCTATTTGATTCCTTACTGGAGATATTTAGATTGCTCATCAATTACGTGGCCACACAGTCACTGCTGTGTCTTTTACTAGAGTGGTTCGGACACACCGGGCATCCTGTGGATAAAAATGATGGAGGCATGAGACATTCTTTTTGCCTCAAAAATATATATACAAATGCCATGTAAAGACCTATTGTGCTTCGTCGTTTAGGGAATGACGACAGGGAAGCGTCTGTGTGCGTCCAGCACAGACATGACTGTTTCCCATGTCCCATCTGCACTCAGCTGAGGGTGTGGCTGCACAGCCCCGGGTCTGGCCTCACGCTGTGATGGCAGAGCAGGGCCCTCCATGCCCAGGGGCTCGAGGGGCCCACACAGCCCTGCTATGGGTGGGTGGATGCACATGCGTGTGCGTGTGCATGTGCATGTGTACGTGTGGTGTGGAGAGGGGCTGGCTCTCTTCCCTGGCCTCCGTCTCTGTGTCCTTGAGGCCTCAACTTCCTTCAGCTTGGCAACAGTCCTATCCTACCTCCCCGACCCCAGTGAGCTCAGGCAGACAGGCAGCACCCTCACCAGCATCATCAGGAGACAGGACCATGACCCTGGGACTGGAAAGGCCAGGCTCTGCTTTTCACCGCTGACCTGGAGCTGACTAGCTCAGAGCGCCTGGCCCAGCCAAAGCTGTGAAGTCTGTCGACCTAGAGACAAATGCAAACAGTCTCAGGACCTCAGAGTCCTCTGGTCTCAGGGTGATGGCTGTGTGTATGAGTCTTGTATGGATGAGGGGAAAAAAATTCCTATTTTATCTTTTAAAACAAGACAAGCAAACCGGGTTTGCATCCCCAGTGGAAAGAGCACCTGTGTGTTCTGGAGGGAGTGTTTCCTGAGGGGCTCAGTTGTCCAGGGTGGATCCAGGAGTTGGTCTCTAAAAATGTTAAGACAGGGGCAACTGTGCACTTCACCAAGTAGCCCGAGACCATGTCCCGGAAGTCCCAAAACAGTGAACAGATGTGGATTTCAGAAAGCAAAGGGATGCCCTGAGCCCTGGGGGGCCACCTCTGGGGTGAAGGGTAGGTGGCCTGCTCAACCCTGGAGCACCCCGAGGGCACACCAAGTGAGCAGCATTGGCAGAGCCTGTCTGGGGACCTGACGGAGCGTCATTGCTGTTCAGCTGCCCTGTGTCCTGCTGGCGATCTTTCGGCTCACCTCCTCAGGAAAGGCCACAGTGGCATGGGTCACCACCAGGCCTGGGCTACGGAGTGACGCGCGGTGTTGCTGACTTGGGAAATGACCTCACTCACTGCCCCTTGCAGCAGGAGCCCCGCGGCATCTGGCCGGCCTGCAGCAGCTTCTTTGTCATTTCTTTAGGCTGCTGCAGAAAAGGCGGACTCGGAAGATGCTCTGATGGACGGGGACGCAGACGGGGACGGCGCAGAGGGCGAGCTGGAGGACAGTGCCAAGCTGAAGATGTTCCGCAGGGTGGCCTCTGTGGCCTCCAAGCTCAAGGAGTTCATCGGCAACATGATAACCACCGCCGGCAAGGTCGTGGTCACCGTGCTGTTGGGGTCCTCGGGTGAGTGCGTCCCGACTGCGTGGCTCAGGGCGCGGTGGAGGGAGGCAGTGCAGAGGAGGCAGCCGACACTGATAACTGTGAGGCCTGGGAACCCGGCACGTTGACGGCATGCGGATGGGCCACAGGAGAAAGTTGTGTTCTCTGTGGTTCTGGTCCTGACCTTGTGAGGGGTCCCGACAGTACACCCGTGACAGCCCTGTTAATACCCTTTTCCATATCCGAGTGACCTCATTTTCTGGGTGGAGGTCAGAATAACACCTGATTCCTCTTGCTCTGAGGGTGATCTGCTGCCCTGACCATCTGAGGGGCCCGCGGCAGCCACCCTTGTGCCTCCTAGCATGTCTCTGGACGGAGTCATTTGAAATCTTAATTTAACTCTCAGGATACACTATTTTTCTTCGGAAGCTAGATGGTAATCTTCCAGAAGAGACTCACTTCCTTTCAATTTTGGCCGTAGACGGCTTATTCCATGATGATATTATCTCCATCTTCTCCCTCCTCCCATCGCACTGCCACCAGCACAGGGAGCTTGCCACAGTGCGTGCACCCACACTGTCCAGAGGGGACGTCAAAAGTGAAGTACTTAAGTTTTAGTAGGAAAAAAAAAATAAGGTAGAAAAAGAAGGTAGAATTTCTCAAAAAATCAAACCCAGCATCTTAGTGAGTGCTCCTTTCACAATGCCGGATAAATTGTGTTGAACACAGCTGCCTGGTCTTCCACGCCGCCCTTAGGGACAAGAAACTCCAAATCCTGGTGGCTGGACGAAGTTTTAGTGAGACTTGAGCTGCCACCAGAGGTCAGATCGTAGTTAACTTAACAATAAAGCAAATAAAATGGTGTTGGGAAGGTTGGGACGGACAGACATGAGTGCCCCCAACATTTGGGAAGCAGGCAAGTAAATATGCAGATTAATTCTGTTGGTGTGAAGGAGATGCTCACTGGCCTGAAATGCTGCAAGGAGGTCTTCTCCATCCTCTGGTCTTTCACTGCTTTTAAAAACTACCCCTTCAGGGTGATCTCTTCATGGTAAATACAGCACCTCTTCTGGTTATGTTGATTAAGTATGAGTAACCTCTCTAAAACTGCTCCCTGGCTAAGGGCAGGGGAAGGGACAGAGGGTTTGCTGCCCCATGGTGCTATCCAGCTCTGCTGTTCCTGACCGTCTTCCTCTCCCCAGGTATGATGCTGCCGTCTTTGACCTCGGCTGTCTATTTCTTTGTATTTCTGGGTCTGTGCACCTGGTGGTCCTGGTGCCGGACGTTCGACCCATTGCTGTTCAGCTGCCTCTGTGTCCTGCTGGCGATTTTCACTGCTGGGCACCTGATTGGACTTTATTTATATCAGTTCCAGTTCTTTCAAGAAGCCGTTCCACCCAATGACTACTATGCAAGGTGAGAGGCACTGCTGGGAACCCATGGGAGAGAGCACCCTGTCCACCCTGTGATGATGGTTGGGCTCTGTGGATTTCCAAGGGTTCTTCTGAATGAGGCCAACTGCTGTGTCAAGCAGAGATTTGATGAGGTGGGGAAGCAGTCAGGAGCTTTAATTTTATTGGACAATACAGTGCTTGGGTGGCAGGTGCTCACATGGTGACCTGTAGGGGTGGCTGAGATGGCAGGTGCTCACACAATGACCCAGGGTGACATTGCTCCTTGCTTGCTAATTGCAAAGGAAAAAAAAATCAGAGTTTATGAACACATACAGCACTTTAGCTGCCAATTGATAAAGACCAACATTACTAAAGTCAAGAGATCCATGGCTCTCCCAGCGCCAGGGTGGTGCACAATGTGGGTCCTCAGCACCTGCAGCCCCAGCCTTCAGACCCCACTCCACAGCACAGGCATGCAAAGGAGGGAAAACAGTTCCAGTGGCTCCACCAGAAAAACCAGTCAGAGAACCCAGCCTGTGGGTGCCCCAGGGGAGTGGCCTGGTGTCTTCAAAAGGTGTGTGGAGAGAGCAGGAGGAGAGAAGTGGAGAGGTAAAGACCCCAGCAGACAGGAGGGATGCTCATCTCTCAGATCCCAGGACATCAAGCCTCAAGGCTTCGAGGGCTGGGGGTGGACCTCCGGTGGGTGTTAGAGGACAGCTGGGAGTTACTACCCACGTTTCAGGTGCACGATGGCAGTGACGGTATTATGGGCACAGAGTGCATGCCATTGCTGTGGGAGCTGGTGGGGACTTAGGGAAGGAGGGTCATGATGCTTACTACTTTCCATGCTTCAGCAAGGAACAAAGGCCTGTGAGAGAGAGGGAGAATACCGGAGTCCTTGAGCCACACGGTCAGTCTGTGTGAGCTTTTCTTTGGCCTTGGGAAAGTCCACAACCAAAGTTACAGAATAGAAAAAGGGCACAGGAGTGACAGGAGAGGGTGCTGGTGAGGGGGCTGGTGTGGGCGCCTGCCTGGGTCGCTTGCCTCTGCCCCACCTGTGGGCAGAGCTCAGTGCTTCTTGGAGACACGAGGAGCAGGGGTGATACCGCGTAGGCCATGCCATCCCGTGCCCTTCTCTGCCGTCTAATATGGCCTTGGTGTGATGATAAATGCGCAGATGCGATGCACGGGCCTTCACTGATGCCTGTATGAAATCTGGCCACAGAGTGTCTGTACAGTGCTGCTAACAGGCATCAGTCAAATCCTAAAATTACTTAAACTCAGTTAAAATTAAAGTTAGTGCCCAGCACACAGGCACTAAATCCAGGTCGCACAATCGATTATGTCAAAGTCCCCCAGGTGATTGGAGCAGGCCACAGAGGGCCCTTGCAGAGTCTCTTCCTGAGGCAGGTTATGTGATATTTATTTTAGGCCTGCAGAGGTGAATAAATGTCTGATTTCAGTACAGAATTTAGTTCTGGACTAATGGATCCTTGAGCTTCTTTAGTTTATGGTTTATTGTATACATATAGAAAAACAGTTCTGCACTGTTGAAAGGGCTGACTTTGGGGATGACTTAACTGGGAGCCTAGTATCCTCTGGAAAGCAGCCAGTTTGGGTTTAATTCTTCCTGCTAGTTAAGGAGCTCTTCTTCCACCTAGTGGCTGAGAACAGGAACTATGACCACCTTGTAAAAGCTCTAGTAGGTCTGGCAAACTTCTGCTGGAAAGGGTGAGTTTGTATTTTAGGCTTTCAGGAGGTGATCATAGTAGGAAAGCAGCCCAGACAAGATGTAACAGAGATGGGTGTGCAGCACATGCCTGCTATCCCAGCTACCAGGACACTGTGGCAGGAGAATCACAAGTTCAAGGCCAGCCTCAGCAACTTAGCAAGGCTCTAAGCAACCTGATGAGACTTGTCTCAAAATAAAAAAAATAAACAGGGTCAGGGACATAGTTCATGGTAGAGTGTCTGTGGTTTTAACACAAGAAAGAAATAGAGGGAGGGAGGGAGACACTCCATGTCTGAATCCTCTGGAGTGTCTAGTTAGAGTGCTATTCCCTGGGTCTTGTCCTCCTAGAGAGCAGGTGGAGGTGTGGGGCTGGTACCTCTCAGGGGAGTAGCTGGAGGCCCTGGCCTGGTTTTCCTTTCATCCAAAAGGCATTTCCATTGTTTGGTTGGTTTTAATTAGCTACTGTGAATAGCACCAAATGAAGGAGGGGGAGGGGAGGGGAGAGGAGAAGGAAAAGAGGTATAAAAGAATAAGCAGGTAGCGAGACCTGGTGGTGCACACCTATAATCCAGCATTTAGGAGGCTGAGGCACACAGATTGCAAGTTCAAAGCCAGCCTCAGCAACTCAGTGAGGCACTAAGCAACTCAGTGAGACCCTGTCTCTAAATAAAATACAAAATAGGGCTGGGGATGTGGCTCAGTGGTCAAGTGCCCGGAGTTCAATCCCCAGTGCCAAAAAAAAAAAAAAAAAACAACTAGCAAACTAGCAGGTTCGTGTTCCAGTTAAACTTTGCTTATAAGCACTGAAATTTGAATTTCACGTTCTTTGCACATTTCATGAAATGATACCTTTCTTTAGATTTTTCCAGCCATTTATCTAGCCATTTTTAGCTTTATAACCTTTACCAAAACTGGCAGGGGCCAGGCTTGGGCCAGAACCACAGATTGCCATGCTGTGGGTGGATAATAACAACTCTTATAGTGTAATAATTGGCCACATTTGTTTTTCACTTGAATTGTCACAAACTCCAGGTTGTGATTTATTGAATATATTTTTAGATGATCCCTTTAACAATTTAAGAGATTAATTACTATCACCTCTAGAGTAAGTCCTTAGAAATTAGATTGCTTACCAGGACATGGAAACTTTGAGCTACATGATGCAGTATGTAAACTGCCTTGGTTTAGATACCTCACCATCCATTGACCTGGATGTTGCATTTGATTCTTTTAAATCTTGGAAATTAGCATCTTTAAAACAATAGATTTTTACTATGGCATTAGCCTCCATGTCTGAGTTGTAAGAAGACAAGCTGAAGACTAGGAGAAACAAATAGATAAAAGTCATCTTCCTGGGAACTGGTCACAGCCTTGTAACCACAGAGGTGCAGTACGCACACCCAGCTCCTGTACACAGCCACCTTTAGAACAGGGGGAGGTTCTGTGACCTTCTCAAGAGTTTTCAGATGGGCACTCTGGTGAGAACTAGCCTTATTTTTAGAAACATTGAATTGGTTTGGTTTTGCCATTACTGTGATGCATGTTTGTTGATGATTGTTTGAAAAAATAAAGAATAGAGGAAACACTTCAAAAAAAAATTGATTCTAACTCCCAGAAATGATCTTGACTTTTTAGTTCCTGTTTTTCCAGTATTTTTCCTTGACATATATATTTGTTTTTAAAACAAACCTGGAGGCCTGCTGTGCATGCTGCCCTGATGTAGCCTGTCCCTCTCCCTGAATCTGTGTGTCTTCTGGCCGTGATGCTGCCTTCTAGCACATGCTCCTCATGAGTGCATGGACGCTTCAGCTTTGCCCCGAGTTTCGATTCACTTTTGCTCTAGTGCATGATGCGGTGATGAGCCCCATATTATTTCAAATCTAAACAGCCCTTGGGATGAGTAGGCTGGAGCCATGCTGTGCTCTCTGGGCTGTGAAGGAGTCTGTGTGGGGTGTGCCTTGCTGGGGTCTGTGGGGGACCTGAGGTTGCCATGGTCCTGGGCCAACAGCACATTAATGCACCAAGGGTCGGGTCGGCAGTGCCCTCACCATGTGATGCTGCATTGAGTCCCACGCCTGTGCTTGGCACAGATCTGGGGTCCTATTTTCTGTAGGTAATCCTGTCTTTTCACCAAGTGACCCCCAGAAGACTATCTGCTTCCCTCCAGATGCATTCGCCGCCCATCACTTTTTTCCATGAGAGGACATAGAGAAGACGAGCAGGGCACACATGGGCTTCAGGTTCACCTGGAACTTGATGGGTGTTGGGTTTTTGAGGGGGGGATTTAGTGATTGCCTTCCGTTGCTGCACCCAGGACAGTGAGACTGCATTAAAAAAAAAAAAAAAAAAACAGTGTCAGGACTTGTGATTTGACATTATGAATGTCCCCACGGACAGGCTCACACACTGTGCCTGAAAGTATGGTTGTTCTTCCCAAATCTGAAGTGCTGTAGTCTTACATCCACAAAAACATTAGTGATCACACTTTGGAGATTCATCCGGCAAAATAAAGCTTTAACATGAATCTGTGTAACTAAATATGAGACCCGCTAACAACAGCCTGTTTAATAGAATAGAGCCCTGTTAAGACTGTTATGCTGGCAGCGTCCCTGAGAAAAGGGACGAGCTGAACCAAGTTCGCCTTAGTTCATGCAGAGCCAGTCCATGCAAAGGGCGTGCATCTTATAGAAATCTCTGCAGACAGTAAGCACTTCACGCTTTGAAAGGAGTGCAGAAGTAGAATTCCACCTGTCGGGCAGAAGCTCACAGGCCTCGGTCACCCATGGGCCTGGGGATGCTCCCCCGCTACACCTATAAGGAGATCAGACCTGTGAGTCCGGAGGCACTGCACAGCTTCTCTACTGTGGGCCTTGCATTCAAAGTGCAGCCGGTGCACTTGGTAGGGGACAGGGACAGAGGTGGGAAACTGGCCTGGGCCATGTGGTCAAGAATGCTGTCTCCTGTAATAAACTGCATGATTTCTTTACACACTGGAGACTTTTATTAAAAGTCAGTTACAAGTCTGGCATTCGGTCTTTGACTGTTTCCTTGTGAGACAGACACCTAAGATAGCTCTGAGGGGAACTTGCTTAAGAACAATCTTGCTGTTTCCTGAGATAGGTCAGGCTCTGAAGTTGGTGTCTGTGGTGGGCCCAGCAGGAGGCCAAAACAGATGCCTGGCATCCTGTGCCTGTCACCAGTGTGGACCCTGGTCCCAGTTGTCTGGTGTCTCCATCCCACTTCATTTTGCCCATGTGGAATCCTGAGACAGGCAGTGACGACAGTAACTTAGGTCCTCTGTGCTGCTCCTCAACTGGCTTTCTTTCCAACCACTGTACTTTCTCTAGATTTCCAAGCACTGAACTTTTTCTCAAATTCAGTTGTTTGGTTTGCTGCCTCTTTTTTTTTTTTTTAAATACATGACAATAGTGGAATGCATTACGCTCATTATTACCCATATACAGCAACAATTTTTTGTAACTTAATTTGGCGTGAACATGCTGCCTTATTTTATAAACCTAAATTGTGAAACTGGAAAAGGAGAGGAGGGAAAGGAATGGGAATCAGTCTATGTTCGTTCTCATGAAAACGGCACTCTGCTAAATGAGTATCCACCCATTTGTGCTGTGACCCTTTTTTATATGCCGTTTTCCTATATCATAATGATTAGAAAGTGAATCATGTTTAATGAAGGAAAAGTTCATGTGGGCATGTGAAAACAATGTAAAAACAATAATAATAATAATAAACACATGGCACAGCCTGGGATGGCTGCCTTTTGAGTTTAATTGCTCAATAACAAATGAGGAGAAAGTTAAAAAGCAAACATTAAAAGTGCGATGTTGGTCATTATATTTATACTATTTTTATAATAGTCATAAAACGTCCATTACACATACAGGGAGCAAAGGCCTAAGGAAGGGCTGCGGCCAGCTGGTCTGGCAGGGCCCAGGCAGTGTGCAAGCAGTTGGGCCATCAGGCTGCCTCGTATTTGCATTTCTGCAGTGCCCCCAGGATTGCTGTGGAGTTGTTAGGGAAAGCTTGGTCCTCGTCCAAAATGCCAATAACAAGGACATGGTTTTGAGAAAGAGGAAAAAGAGCTCTATTGCTTTGCTAGCAAAGGAGAAGTACAGGGGACTCCTGTCCCAGAGGCTGTGACTCTGCCATCAGCAGGAACAGGGGACTTTTAAAGAGGTGATTCAAAGGCTACACATTCCAGGTGTTCTCTGTTGGAGCTGTCATTCACTTGTTAATGTGGAAGACAGTCATTTCTGAGATCTTCTGGTACCATCTCCGAAGTCTGGATTACTTCTTTCCTATGGTGGATGTGTGCTCCAGGACAGATAACTCTGCCTGGGATGGGGGAAGAAAGGTAATCCTGTTTCCCCTGAGATTAGGGAGGGGAGAGATTAGGGAGGAACACGGAGAGAGGATGAGAAAGAAGCAGGTCCATTTAAAAAATAATTTGCAGTGGCAGAGCAGCAAGGGCTGATTGAAAGGATAAAGTGGACACTGTTACAGAGTGCCCCTCTCACTGAGGGGCCTGGGGTTTAGTAAGCAGAAACTCCACAGAAAGAATAAATTGGAAACTCTTTGGCCAGAATTGCACCTAGAGGCCTGGGGGCTGTAGGGGAGGAGGGGCAGGAGGGGGGCTGTACAACCTGTCATTTTAATGCTAAAGCATGTAAATTAACCCAAGTTAACACCCATCTTCCCCTTTGTGACTAGGTGGCCTGGAAGTGGTTCATGTATAACATGATTTAATTTGTAAAGTTGGTAGGTGACAAGTTGGTGAGCAAACTCTTGTTTTCATTTTGATTCATTTCATTTCATTTTTCATTTTGAAAAGTTTCTGAATGACAAGTGACTAACTAGCCTAGAGGCTCCTACCAACTTCATCTGCACTCACCTGAAAGGTGGGGAAAAGGAGCCGAAAGATACCTTGATGGATTTACACAGACATAGAACTCAGACACCCAGACCCCTGAGTCCACCTGGACACATGCACGACTGTGATCACTTGGGGGCAGACGTGCCATGGTGTGGATCCAAGATCCCAGTGCAGTGGGGCATCCTACCCAGCTGTGACACCCGGCCTTGGGCTCAGAAGAAACTGGGGCTTCTGACCACAGAGGTCCTTTGCAGGGGATATTGATCCAGAAGAGGGACTGGTCTTCCCCTCCTCACCTTCCAGAAGGTCAGCCTGGATCTCAGTGTTGGAAATCAGACTCCCTGCCTCCACCTACTGAGGCCTCTCAGCAGAAAGGCCTCCCTTCACTTCTCAGGGAGATGACCTCTTGTTCTCAGTGGGGACCTAGAGTGGCCCTTGGTGGATCAGATGGTGTAGCTCATTCTACAGGGTCCAGGGCTAGGAGAGAGCTCACTGCCATCAGGAGTCAAATGACGTCCAGTCCTGTCATAAGAGGATGCTGAGAGTGTTACAGGGCTGGGACTTCCCAGGAAACTGAGGCAGCATGAAGGCCCCTTCAAACCCTGATTCTTGCTATCAAGTCAGAAAGATTCTAGACACGTCACTCAGAGTAACAGGAATGAGTTTATTAAAGAGAAGAGAGGGACAGTGTGCCTCTCCTGCCACTGTGGTTTTATTGGGGATCCCAGAGAAGTTTCCAGAGAGTCCCACCCAGGTCTACCTCTTGACCTTTGACTGACAGCAGAATGACAGACTTTCAAGTCCCCACTGCCATGCCAATTCTAGGTCCCTTTGGCTCATGCTGACAGGTTCTAATAGGATTATCAACATTAAATTCTTGCAGATTTTATTGTTAGGAGAAATTATCCTTATCTCCCTGAGTTCCAAGATCTGGTCTGTGGAAGGGGGTCACAAAAGTGTCCCCTTCAGGGTTCCTCTTACCAACATTATTTTGGGCCTGCATTTCTCTGGCAGATAACAGGTAGTTTGCTAAGAAATGAGACATAGCCTGTCCACTTAAGCCAGATAGGTAAGTGGGTAAATTGCTTCTTGGAAAAGAAAGCATGTGGGGGCCAGCACAGTGGACCCACTTTATAGAGTTATTCCTTTAACCTCATGTTCCCGCCACTCACATCTGTGGGTCCGCTATCAAGAGGATCATCTTTTGCTCCAGAGCGCATTCCCTGGAGCTCGGGAATCTCACCTCTTGCCCTGTTGCTGCCCAGGTGGAGCACACCTGCCAAACCCTTATTTACCACACTCCATGCCTCAGTTTGCTGACTTATAAACTAGGAATGGAAACCATGCCTGGCCGGGAGTGGGCGTGCTGTGTTGAACAGAGCAACATAGGCTGCTGAGGTGCTTGGCAGCCGCAGCATGGGTTGCTAACAAAAAGGTATCATTTCCCCTGTTGCATTCAGCTGTGATGTTTACTCTCCACCCTTGATTCTGCAGTTCTGACAGTTGATTCTAGCCTTATCACCCATCACCTGTAGATCCCTGAGCACATAAAGCTGTTCCTTCCTTCACAGGAAGTGTCCTCTTCTGCTCACACATCTCTCTGGCCTCTAGTTTCCCCTCAAAACCAAGCCCAGGCACTTCCTTCTGGAACCTTCCCTGCTCCTTCTGTGAAGAACAGGAGTTACCTTGTAGAAATTGCCCTCTGCACACTTGCTGCCCCAGTCCATAGTTCACATGAGTGTCTGCTTCAGGAGGTCCTGGTGCTCAGGGCTGTGAAGGCCTGTTGGGCTTGGTCCTCTCAGGATTTAGCAAGCTGTGTGCACAAAGGGCTCCCAGGAATACCTGTTCAAGGTTGTTTTCTGTCTCCATTTCCTAGAACTCTTGTAGTTTAGCTCCTTGGGATGAAAACAATGTAAAATCTATTTTTCCTGAACTGCTGATGGTCCACAGTTTATAAAGTATGGAAAACTGCAGTCCACAAAGACCAGGGTCCATTTGTGTACACCCACTGACTCCCACTGCCACACTGTGGACTATGTCCACCATAACTGAATGTCAAGTACAGCTAGGATTTTAAAAAGCTGTGGTATAGATAGCCATGGCCCCCACATTGCAGTATTGGGAAATATTTAGCTTTGGCCTCATAAAAGTGACGGTTTTAAATTTATTTATTTGTGTAGAAAGTTAAAGAATAGCTTTTCCCCTGTTATATTCAGAAAGGGAGAGAGAGAGAGACAGGGACTCCAGACAGGCACAGAGTAGGATGGACCTTCAGACCAAAGAGTTTATTAGAGCCCATAGCACCAGCAGGGTCTACAGTAAACCTTCAACCAGCCAGGGAAGGTAAAAATGTGGTTGTGTGTGTGTGTGTATGTGTGTGTGTGTTGACTTCTATTTTTCTACATTTTTCATTGGTGTATTATAGTTGTAAGTAATCCTGGGATTTGTTGCTATATATTTGTACATGTGCACAATGTAACAATATAATTTGGCCAATAGCACTCCCCAACACTTTCCCCTTCTTTGTTTCGTCTGATTCATTTTGATGTGAAATCTGCTCTGTCACATATGAGAGTAGCTACCACTGCTTGTTTGGGGCCTCCATTTGCATACTATTGTCAATCTTCATTCTTGCACTTTCAGCCTATGGCTGTCTTTTCCTAAACGGTAAATCTCCTGAAAACAATATAGAGTTGGATCTTGTTTTTTAATCCCATTCTGCCAGCTTATGTCTTTTATATTTGGAAAGCTGAGACTATTTGCATTCAATGTTATTATAAACATGTTTATTAATTCCTGCCATTTTTATTTATTTATCTTGTTTAATTTGGTTCTGTTTCTCATTTGCTGAGCTACTCTTCAAATTAGACTTCTTCATTTGTGAGCTCTGGGGTTTGTTTTTTATTTCTTTTGTGTGTATTTCATTAAGTTCTATAGTGCTGGCTTAGTAGTCATGAACTCTTAGTTTCTGAGTACTTTGGAAAGTTTTTATTTCATCTTATATTTTGAAAGGTAGCTTTGCTGGATATAGCACTCTTAGTTGACAGTTATTTTCTTTCAGGACTTGGAACACATTATTATAACTCCTCCTGGCTTTTAGAGATTGTACTGAGGAATTGGAACTGAATCTGATTGGCTTGACTCTAAATGTGGCCTGATGTTTTTCTCTTGAGGCTTTTAAAATTCTGTCATTGTTAAGTATGTCAGGCATTTGATGTGTCATGGAGAAGTTCTTTAATGATCTCGTCTATTTGGGGTTCTGAATGCCTCCTGAATCTAGATGTCCATCTCATTCTCAGGGTATGGAAAATTTTCTTTTATTATTTCCCTGAAATGGCTATTCATTCTATTACCCTTTTTAATTCCAATGATTAACAAATTTGGTCTCTAAATTCCTCGGGGTTATTGTGTATTCTGATCATGATTACTTATTTTCTGTAGTTCTGTTTGGATGTTCAAGGCCAGCCACTGTGTCTTCCAGCTCTGAGACTATGTCTTCATCTTGGTCTGCTCTATTAGAAAGATTTTCAACTGAACTTTTTATTTGATTTATGGTATCTTTCATTTCCAAGATTTCTGTCTGGTTCTTTTTCTATCTCTTTTGTAAATTTATCATTCATATCATATACTGACTTCTGTAATTCATTCAGTTGTTTTTCTGTGTTCTCTTGGAATTCATTAATACTTTTATGATCATTATTTTGCATTCTTTATTTGCATTTAATTCGCTTCAGTATGTTTGGGGTCATTTGCTGGTCAATTATGAACTTTAGGAGGTGTCATGTTACCTTGTTTTTTTCAAATTTCTTATATCCTTGTGTTGGGTTTGATGCATCAGTTGGGAGGAGTTTCTCTGCCATTCTTAAGTGTTGGCCTTTTTGGGTCACAGCCTTCTCTTGCCAACGAGTCCTAGAGTAATCTAGATTGAGACCCCTGGCAGGTGTGGTATCCCAGCCCTTGTGCTAATTCTTTCTGTTTTTGCTGTAGTAGTGGATGTCCATGAGGGGGACCTGAGGGCTCACACCTAGCCATTCCTACTTGGGTCTAGTTGTTAGTTTGGGGTTTTGTCTTTTCTGATTTTTATATTAAAATATAGTTGATGTTTGAGTGTCATTAATGTGTGTGTAGAGCAAGGTGTGCTGTCCTTTGGCTGAGTTGAGTTCAGCAATGGTCTCTCCCCTGTGGACACATGGTGTCCCCATAGGTTCTCAGCATGGTTTCAGAGGTTCAGTTCACGTGAGACTGGTTTTATGGCTCTGGACCCTCAGTGACATAGAACTTTGTGTGGAGGAAAGCAGCTCAGGAAATGGCAACAGGAAATAGCAAAAGGTCTTCTTTTAAGATCCCTGAGGGAGGGATGGTGTTACACCACAGGAAAAAAAGGTCTCACATTGACTGACGTTAAGAAATTAAACTATGCATTCAGCAGTTTGGGCTGAGGCAAGACCTTGGGTGGAAGGAGAGAAACTCCTAAATTGACCTGGTTAATATGTGACCTTTGGTACATGACATTCTTGAGGGCTTAAAATAAACAGAATTAAGTAAAAAGTAGCTTTTAATTTTAAAGAAATTAGAGATTTCAATTCACATTCAGTATTTTGTTCATGAAAGAAAAATGACCACAACACTTGGAGCAACCAAGAGATCTTTATTGAGACAGTGTCTGATTGACAGGGAAGGAAGAGAAAAATAGAGGGAGAGAGAGAGAGAGAGAGAGAGAGAGAGAGAGAGAGAGAGAGAGAGAGAGAGAGAGAGAGATATCCAGCAGGAGAGAGTTTTTATAGCCAAAATCTAATTGGGTCTCTGGGTCTGCAAGCTGCCTTGTTGGCATACAGTGATTGGATCATACAGTAGTTGCTAAGGGTGTCATCTTCTACCTTCAGGCAGACCAGGCAAGGGCTAGATGTGGGTTTCCATTACACCAGACTGGTGGAGGTGGAGTGTCCAGCCCACCCTGCTGCTAACATTTGTTCAGACTGCCCTGCAGCTAACAGTTCAGAGGCCTGGTGAGACCATGGGCAACGTTTCTTAGTTTGGAGGCTGGTCTTGAACATGGGCTCTGGGCCTGCTACAGTGTGTGGAAGGTGCATCTTCAGTGCTCAAGGGTCAGACCAGTGCCCGGTAGTCAGAAGGCAGTCAAGAAATATTAGCTCCATTTTTCTTCTACCATTTTTTTCTTTTTTATGCATATGTAAAATATATACATATGATTTTTTAAATTAAATAAATGTTTAGATGTGAAGGCTAGTAAATAATATATGTATGGACTGATTCCCAATTTATGTGACAGCTAGTAGTTTAGTAAACTCTGAACCAACACAATAACTCTAACCTCATTTTCTCTGAAAAGTCTCAATACTATCGTTGTACTACTGATGTACAACATTCGTCTGGCTTCTGGAAAAGATTAGCACTACTTAATTTCTTTCCTTGGTATTCTTCCTGAAAGGAAAGTGACCACAACACTCGGAGCGACCAAGAGATCTTTTTGCAGCAGTGCAACAGAGGAGAAAGAGAGAGAAAGAGAAAGAGAGAGAGAGGGGAGAGCATGCGCGCAAGGGAGACAGAGAGATCAAGAGAGAGAGACAGAGCAAGAGAACAAGAGAGCAAGAGAGAGAGGGGCCCAGCAGGAGGGAGTTTTTATAGCCCAAATCTAAGGGGGCCTCTGGGTCTGCAAGCTGCCTTGTTGGCACAAGGGAGGGGGGGGGGGTTGAGTGTTCAGCCTTGAGTGGGGGTTGAATGTTCAGCTTTGACGCAAACAGGTGATAAAGGACCAGACAGAGGGGGCTTTGAGTGTGTGGGCCATCCTGCAGCTAACATTTGTTCAGCCTGCCCTGCAGATAACATAGTTCAGCCTGTTCTGCACCTAACACTTCCTATGAGGCAAAACATATTCCTTAAACAAAATTAAGTTGAAGTTGTATGTATTTTGAATGCACACACATAAATGAGGATAAGGATAGTAATGATACCTTTTCCATAAGTTTATTATCAACATTAAAGGGTTAATATTTGTAAAACAGTGTCTGCAAATAATAAGAACTGCAAAGAGGTGCTTGTCAAATAAATTTTAAACTGATTAAATAAGTTGTCCTAATAATTAATTAGGTTTTCAGCATTTGATTAGCGCTTGAATTACAACATATAAGAATAGTCTTATCACTTATCTTCTCCTTAAACTCTAATTCAAACATGAGTTTCAGTTTCAGGGAATATGATTTTAGATGCTTATTACTTGAATTATAAGTTACTTTGGTTTCTAGGTTAGTTACTTTACCTGAAGCACTTTTCTGGCACATTTTATTTCTTATTAAATTCTCCAAATTCTATGAGGGAGGTGCCGCATGGTGCTTTTCAAGCCCATTCTTCAAAGGCAAAACTGAAACTTATGAAGGTCAAGCAGCATGTTTACTGAATTATGGAAACAAGTTCTAAACCCAAGTCTTGTTCCTCATCTTGTGCCTTTGCTGGCTATATGGAGCATAACTGCTTTCCTGACATAGTGTGTCCTGTGCTAATCTGCTTCCACTGCCTTTCTAGAATGTTCAGAATCCCTCCTCACCCCACCTAGTTCCAAGTGACTTGAAGGAATGGGCCTTTGCATTTTCCAACATAAGGTGCAGAGGTCAGTAATTTGAGCCTGGATGAAGGACCCTACAGCAATGGCGTCAGGAGGCAGCTTACGGGCAGGCCTAGTGCATGTGGACTGAGCTAATCCTTTTGAAGGGCATCTGGCACCTACTGCTGCTAGAGAAGTCTCCTGGCATCTTGAGGTCCAGAACTGCATCTAATTTATCTTGGTGTTTCCTCGGCATGTTGCCATGTCTAGCTTGCTACAGGCTCCAGTGAATGTTTGCTAAGAAAACAATCTTTCAAAATGTGAAGGGGATGAAAGGTTCATCACCGTTCACAGTACATTTTTTCTAAATTTGCTCCAAATGATAGATGTTAATGGACGTACCACAAACAGTGTCTGGGTGGTACATTGAGGTTCTTTCAACGTTAAACACGAATAGTAGATTAGCAATGATAGAATTTCTTGTGGTAGTACCATTGATTCTACCTCAAGTTAAGATAACAGAGTATGAACAACTAAATCTACGTAGATTATTGGAGAAAGGGCCTTTTAGGACAAATGACTACTAGCCATCAACTTTTCACTGGAGTGCATGATCAGCTTGTTTGTTGGAGTTTGGATCCTTGTCTGTGTTCTGGATTTTAATTGATCACAGCAGCGCCTCATTAGTTCTCCAGTTCTATTGTAGATGAGCCAATTGGCTGCACTGTGAAGTGTTGTAAGAATAAATACACTGGAGTCCCTTGGCCCAACCCTCTGTGGATGGCTCAAGTTCAGAATGTTGCAAGGGAGAAACTGCTGTGGCAGCCTGTGAGTTCCAAGCCGCGGTGGCTCAGGGGTGAGGGATTGGCTTTGAACATAGGAACTGTCCTGCTCTACCTTTTCCCTGCAGAAAGGAGGGTTTCAGTTCTGAGACTTTGGGAAATGTCTTCATAAACTTCCCAGTCATTAGCATCCTGTTTTCCCTAACAGCTTTATGAGGTCTAACTGATATGCAATCAGCTACACATATTTAAGTGCACAATTTGATAAGTTTTGACCCAAACAGTCCCATGAAGCTATCACCCCAATCCACATGATGAACATACCATTCTGTGCAAACGTTTGCTCCTGCCCCGACATAACCATGCCCCTGTCCTTCCTGCCACCCCATCCACACCAGGGCCACCTCTGACCTGCTTTCTATAACCAGACTCCTTTGAATGTTCTAGAATCACACAGCAGGTGCTTTGGGGGGCGTGGCAGGAGATGACTGAGGTTGCTCAAGTTGGGGTGGGAGAGTTTCCTTCTCTGCTCTCACTTCCATGTGGTCTGTCGGTCCTTCAATTCTGGGCGTTCTAATAGGCAGGTCCTGCCAATTCCCTGTGATCTCAATTTGCATTTCCTGATGATTAATGAGGCTGAGAATCTTCATGAGCTGGTTTTATATTTCTATTTCCAAGTGAAGTCTGTTAAAATATTCTACCTACTTTTTTCTTGTTTGTTTTCTGGGTACTATTTTGAGAGTTGTTTAGATAACCAGGATACTGTCATCTGTTGGATATACAGTTGTGCCAGTATTTCCCCATTCTGTGAAATATCATTCTGCTAATTGTATCTGCGCTAGAGCAAAGTTTTTAGTTTTGATGAGGTCTACTTTATTTGTTTTCTGAATCATGCTTTGGTGTAGTAGTTTAGGAATCTTTGTCAAATGCCAATCTCAAATTATTTTCCATAATGTTTCCTAGAAGTTTTATAGTTTTGGTGGGGGATGGTATTTGTATTTTACTTGGTTTTTTTTTTTTTTTTTTTTTTTTTTGTACTAAAGATGGAACCTAAGGGTGCTTCACCACTGAGCCATATCCTCAGCCCTTTTTATTTTTTATTTTAAGATAGGGTCTCACTATGTTGCTGAGGCTGGCCTCAAACCTGCAATCCTCCTGTGTCAGCCTCCTGAATCACTGACTACAGGTGTGTGGGATTTTTTTTCTGGACTTTCTTTATTTATGAATTTGTCCATGATGTCCAGTTGTTCTGGAGTCACTTTTTCTTTATCACCATTATTGCCTTTATACTTTCTTATAAATAAGGTGTCCATTTATGTATGGTTGAGTTTAAATAGGGACTGTTCATTTTGTATCATGATCTTGATGTCAGAATTTATTTAATCTGTCATTTTTTAAAATTCATAGTCATTTAGACTATTGTAAGTCTTTTATGTTTCATATACAATTTAGATCACTTGGTCAGTTTTATAATAAAGCCTGCTGAGGTTTTGATTGGGATTGCATTGATTCTGTAGAAATACTAGGGTGGCATGAAGTCTTCTGGTACAAGAGCATGATACAGGTCTCCAAATTTAGAAGTTTTCCCACACTTCTTTCAGCAGTGTTTTTGTTTATTTGTTTTGTTTTTAATTCTTAGAGCACAGGCCTTTCATGTTACTGTCTTAGTTGTTCGTTGAGTAGTTCATAGTGTTAGTGCCGTTATGAATGGTAATTTTTATTTCATTTTCTGACAAGTTATTGCTAGTACATGAAATACAACTATTTTGTACATTTATCTTGTATCCTGGCACCCTGCTAAACAGTTGTGTTGGTTCTATAAGATTTTTCCTTAGATTCCAATAGGTTTTCTGCATAGACCCCATAACAACATACAAATAAAGTCAGTTTACCTTCATCCTTTTCAATCAGGGTACCTTTTATTTCTTTTTCTTGTCTTATCAAACTTGCTGGAGGATCGTATTCCATGTTGAGTTGAAGGGGTCAAGATGAGGATCCTTGTCTTGTTCTCCCTCTCAGATTGTAGTAGGTTTTTCAGATACTCTCTATCAGGTTGATAAAAATTCTCAGATTATAGATTTTTTTGTCACATGCTTTTGAAATGAATATTGAGAACACCATTGTTTTCTAATCTGTCCACATGGTGAATTGTCTTTGAATATTATAAATCTATTACAACTGCCCTGGTACTCTGGGGTAAATCTCGCTGGTTGAGTTCTAAGCTGTGACTGGGGTATAGTTCCGTGGTAGAGCACATGCAGCCAACGCAGCATAAAGCCCAATTACAAAAAAACTGGCAAACAGTTAAGACATGTGTGTGCCCCCAAAACTTCAAAGCCATAATGCAGAGCCCAGGGGACTTTTGCAAAGGTGTTCCAAGCCTGAAAAAGCAATGTGGTGTGAAATCTGTCAGATTACTGTTTTCTCACACGTCAAGTGTCCATGGCTCTGGCAGGAACTGTGTTTAAGGTCTAAGTAAGAAACTAATGAAAAGGACTAGCTAAACTTTGGCTGTGTTTTCCATGTGATGTAATGCAGAGAGGTGGGGAGGGGGACACTGGGCGCCCAGGTAGCCCAGCTCTTACAGAAAAGGCAGTCTTGGGCTCGCAGGGTGGGGTGCTTTGAGAAATAGCAGCTCTCTTGCTGGGAAGAGCCCTTAAGGGTAGCTTCAGTCTTTCTCTCACAGAAGTGCTTGTCGGACAGATGTGGAGGAAGTGTCCTGGGACACCGGAAACACAGCTGGGTTCTGTGGAGGTCTGACCGCTCCCTCTTTCCCACAGTGAGCCCTTGATTTCATTCACAGACAGAAATTAATTCTGTGGCACCCACCAGCACTTAGATTTTAGGCTTTTTGATTGTACTATAGAATTTTGGATTGGAAGAAGTTTTGACACCCTCCCCCAGTGGTCCCCAAGCTCCCTTAGAAAGGCCTCCTCCTGGTGCTGGCAGTGGACAGTCCTCCCTGCTTCTTACCCCCGGCCCCTCCTCCCAGTAATTCCAAGACACCGCAGCCACTGAAGACAACTGAACCCAAATGATGAGGGAGGCTATTTGAAAAGAATACTCAGGAAATTCTGTTTTCCCTATTAGCTTTCCACACTGTGACAAAATACCTGACAAAATCAACTTCGAGGAGGAGAGATTGATTTTGGCTCACAGCTGCAGAGGTTTCAGTCCAAGGTCACTTTGCTCCGTTGTTTCTGGGCTTGTGGTGAGGCAGAGCATCACGGCAGGGAGCATGTGGAGGAGCAGAGCTGCTACCTCATGGCAGCCAGGAAACAGAGCGACAGGGAGGAAGTCAGGGAGAGAGAGGGAGGCTGGGGACAAAACAGACCCTCAATGACACGCCCCCAGTGACCCACGCCTTCCATCAGCCCAGCCTCCCAGGGTTACCACTGCTTCCCAAAGCCCATTAAGCTACGAATCCATCAGTGGGTCAGTCCACTAAGGAGGTCAGAGCCCTGGTGGCCCAGTCCTCTCCTAAGCCCACCTCTGCTGCAGTCGGGGAGGCTTTCAACACAGGAGCTTCTGGGGCAGCTTAATATCAAACCATAACCTGCCCTAGCAGGGACTTCTGTCCAGGGTCACTGAATCCCAGACTCTCCCCTTGGGCTATTGAGGGCTGCTGAAGTCCCACCTCCCCAAACCTCAGCTGCACGTTGTTCTGGGTCTGTCCACGAGTGCACACCAGCCTCCCACGTCACCTCCTTCTAGGCAAGGGGAGTCTTTGAGTCACTCTGCACAACTCACTTGTTTGTTTAACATGAGAAACTAACCTGCAGGCCGTGCGTGGGTAGCAGTGCTCACGCCAACAGAGCTGCAGAGCCGGTGAAAGTGAGCCTGGCTGAAAGGGCAGCAGGAGGCCCAGCCTTCCCTTTCCCCACATTGCCAAGGTCAAGAGCTCTGCTTCTCTTGGTGAACAGTTCAACACTATGGCAGATCACAGAAAGCCTTCAGCTCTGTCCACCCTCCCTACCCCCAGCTGGTGCTGAATCTTATGGGTCTCTTTGGTTCACTCTTAGGAGATGGTGGTTGTACTTGGTCTTAAGGAGGACATTTGTACACTCTTGTTTGCTGGTGCTAAGCTGTGACCTGCACAAGCCGTATTGGTGTTGTACTTCATAGGCCTAGCAGCACTGGGGTTGGTAGTATTACCCAGAGCTTCTTGGGCAGCTATCCTGTGCTTGTTTGGTGATATTACTTTATTAATGTGATATCATGTAGCTCATCACCTTAATCTAACGATTAGCAACAAAGAGGTGGAATTTAAAATGGGTTGACAATCAACAGTTCTCGTGTGACCAGGCCTCCAGTTCCCATTTCTTTAAGGTCGTATGTGACTTGGGAAGGGGTTAGGTGGAGATGGCTGTGGAGAAATAGAGTGCAGTGATGGCCAGGATCCTTCTCAGCTCAGAAACATTTATGATTTGAAATAGGCCTGCAGGCCTTGAGACGAGCCAGCCTGTGGCTAGGGTGGGATGCTGACAGCTCAGGAGTAGCTTTCCTCACCACTGTCTATGAAGATTTAGTGCTAGAACCACCAGTGACAGAGGAAGAGTTAGCATCACTCAGGACTCCAGTTTGGAGAGGACGGAAGTGGTTCTGGAGAGCAAGTCGTCTGGGAGACGTGCTGGGATCTTGTGGGATCCATCCTGTGGGATCCATCCTGTGGGATCTTCTTAGCACCTCCAGGAGCCAGGGCAGCCGTCCCCAGCTGCCCACGGCATCAAAGATGTCTTCTATCCCCATGGGAAGAAGCTCGGAGCACAGATGACAGTGTCTTTCTAGAACTCATGTATGTCAGCCCCTGAGCTGACATTACTCCATCAGAGCAAGCAGAGGTTTTCCACAAAGGAACTGAATATCAAAGTTGGCACGGGGTCTTAGTGATGGAGCATTTGCTGGGATTTGGCCCGTGGGACCCACATGTGAATGAGAACTGCTGGGAACGTCAGTGGCCCCGTAAGAACTTGGCAAGGAGTTGCACCGGGAGCCTGCGAGTGCTCATGGGCACATCGCCAGCAGAGTGTTGTGCACATTTTCTATTGAAATGAAGGTATAAAGAATGCTAGAAAAATAGAGAACAGACATCTGGAAGGTTCTGTCTCCATAGAAAGATTTGCTTTACATCTGATGACAAACACCCGCCATGGCTCCTTTCTTCATATTCTCAGTCTGCAAGATCCACTTCTCGTCCTGTCCTCCAGCCTCTCACCACACTCACCCCTGGCATTGGGAGCCCTAGTCTGTAAAGGCTGATGGATTTCTGAGTTGCAAGTCCCCCAGGGAATCCCTTCCTGCTTTGTTCCAATCATTGAATAGTAGTAGTATCTACTTTCTCAGTTCTTGCCTTCAGGAAAAAAGAAAGATTCCCCTCCCATCACCCTTAGGCTGATTTGGTCTGTGTTTAAACACTGTTCACCTTCTGACTAGGAGCTCTGGACACTGGGCAAATTACTCAACCTCCCTGGGCATGAATATCCTTATCTCCCAAATCAGCACAGTAATGGCACCTACCTCTTGGTCTCAGAGAGTAACTTTGTGTGACCTCAATAAAATAACTAAAATGCCTGCCTTGCTTCTCCCAGGAACTTTCTGCACATGGTGGCCCTTCCCTTCCAGCACTCTCCCTCCCTCTCAATTCTGAAGAGAGATGCCCGGGGCTGAGGTGGGTGTTTTCACCTCTGTGGCCAGCAGTGTGGTTACCACCAGCTTTGCTAGGCCCGTGCTTCTCAGGGAGCACTGAAGAGCCCCGGGAGATGGGGACGCATTTTATCAACACCGCGGGCAGGAGACAGGCGTGTGGAGGAGGAGCTGGGATGACAGTCGGAGCCGCCACACAGCGCCAGGGCGTGTCCCCCTCTGGGAGCAGAGGTAGAGGGGAGACCCACGGGAACAGGATGTGCTGTGGGAAGTGGCATGGAGGGCAGTGGCAGGGAGCAGGAGTGAGGCCTGCTGGAGGGAGAGCAGGGAGCTGTGGTGAGGTGGCTCTGAGCAAGGTCTTGGGGTCATTGATCAGAGCCTGCATTGGGGGAAGCAGGAAGGCAGGAGGTGGGGCTGGACCACTGAAGGCCAGACAGACGAGTGACGCTCTTTAGTGCCCCCCAAACACGAGCTGCCATACACTCCCGCCTCGGGGTCCTTAATGCAGCCTCCCGGAGCACACAGCCTGGGGCGGCTCGCATGGACACTGAGGACAGGCCTGTGGGTGCTCCTGGGATGGGGCACTCTGGGCCTTAGACAGTAAGGGCAGGAAATGCAAGAGTGTGGTGGTTCTGCAGATGTGCAGACCCCAGGGGTTTCTCTGGATGCATGACCTGTATGTCACCTCTGTGGTGACAACATGGGCATGGGTTTGCTGGTGAGAGGAACCAGCATGTGCAGCTTACCGTGCTGCAGCCTAGGGTTCTCCCTGGGCACTTCACCGTGGTTCTCCATCCACCTGGCACCCGAGGTTGGCTTCACTCTCTGGTCTGGTGTTTGCAAGGTCATTTAGAAGCAGTGCAAGGGGATGCTCACTCCCTGATTGACAGGTGGGACACACCCACACCTCCAACCGTTCTGTAGGAGTAGGAATCCCAACAGGCAACAGCTTGGCTTCTCATTTTGAAGAATTCTGTCATCACTATGCAGTTTATTAAGTGGCATCCCGACTCCAGTGACTCTAATTGGGAAGGTGTGAGGAGATTCCCATTATCATTACTGCTTTAGGAAGACAGGGGCATGTTTCTATCAATGACCTTTCCACATCCTGCTTTGCACTACTGCGTTTAGAAGTGAGGTGGCATTTGTGCCTACCTGCACTGCTGGCTTTGCTGTAACTGAACCACTCATGTTGGTAAGAGTGTCCAGGCTTGGTCAACCCCACACTTGCCAGGGGGAGCAATGTCTGATTCTTCCATTCTGTGTTTTGATTATAAAATCTCTGTTAAAATAGTAATCTGGGGGCTGAGGCTGCAGCTCAGTGGCAGAGCCCTTGCCTAGCATGTGTGAGGCCCTGGATTCGATCCTTAGCACCACATAAAAATAAACAAATAAAAGCATTCTATCCATCTACAACTAAAAAAAAAAATTAAATAGTAATCTGGAAGCAACTTCCATCCGTGAGATTTACTGTTTCATGATGTTTTACATGGGTAGGTTTTTACTAGACATTCATTGTCCATTGGACACTGTCAAAGAAAAAAATAGTAAAATAGAAGTTAAAGGGTTTTTTTTCTTTTTCAACTGATGATATACATCAAGAAGCATGTTAAGCTTAGCTAGTTTCCTAAGTGTAAGTAGGATCGGAGCTTTCGAAGGGAAGCAAGAAGACAGGGGCAGGTGATGGTAGTCTTGTCCAGGGTCGGAGTTCATTTTATCCCTAACTGCTAAAAGATCCATGGTGGAAATCGTTGCAGGTGCTGCCAGCTCTCTTGCCCTTCCACAGGGTTGGGGCAGTCACATTCTGTCAGTTCTTAGAGCAGTTCTTCCAAGGAGCTGTCTTTGTGAGCCTCGAATGTTGCCTGTTGGCTGCCAAATGCCAGTGTGCTTCAGGGAAGAGCTGAGATGAAAGGGGGAAGTGGAGGAATAGCAGAGAAAGAGAGGAAAAGAAGCAAATGTTGGCCTCAGCAGAGAAACTAGGGCTGGTGTTCAAAGAAGGGAAGGAAGGAAGGAAGGAAGGAGGCAGGCGGGGCATGGTGGTGCACATCTGTAATCCCAGCAGCTCTGGAGGCCAAAGCCAGCCTCAGTAACTTAGTGAGGACCTAAGCAACTTAGCAAGACCCTGTCTGAAATTTTAAAAAATAAAATTTGGCTGGGGATGTTGCTCAGTGGTTAAGTGCTCCTAGTTTCAATTGCTGGTACTCCCCCATATTAATGATAAATAAAATAAAATAAAACATAGGCCAAATGCATGACAAAAGAAATGCTAGGTCTGTTCTGTATGTGTCGTGAAAACTTTTTATAAAAAATATCTTTGTATCTACTGTAGAAAATAAGATCTAGGGCACATTCAAGGATATGAACAAAGAAGGAAAACAATGCAGGCATAAAATGATATATTTTGTAAAATAATTCTTAAAATTTCAAGGATAATGCATGCTCATTAAAAAAAAGTCTAAGTCATTAGGAGGGGAAAAAATAAAACAAAACTGAAAGTTTCCTCTTTTCATTTATTTCTATTCTTGATTCAATTCCTGTCCACAGAGACAGCTGAGGCCAATGACAGCTGTCCTTCATACGTTCTTCCTGGTTCTTACACACTGATAGGTACATCTGCATAGATCAGAGAGAGGTTAGGAAGGTTTACCCTAAATGCAGATAGCTACATGCAAAAGCCAGTCTAGAGAGACTGCATGTTGTGTGACTGCATTTGTAGGACATGCTGCAGGAGGCAGGACTGTAGGGAAGGTAAACAGAGGTTGCTGCAAGTTTGGGGGAGGGTGGCAGATGGTTAAACATGCAAGGTGCAGGGCATTTTTTAGGGAGGTGAAATTATTCTGTATGTTCTTGTAGTGGTGGACGTGTGATACTAATCCAATCTTATAGAGCTTTATAGCAAAAAGAATAACCCTTACTATTTGCAAGTTAAACAATCAATCAGGACGTTGAGACCCCAGGATGTAATGTGGACTGTGATGAAGGAATCTGGTTGTACCACAAGAGTGTGATACAGTCTCACTGAAGTGGGTAGGGAGAAAAGTGTGCACTTAGGTAGCTTTGGAAATGACTGGTGGTTGCAAGTCATTATAACAAAAAGTGCTGTATATAAGCTCTGGGCTTTAATTGGTAAAAATAATTCCCCATGAGGTACAGGGTGACAATTCTAAAAGCACTATCTATGTATGTGAAATTGAACAAATAATTAAGTGGGTGGCCAATGGGGTAGCAGATTCCTCACTATTTTAGAGGAAGGCTACAGATAAGAAAGGGGGAAGACTAGAACAACGTGATGGTGATGGAGTTGCAGTCCTATGTATGATACCATGATCTCTTAACATCAACTACGGGAGGAGTCACAGAAAATGTTCAGATATGTGTATATGCACAGGTACTGCCTTGCACATTCAGCAGAGGACTTAGAAGCAACAGTGGGCCCCAGCAACACTGAGCACCCTGACAGCCCAGCTCTTGGTTTCTAAATACCATTTTCCACTGGTACCCATTGGAGATGAGGGCTCGATCAGGGTATCTACAGAATGAGCCTGGAAAGTTCCCTAGAGCCAGAAAATAGCAAAACAATGGGGCTTCTCACATGAGCACAGTAGCAAACGAAGAGAGCTCACAATGTCATAGCTGGAACAGTCTGAACAACCAAATAAATAAAGCAGTATTGGAGGAAAGCCCAAGGTGTAAAGTCCTACCCAGGCATCCATAGTGGTAAAAGTCAAATCAGCCAACAAATAAGCACTGTGCATGGTGATTAAACAGTGCAGTTCCTTGGATGGAATTCTGGGATGAACTAAGGGGATTAAATAAGAACTGAGGAAATCTGAATCAAGTATGGACTATAGTTAAAGATGACGTATCATGATTGGTGTGTTTGTTCTGTCAAATGTGCCATACTAAAGTGAGATGACAACAGTAGGGGACACTGAGCACAGGGGATTTTATTACTATATTTTCAACTTTTCCATAAATATAAAAGTATTCTAAACGTTAAATAATATTTAAAATATGTCTTGAAACTTTTTGTGTTGTTGATCTAGATGTATACTTGTTTTTCTCTAGACAATTTATGTGACATATATGAAGAGAGAGATCTAGATACATACGTCAGATACTTAAAAGTATACTTGGTTACACTGGTCAGTTTTAATTTACGTGCATTTTACCACAGTTAAACTTATTTTTACCGTGTGGTGTCCATTTCAGTATTACGTGTTGCTTGCATAGGTCTGGGTTCCTGTGTTTCTAGAGCCCAGCAGACGGAGTCGGGGAGGAACCTGAGCACAGGTGCAGGCTTTGTAAATCTGCCAACTGTGTGAGTAGCACAAATGTCCCGTAGTTCAGTCACCACGGGATGCCAGACGCCATGTGTGCTCAGAGGCAGAGGAAAGGGGAAAGCCAGCACTCTGTGGGGCGCAGACTCCTTGAAGACCCTGCAGCACCGAGAGAGTGCTGGATCCATCCCCACCCCCATAAAAAAAAGGAAGAAAGAGTCTTATGTTTAACTATATACATCTTTTTGTTGATTCATTCAGAAAATAGAATTCAAGATTCTTGTTTGCAGCCAGTAGAGAACAAAGATAAACATGTACCATACATGACCCAAAATATACTTTAAAGAATGAAAAAGGATTGTATGGTAAACCTGGATAGTCCAGTGTAGCTCGGATTTACATCTGGGACAGATGAGACCTGAGTGCCAAAGGCCTTGGGAGCACTCACTGGGACTTGGGGTGACTCCCCAGGCTGTGGAGGAGGAGGCTTAGGAAGGGGAAGCCAGCACACAGACCCAGGGCCTCATGAGGGAACTCTGGCAAGGTCACCCTGGGACTGGACAGAAACCAGAGACTGGGAGAATGGGCTTGGCTTGGAGCTTTTCGAGAAGAGAAGTGCAGCCCCTTCCGTGGAAAGGAATCCCAACCTATCAGGAGACAGCAGAGCAAGGCAGGCCGTCACCAAAGTGGGCCTGCCCCACGGCTCCCATCCGTCTCCGCCAGGAAATGAGTGTCCTAGGAGCTGCCTTCAGCCACTGTGGGGAACAGTAGGGTTGGCCGAATCTTCAGTAGTTAGCCTAACATCTTCTCAAAAAAGTCCAAAGTCTTACACCCTCCATCCTCCATCCTGTTAGATTTCACCAACAGGCAAGTCACTTAACACACGTGCCCATAAACACGGTCAGCACAGCCAGGCTTGGAAGAGCGATAAGTAAGAGATCTCCCAGAGGAGCAGAAAAGCTTTATGTTTCCAAATAAGCAATTGTTGGGAATTCACTATCCTGTAGCTTTGCCATCTTTTCTCAGGCAAAGAGACGCTTATATAGAGATTTGAGATCATTGTTTTTAAGTGCTGTTCATGATGGACAAACTTTAAAGACAAAGTCATCCCTTAGTGCTATGAGGAGTTGGTTCCGGGACCCCCCCCACCACCACCATGGATACCCCAAACCATGGGTGCTTGTTCCTTATTTTAAATGGCTATGCCATCTCTGGACTACTAGTAGTGTCTAACACAAAGTGAATGCTGTGCAGATAACGGCTATACTGTATTGTTTAGGGAATAATGACAAGTAAAAACGTCAGCATGTGTGCAAAGCAGACAAAATATTTTTCCGAACGTTTTTGATGTGTGTTCGGTTGAATTCGTGGATGCAGAAAGCAGAGATATGAGGGGCTGACTGTGCTTCTGTCCAGTCGGTTTGAATGCTAGCCCAGGATGCTGTGACGACCCTCGCAGCCATGTGAGTATCTTCAGATAGAATGGAGCTGACAACATTCAGTGACACTTTAACAGTAACACAGACTTTGATCTCACCAAGTTCAGTTCCCCACTCTCTCCCCAGCCCAGCCCCATTACCTGGAAAAATCTCTCCAAAGCTTTCAAATTTCTTTCTCATCTCCTCATCTAACCTTTTTGGACCAACTGCCCCCCATCCATATTCTTTCAGGCTGCTTTTCCCATTGCCTGTCCCCAACCCCACAGGGGAGGCTTCCTGACACCTGTCAGATGGAGGAGCTGCCTACGCATCATTGCAGTGCGGTGGCCCGCCTGTTCCCAGGACAGGTGCTGGGGAACCACTTTCTTTGCACTGTCAGCATCCAGATGCAATCCTGGCTTAGGAAATTTAATCAAAGTAAGATACTACAGAAGGTGCCAGAATTGCAGGGCCACAAGGATGTGACCTTTCGAGTACAGATTTCCCATCTACCATAGGAATCCTTTCTGCAATATCCAATGTCTTTTAAGAAGGAAAGAGAAGCCCCAGGCCTTACAGTGTTCACATCTCTGCTTGGAAACAGATTCCTTGCAGGAGTCAACAGCCGCCATCCGTAGCTCCTGCTGCAGCTGAGATCCATACCTGGTAGCACAGATGTGAGTCTGATTCCGCACAGAGTGTGTGGAAAGGGGCAGGAAGTTATAAGAGCATTGCTCATTGCTCAGGTGTGAGATGTTGATGTGACACATGAATTCATTTACCCACAGCTTTGGAAAGTTGCTGTTAAATTTCTAATGGGGCAAAACAGGTATTTTAAAGCTGAGATTAAATGAGGTCATTTCTCATTGATGTGCCAGGTGTGGGGATTTGATTTGGTAGCTAAAATCTTCCACTTAAATTAGCTCAAAAGGGGTAACCAGCTCATCAGGAGGAATTGTAAGAGCTTTCCTTCCTGAGTACTTTATACAGAAATTTATACGAATATATAGGGTTGGAAAATATTTTTGGGACGTTCCACTCTTCTATGTGGACTCAGGAATTTTCCTTTTTCAACATGTATTTTATTTTGCTTCTGATTATCATGTACTTATTGTGGAGTTTGGGGTAATATTTCAGTGCATTTCTTTCTTTCAAATGCTAACTACATAAAATCTTCCTGGACGTCAGAAAAGAGACCTACAATAAAACCAAGTACTAGTGCAATTAATTTTTTTTCTGATAAAATTGAAGAAAGCTAAATTTCTATTTATCTTGCTTTAAAATGTGTGTCCAGCAAAGCAGTGCTGCACTCACATTTCGACAGGGAACAGACAATGCTGAGAAGTTTTAAAGGTGAAAGGCAGTCTTTGAAGGTCTTGTAACTGAACGAAGAATGCAAGGTAAAAATTAAAGGAGGTTTAATTAGAACAAATGTAAACAATAGAAAGGTAGGTGACACATTTATCATGTAAAAGTTTTATGCTTTTAGTAACATCTCTTAGAAAAACTGTACATCAAAATAAATTTCTAAAGAAATTATATTTTGCACATTTTCTCATTATATAACCAGAGACATTTTGATTACATAGTAGAATTCAGCATTAAAAAAATAAACCATTTGAAGCTGGGCATGGTGGTGCACACCTGTAATCCCAGCAACTCAGGAGGCTGATGCAGGAGGATAACAAGTTCAAAATCAGCCGGGGAAATTCAGTGAGACCCTTTATCTAAATAAAAATTACAAAGGGCTGAGGATGTAGCTCAGTGGTAGAGCCCCTGGGTTCTATGTCCAGTACTGCAAAAATAAATAAACTATTTCAAAATTTAATAAGCCACATAAAGTCATCTTTCAAGGAAAATGATCAATTATAAGCTTTGAAAAAATTCAAATAACCCATAAATGAAATTGGACAGAAATACATCTTACAGAAATTCTACTACGTAACATTTGACTTTCACTGCTGAACTGTAGGACTACATCCAGTTTCAATATTTGCTTCATAACATCAACACTAGCTGACTAGCTAACGCTGAATCCAGCCAGAAACAAGTCATCTGCTCATGTGGTCGGACTTAGTAACCTCTTACCACACACTTGGCCTTTCAACAGTGCCAAGTTTTAATAGGGCTGGTCAGCCATTAAAAGGCGAATTTCTAAAAGACGTGTGAGGGTCAGTAATAGCCAGACTTTTGAACCAACGTGAAGGTCATCCGGCTAATGCTGGCATCCAGTCTGGGCACCACAGGCAGGATCTCAGGAGGTTCATGGTGAGCTCCCATCAGACACGTCTGTACCTTACTGGGCAACTGTGCAGTCGTACACCCAGACCGGCAGGAGTTGACCTGTGTCAAGGAAACACAGTTTTCTGCAGCTTTCAAGTGACTGTCTTTGTTTTTAAACAGGTTGTTTGGTATCAAATCAGTAATCCAGACAGACTGTTCCAGTACCTGGAAGATCGTAGTAAACCCAGAGCTATCCTGGTACCACCATGCCAACCCCATCCTGCTGTTGGTGATGTACTACACGCTGGCCACGCTGATCCGCATCTGGTTACAAGAACCCCTCGTAAGGACCAAAGGTTTCCTGCTCTTGTCCACTTAGGGACCTGGAGCCCACAGGCTGAACGGCTCATTCCTGCTATCCCCAACAGATCAGTACTGTATCCCAACACGGCCATTCCTGCTGTCCCTGACTGATCAGTATTGTATCCCAATATATCCATTCCTGCTATCCCCGACTGATCAGTAACATATCCCAGCATGGCGCCAGTGTGTTAGTTATAGTGATCAATTCTGCAAACAGCGGTAAGCGAACAAGAATACTACCAGAGTGGAGACCAGCTTCCTTTGCTGAGAGCACAGTGCTGCTTCACCTGGGGGTGGGAGTGTTCGTTGTCACTGAGCAGGTTCTAGCATAAGGCAATGCTAGCTGGGCCCACCGCCTGCCTCTGGAAGGTAAGTGTTGTGCCATCTCACAGCTGAGGAAAATGAGGCTGAGCTCACACACTGATGGTGCAAGTCCATCCCAGCCAGTGCGCTCAGCCACACTGAGGTCTGCAAGACCGCCCGCATGCCCCGCGCTCACGGTGGTTGGGGCTCCCTTCTTCTCCAGTGCTCTTGTCCTCTGAGGGTGCTGTGGAGGTGGTCTAGCTCGGGGGGCCCATGCCTGCCGTGCAGTCAGGTGCACAGGACCCTACCTTTCTGCACGATTGAGAACTAGTTTATGTCCTGTGGGATTTCAAGGGGAGGACTGCAGCTTGCATGGCTTCTCTCTTTTTTTTCAGCAATAAAAGGTTTCTGTCCTCCTCTCTTTCCCCAAAGGGCTGTGAGAGGCTCATGTGAGGCGGCCTATTGGCTCCCGCAGGAGACAGGCCCTGGAGGTGAGGGTGTCGTGCCTTCTCCTCACCACCTGCAGGGGGCGCCGCTCAAGCCACAACTGCTGAGCCAACCTAGCTAAGCCCAGGTCCCCCTCCAGTCTGGCCTTCTGGATCTCTTCTGTCCTGGGGCCCAAGCAGGTTTCTGCTTTCCTGGCCCCTGTCTTCACACCCAGACTGGGAGGTCTGCACATTAATTCCATCTGTCAGTCAACAAATATTTCCCTCTGCATCCCACCTAAAGCTAGAGCCCAGCAGGCAAGGGCCACGAGCGCCAGGCCTACACTCATAGGGACCCTGTGTTCTTCCAATGAACAGCTGTCCAGAGTGAAGAGTATCAGTATTAGAGAGGGACAGCGGCACTGGGCGAGCTGTGTGTCTGTGGACGCAGTGATCTGTCTGCCCTCCTGTGTGGTGCCTCTTCCCCATGTGTGGACAGGCACTGGGCTGTGAGGGAGCCATGGGCAGGGGCAGGGTCACAAGGACCATCCTGTCAGCAAGGTTCTCACAGATCACCCTACCTTTAGGGACTGATGACCGGCACATAGCGAGAAAACACTCCTAGGGTCAGAGGGATTGAGGCACTCATGTTGCAGTTTTTCCAGTTCTCTTCTAAAATTTGTGCCAGTAAAACCCATGAAAATACTGTGTTCACTTACTGCACAAACACGTGGATATGTACCTGTGTGTGTCCAGAACCAAGAACACGTACAGAAGAAGTCCAAACAGGAACTCCTTACACATTACGGAAATGAAGGTGTTGGAGTGATTCTGAGCTCCAGCGCCTGTAGCTTTCCCTGTGGTCCTGTGGTCTCTGGAGGACGCAGTACAGGGCAAAGGTCTGCTCTTGTTCTGCTGTTGCTACTCTGGGCTGTTGGGAACGAGGGGCAGAGAGTGCTGGGAGAGAAGCCCGCCGCCGTGCACAGGCAATGGCAGTGACCAAGCCTCTGTGCCTGGAGGGTACGGAGTACAGGGATTAAGCTAGCGTCCACATTCCAGGTGGTCAGTACACACAGTGGCCGGGGAAGGCCTTTCTCACTGGGCAGTGTCCAAGGGCAGGCTCTGATGATATCAGAGTTCCAGATGACCTGGCACACCTTGTGGAAAATGCCAGCCACCTGAAGTACATGCCCAGGTAAAGGCCCATCAGATGTGTTTGGGGTTAGAGAGAAGCAGACCTTGAGAGTCAGGTGTCCGGTGCCCCTGCATTTGCCACAGGGTTGCCCCCAGGAGGCCTCACAAGCAGACATGCCATGGAGTCAGAGAAGCTGTAGGTCCCTGCAGGACCCAGCCAATCTAGACATGCCAGAACCCGCAGGTTAGCCTGGAGCTGGGCAAAATCACCTGTTACAAGCCCATTGTATGTAGTGCTGAATATCATGTGCCGTCTGTTGGACACTGTCACACAATGAAACCAGTGGTGGTTGGGTACCCACTGTTAGCCTAAGGCACGCAACACATGGTACAGCCCCATCCCTGCTGGTGCCCGTCTCAGCCCCCTTGTGAAGCCCCTGAGCTGGCAGCAGAACCGCCCAAGCCAGGCACTGCCTGCATAAAGCCCTTGCAGGCCAGGGATCGGGGCTGCTCCCCTCAGGTGCTCTGTCTGGCACACTGGAACCCTATGTCGGGCAGTAAAGCTATGTCCACACTCCCCACTCCAGGGTTGGTGATGTGCTAGTGTCCCCTCTGTGGGGTCGCCTTTGTTGGGAAAACATACCAAAGCACCGGCTGTCTGCTCACACTGACTCCGTCCTGTGCACCACCACTAACAGGGCCAGCGGGCGCCTCATCAGGCAGGGCCACAGGTGTGCTCCTGTGGCACTAGATGTGCTCCTGCTTGATGCCACCTGTGAGCGTCGGCAGGACCTGCCTTTGTCAACACCATCTTAGGGACAGGTCCCTGGGCTGGCTCACGCAGCAGCCCTGCCCTCTCGTGAAGGCTCGGCCCCGGAGCACAGCTGTTTCTAGTGCAATGCAGGTCCACACTGAGAAGCCGGGGTGCTCACACCGGGAAATGTCATGGGACGTGTGGTGTCGTGGGAATCAGGGACCACTTTGACATTCTTGTCAAGTACCAGAGAGCGTTTTTGTGGTTTTTAAGAGTGTGTTGATCAAATCCCATAGAGTATACACTAACTTTGAAAAATAATCACGTGGGGCAAAGATACAAAGCAGGCTACCCAGATCTGCTTCGGAGGCTGTCTAAGCTTTTTTGCTGTTGCTACTAAAAGATTTGACCAGAACAATTTTAGGGGACAAAAAATTTATTTGGGGGCTCACAGTTTCAGAGGTCTCAGTCCATAGGCAGCAGGCTCCACTCCTCGGGACTCAAGATGAAACAGGACCTCATGGCAGGAGAGTGCGGCAGAGGGAAGCAGCTCACATGATGATCAGGAAGCAGAGACTCCAGTTGCCAGACACCAATATATACCCCAAAGCCACGCCCCAGTTCCCACCTTCAGCCACACCCCACTACTTCAGTTATCACCCCATTAATCCCTATCAAGGGATTAATTCACTGGTTGGGTTTAATGCTCTAGCACCCCAATCAGTTCTCCTCTGAACCTTCTTGCATGTCTCACCCGTGAGCTTTGGGGGACACCTCACATCCACACCATAACAGAGGCAGATCTGTCTCTGTGGCTGTTTCAGGTGCAGGACGAGAAGACCAAGGAGGAGGACAGATCCCTGGTTTGCAGCTCCAACCAGAAAACTGCGGAGAGGAAGCGGAGCCTGTGGTATGCTGCCCAGTACCCAACCGACGAGAGGAAGGTGAGCTTGGGACTTGTCTCCCGGGTGCATTCTGTTGCTGAACGAGAACCTCACATAGCAGATGTCAGCTCAGGTCGCGCCTAAAAACAGCCTGAGTCAGGGGACTTCGAGGTAGAGCTGTGTTCAGAGAGGGACCAGCACTCCACACCTGAGTTCCGTTAGACCCCATGAGAGCACCACATCTCGGACTGCTTCAATTCTACAAAGAAAGAATGCTCCTAATTTTTAAACTCTATATTTAAAGAAAACTAAAAGTAAGGAAGGACACTGTGGCTTTGGAGAATGAAAGTTTCAGTGTTGAAATACATCATTGCAAATAATGTCACTCCACGGAGCAGCCGGCCACAGTTGTTACTCAAGAACCTCCTGGAGAAGACCCAAAGCTCCCTGCATGTGTGGTGAACACCTCTCCCTTCTTTGAGGCAGCTGTGTGTATGGACAAGGAAAAGTGGGTCACAGGGGTAGCCCCCAGAACGCCCGCGACGGCTGCTACATGTGATACGTAATTCAGACGCCTTTGCTCATTGACTGGCCATTTGAACTCCGTCAGTGCTGCGTCGACTTGCTCTAACGCCCGTTTGCAGTGCTGTGGAGACAGGTCCTTTATCATTCTTGACGGGGTCAGCATTTTGCTTCCAAGCATGCCAGAAGAGGAGGGGCTCTGGTATATGGTGGCAGGTGGGTTTCCCTAAGACCCTGGGCCTGCTGTCAGCGTGCCTGTCCTGTGCTGAGAGGCCGGGAGGACAGGAGGTGCCGGGAGGACTGACCGCACTGTGGGGAAGGCATAAAACATCTGGGGGTTTTCAGGGACACGGTTTTCTGGTTGTGCCAGAATATCTTGTCCATCCCACTAAACAATGGACAGCCACAGAGGACGGTCCCCACTTCCAGAGTGAGGACTCGGCCTCTGGGGATGCTGAGCCCTGGGAGGAGTCCTCAAGGGCACGGAACGCCTGTTCTGTGCTACATTGAGGAGCTTTGCCTGGGGATACAGAAGCAGGGGTGAGGCTGCCCTGCCAGGGCACAGTCAGGGCCTGCACAGACCCGCCCACACGGCGGCCATCCATCAGGCCCTGAGGCCAACCACGTGCTTGAGTGTCCTTGATGAGCCAGAGGAGTGAATTCCAGCCACATGGCACGTCATCATGTCCCCGGCACTGAAGGTCCACAGACAGGACTGTGACTCTGAGAGACTGTGATGACCAACACACCCTGTTCCCAAGACATGGCTGTGGGTCATGGCCCAGCACTGCTCACGCGGGTGTGCACCAGCACTCTTGTAAGACCAAGTCAGTTGGTGCAGCCTCAGCGTGCAGGCTTGTCCTCCAGGGGACGCCCGTGGAATCCTGGGCCTGGCGCCCCTTGGCTTGTGGCTACCAGGCAGCACCCCGTCCTGCAGGGCCACCATCCTTCCCACATTTTGTCTTTCACACCACATTTTAGCTGCGCATTTTCTGTGACCCTCAGGAAACTACCACTGGCTGAGTCTGGGGTCATACTGGAGGGGAGTCCTCCTCACTGTCTGCACAGACTATCAGAATGCTCCTTGTGTGCTAAGTCACACCATTTTGCTGGGGGTGTCTGCCGTGCACAGTGACATCATGAACAGGCATGTGGCCCAGGAGCGACACCCTGAACATCGCAGCCAAGTGTGTCTAGTTTGTGAGATTAACCCTTTACATGCTCACACAGCAAGAAAAGGCCTCACAGTGTGCTTCTGGGGTGTCACCTTTGTCAGGTAACGAAGGACCATGATAATTTTGTTCAGTTTCAAGCATGAAGCACACGTCTTTCTCTGTGACAAAATGGGCCGTCTGCATGATGTGCCACAAACCACCTAATAACTGACAGAGGGAAAGCCCAGGCCAGCCAATGCACTGTGACAGCTGTCCCCAGAGCACACTTCCACTCCACGGGGCAGTGATGGACAGACCTGCTTGGTCAGACCCGGATATTTGGCAAATAACTACTTGCAAGTTAATGAAGCAAGCAGGTCACTTCAAGGCAAATAACTGGCAGAGTTTGTTGCCAATTATAAAACTTCAACATTTGAGTAAAAAAAAAATCAAGTTTTGGAAAACTTGTGTCCATCAATGAGACTTTGAAAACAATATATTTAAGGACTTTTTGGAGGAGTCCTTTTTGAAATGGCTTTTGAACACACATGTTTTTGAAATGTTACACAGTATCTCAATGTTATTTAAATATTTAATGTGCTCTTCGAATGTCACTCAATGGGGTCAGTACTTGGTAGAGCTGGGGACCCTGTGGCTGGCAGCACCAGGCAGGGGCAAGAGGCCATTCTGGTGCAGCCAGTGCCTTCAGGTCCTCACAGCAGAGGGAAGAACACTCCACTGTAATTCCAGGCCCACGCTGTGAGGACCCTCAGGAAAATACCACTGGCTGAGTCTCGTGTTGCTCGGGAGAGGACTTCTCCTCATTATCTGCAGAGACTATTAAATGCCCCTTGCTCTTCTACCCACCTGCTTCTGTGAGGTCAGCTTTCTTGATACCCTAACCCAAGCAACACAGCACACAAGAACAAAAGCAGAAGCACTTGCAGAAACCCAGAGGCCCTCTGTGAACCAGACGTGGAAGAGATGTGTCAAAGTACAGAACCGCGACAGTCTTTTCAGTATATGGCCTTCTAAAATAAAAATGGTGTCTGAAAGCTATTTGAGCAATTTTCTTAAAATATAATGGGCTTTTCAATTTTTATTGAGTTGATAAATAAACAATTGTTTTTAACATGCCTCAATTTGAATTTCTAGTGTGAGACAGTGGCAGACGCCACATAATCTCCCCCTACCCTCGAGCTTTCCAAGACTGCAGAGGAGTCCTGACTCCAAAACCTAACTACCTCATCGCCGTGCTATTTGTTGTTTGGGGAAGCCCCAGTCACCTAGCACTAGTGCAGTTAAAAGATTGGTCATATCATGATGATTTCCTTTTTGACAATTTATAAACCCAAAGTAATCTCAAATCTCAGTATACATCTAACTGTTTTGTAGTAAGAAACTTGCATTTCTTGGAAAGCAGTTTCAGGATTCTGCAGATGTCCCAGAGGGTTCCAGAGCTTAGCCTAAGCAGTGTATTCTCTTAGAACAGAACACTTGAAAAAGGTCGTTTTTGAAAGTGCATGATTCACAGTTGGCTGTTTGTGGTCAGGGTCCTAAGCAAACTTCAGATGCTGCAACATGGTTATGATGAGCAGTGTCCAGCTCGGGCAGTGGCCCTTTGTACTCACATGGCAGTTTCCACGCACACTAGCACTCGGCGGGCTGGAGAGCGGGTGTGGGGCCTTGTGGACGCGGTCAGCTTCTGCTCACCTGCTAACGTGCTGTCCTGCTTTGCTTTTTGCAGCTTTTATCCATGACCCAAGACGACTACAAACCATCTGATGTTAGTACCTCTTTAGAATTACCCTTTTTGTGTGTGTGAGTGATTTAAAAGTGACAAATGAAATAACCTCCTTTCAGTATATTTTAAAGATCCATGAAACCTCTGTATGCTTTTAATTTTTTTTCTTGCAGAAATTATATCTGATTTGTTGCTGTGAAATATTGACTCATGAGATTGGATATATTAATACAAAATATATTTAGACTTTTTTAAAGCCTTGCTTGCGGGGTTGTGTTTTAAGCATTTTGTTCTGTAGCTCTACTAATTATTAAATAATTTTAAAAAGGAAGTTTTACATGTTCATAGATACACATACGTGTATTTATATGTTTATCTCAGAACTTATAATGCCACAGTGACAGACGGGGAAAATCCCAGTGTTGGCACTTAGTGAATTTCAGCCTTGCAGTTGGGTAGAGACCCCAGCAGGGAGCGTGTCACCTGGGCCCAGAAGGACTTTTGCAGCTGCCCTGTGCAGAGCTGTGTGGAGAGTGGGTAGGACCCACTCTCTGGGCTGGGCAGGGAAGGCATGAAGGACCACACAACCGGGGGTGGCTGGGAGGTGGGCAGTGGCAAGAGCTGAACCTGAAGAGGTCAGCCCAGACCAGGAAGGCCCCCTGGACAATTGTAGGCTATCCTGAGGACAAGGCGTGCATCGCACTGTTCACAGGAGTGCCATGAGGTGTGCATTTCACCTGGTCACTCTGAGATCAGGTTTGGAGAGATGGTACCTGATTCCTCCTGCTAAAATACGTGTCATTGACCGTGGCACCTGGCTTTCAGTCAGCTTGTCACTGGGGGTTGTGCATGGAGGATGGGTTGGAGGAAGTAGGTCCACACTGCAACCCACCCTGTGGTCACAGGTGTCCTTCCCCATGCTCCCTGCAGGGTCTGCTTGTGACGGTGAATGGCAACCCTGTGGACTACCACACCATCCACCCCAGCCTGCCCTTAGAGAATGGCCCCGCCAAGACTGATCTGTACTCCACCCCCCAATACCGGTGGGAGCCCTCCGAGGACTCGACAGGTAACCAGCCACACAGGGCGCATGTCTCGTTCAGGGTCGTGCACGGGCGTGTAGGTGGTCCCTGAGTTTTCAAGGGTCTGTGCTTTCTCTTCTTGCTGCTAGAAGTCCTATTTATGTGCAGCCCACTTAACTTAACAAAAAGGAAGGACATTTGCTTCATGATTTAACACATTTAGTGTTGCAGCCTGTCTGGGTCAGGGTCCGGGGGTGAGGGGCTGGTTCCCGCACCTGGGGTTGTTCCTGAGCCTGCAGTGAGGGGCTGCCATCTTGCTGGAGGCTCCCCTGGGGGGCTGTGTCCAAGCCCCGCTGTGTAGCTATTGGCTGGAGACCTCAGGTGCTCGCCACCCAGGGCTCTCCAGGGGCACTTACCCCTGGGGCTGGCTTCCCTCAGAACAAGAGTGGGATCTGTCACCCTTTCAATCTAGAAAGAAAGCGTCCAAAGCAAAAGCCACGACTTAGACCAGAGTCTTCAGGAGTGGCCTTGTTGTTGGAAGCCCACCACATGCGGGGGAGGGCATCCACGGGGCAGGAACACAGGAGCAGGGAGCTCAGGGCCAGGTTAGGGTCTGTCTTTGCCCACCTTGTGGAGATGGTCTTCCCACCGAGTGCTGGGTGCTGGGTGCCTTGGCCCTGGCCAAGCAGGGCTGACAGAATGGTGAGAATTCTAGGGGCTCTGTTAGTTGGGAACAACCCCTCGAGTCTCACCTAAAGGCCGTGTCACAGGAGTGCTGCCCCTGGGGACACTCACACAGATGTCGGGCATTGGCATGGAGAGTTACGTAACGTGTTTGTCCATCTAGAGAAGAAAGAGGAAGAAGAGGATGAGAAAGAAGAATTTGAGGAGGAAAGGAGCCAGGAGGAGAAAAGGAGTGTCAAGGTCCACGCCATGGTCTCCGTGTTCCAGTTCATCATGAAGCAGAGCTACATCTGCGCCCTCATCGCCATGATGGTGCGTGTGAGTGGTGCTGCCAGAGGCTGGGGTTCAGTCTTCCCAGTGCCGGGTTGACAGTGGTTGGCCGCGTTCATTTTTCATGGGATTTTTATACCATAGACTGCAAAACTGTGTCCTCTTCAACTCTCTCAGCCTCTCCGTAATATTAACACCCTCTCTATCTAGAGGCACGTCTTTCCTTGGCCGAGGGGAGGCTCCACTCCATCTGGGCTGCAGTCACCCCCAGGGCCCCTAGAGCCTCCTCCAGGTGCCAGGGTCCTTGACGCCTGTCGCTGTCACCTGGTCCCCAGCCTGTCAGCTTCAGAAGCAGCGCCTCTGCTAACAGAGGATGAAGGGCTTCTGGTCACTCTCTTTCTTAAAAACAAAACTTTCTTGGAAAATCTGATTTAGTTCTGAGAAACTGAATGCTCCTATTTAAGAGGCAACTCTTCCACAATCTATGGTCAGTGGGGAGACCCCATGCCACCTGCAGTGACAGAAAATGAAAACGCTGATGGCTCTGGGGAAACCACGCCCAGACACAGCTTTGCCAGGCAGCGACGAGCTCCTGGGCAACCGGCAGCTTCCAGTAAGGACACTGGGCAGGGAGAGGAGGCAGGAGCCGCAGTGCTCCACCCCACACACCTGTCACTGCTGCTTCTGCACGGCGAATTGAACCCAAGGGCACTTGACCACTGACACAGGGTCTCACTACGTTGTCCAGGCTGGTCCAGAACTTGCAATCCTCCTGCCTCAGCCTCCCAGGTAGCTAGGATGACAGTCAGGTGCTACCATCGTCAGCCTAGCCCCACCCTTGAAGTGGAATTCAGGGCCTTTGCCTGGTTTCTGACAATTTATGTATATCTGCCTCTCAAATTGCAGCAAATTTCTTGATCATTAAACATCAAGTAATCAATTATTATAATAAATACAATTTACAGTTCTGAACTCAAAAAGGTACTATTTTTTCTCTCTGAGTTATGTAAGTTTGTCTTTTTTCCCCCCAAAGAAACAGAGCTAAAACAAAAGCAGCTTTGAATACACGTGTTATTACTCAGTAGGGAAAAAACCTGCTGTAAACGCAGCAAGATCTTTCTTCGAGGTGTGCCCCTCTCTGGTGCTGTGTTCCGTCTGAGTGCAGCCACAGTGTTGCTGGGTGAAAGAGCCCGGCTTCTGTGACTTCTGGATCACAGGTGGAGGCAAAGGCCCAAGGAGCCCGTGAGATGAGTCACGTGTTGACTAAGGAATATAAAGCAGAGGCCGAACGGCCCAACTGCCCTGAAACCCAGCATGGTAAACAGCACAACATGGGTTCTTCTTCCTAGCTACGGAAACCCAGAGTGGACTGCCTGGGCATTAAAAGGCCAGAACTAACTCTTTCTTTTATTTTCTTTCCTTCCTTCCTTCCTTCCTTCCTTCCTTCCTTCCTTCCTTCCTTCCTTCCTATCTTCCTTCCTTCCTATCTTCCTTCCTTTCTTTCTTTCTTTCTTTCTTTCATTTGATGCAGGGGCTCTTTACCTCTGAGCCACATCCACAGCACTTTTTATTTCTTATTTTGAGACAGGGTCTTACTAAGTTGTTTAGAGCCTCACCAAATTACTGAGGCTGGCCTCAAACTTGTGATCCTTCTGTCTCAGCCTCCCAAGCCACTGGGATTACAGGCATGTGCACCTGCCCAGCCAGGACATCTTCTAATGAACCTCCTAACTTGTTTTTTCCTTCATCCTCTCAAATGAGTACAGTGTGGGGGAGAAAAATCTGCAATTATGATATCTTTTTTCCTGGATCATACAAAAATGGCAACATTCTATCTGCTTGGCACAGTGTATGTGTGTGTGTGTATGAGTGTGTATGCATGTGAGGCTTCAAACACACTACTGAATACAAATTCACTCGGTGTGCATAGAGTGCAAACGTGGCAGCTGTCACCTAATCTTTGGTGAACGCTCTTGCGTAAGAATATTTTCAGGAAAATAATTCAGACCATTGTAGTTGTCAGTTACTAACTTAATTTTAATAAATTTTAATTTAATTTTAATCATGTATTTTTACTAACAATTTTAGATAGCTCCTTACAGTTGTTTGTGACGCTGCAAAATAGGGTGAAAATGAAGAGGTTGGTGGCAGAGGGCGCACGCTGGCACCACGTAGGGCCTCTGACTGCCTTGGAGGCTCTCGGGCAGGGCCCTCGCAGTGCCTCTCCCTGGCCTCTGCCCTGCGCCTGAGCCCAGGTCGGCCTCTCCCCCTCAGTCCACTATGTGCTCTCCTGCGCTCACGGTGCCTCCCTCCACCCCAGGCCTGGAGCATCACCTACCACAGCTGGCTGACCTTCGTGCTGCTCATCTGGTCCTGCGCCCTGTGGATGATCCGCAACAGGAGGAAGTACGCCATGATCAGCTCACCCTTCATGGTTGTCTACGGGAACCTGCTGTTGGTGCTGCAGTACATCTGGAGCTTTGAACTTCCAGAAATCAAAAAGGTCCCGGGTTTTCTAGAAAAGAAAGAGCCAGGAGAGCTTGCTTCAAAGGTAAGTGAATGGAAAATCAAGAAAACAGAACTGCGCTAATCACGATCATCACATGAAGCAAACCTTATAACACTAGGCTCCAGATAATCACTCCTTTGCAGAAATTAACAGACACAAACCTGTGAGAAATAGTTTACATTGCTGAGAGGTTGCTGTAATTTAACATGTAGTACACCATGTTATTAGCTTATAAATAGCAGCACTTTCTACTCAGAAAAATTAGAGTATAAGCTCTTTTTAGCATATGATAGCAATTAGATATGAAAATAGGAACATACAATGTGAACAGAAAAATACAATATAAAATATCTCCAGGGGCTAGAGGATTTTCTTGGATAGATTATTAATTTGTAAAATTGACTTATTAGCACATTGCTATTTTAGACAAGCATCTATTATTAACAATGTGTTTACTCCAATCCTGTCCTAACACACATTCTTAGTAGCAAAAATTAAATATGACACTTGTTTTTTTTTTTCTCTCTCTCTCTACTGATTTGCCTTCACCTGTGGTCAGGACATTCATAATCTCTTCCTGACTCATTTATTTTCACTGGCTGTCTCAATAGTTTTTATTTCAGAAGGTTGGGAGACCCCATTTATAATCTTTTTTTGTTAACAAAATGGTAGGTGCTATTGGGAGTCGCCCCGGCTGCAAAGACTAACTTCCCCATCTCCCAAGAAGAGCTGTCCAATGGTGAGCCCTGCTGGCTCACCTGATCCTTACCCACCAATCAGACTAGCCCTGATGGCTTACCTGATCCTTACCCACCAATCAAAAAGCACCCCATGCCAACTGTCAGACCACCCCTGGCTCTATAAATATGCAGAGCTGCCTCAATAAACGGGCATTTTTCTCCAACGGCAAGCCTTGATCATTCTTTCAGGTGCCATACACATCTCTGGTCGATGACTGTGTCTTGAGGTAGTAAATCAATCAGGTCTGAACATTCCATGAACCTTGAAGGGTGCTCTCCACAAGATGAGGAAGATCTCTGTCTCTGGAGAGGGCTGAGGTACCGCCCATGAACTTCACCTTCTGCGGGAGCTACCATGTGAAGGTCACCAGACACCCCCTATCCAAGGCAGCTGGCTGTAGACAGGGGCTGACTGGACTGGGCAGAGATTGATCCTGTAACAGTTTTTGACAAAAGGCTAGTGTGTAAAAGAAAAATTTCCTGACAGGTGCAAGCCCGCAGGAGAGGTGAGACAACATCTCCTGTGTGTGGGCCAGATGTTCCCGTCACTCATCCCACTCCACTTCTGTCCCTGCTGGTCCTGTGGAAGAGCCTCCTACCAGTACCTTTACCTGGGGGCTTTCCTTCCACCTCCTCCCTGGGCTCCTCCCAACCGCAGGCACAGCTCACTCCACGGGTAATCCAGTTGTCTTCTATAAGAGAAATTCAAGATCATAGAGAAATTCAAACTCGCATCCTTCTGACTGTGTGAATTCATACAACCTGATTCAGACTCTCAAAGACAACAGACAGCACCAGCTCCCTAGCTGAGCTCCCTCCTGGCTAATTAGAATTAACAATTCTTTGAAGGGAAATGTTGTTTGGTGATTAAATTTGTTAATAATTTTTTTTAAAAAAACACTAATTCCTGGAAGCTAGGATCTGTATTTATATTTTAATGAAACTGGGGGTTTAAAAAAAGGGGAAAAAGCAAGATTTTGTCCAAGACATTAATGACACAGGCTCATTGACCCTCCAACATAACGATGTCTTCCAAACACTTTTCTAAGCACACTTTACAGAGTGCTGGTGAGTCAGGGTGTGCATAAGGAGAGAAAGGAAGGATCAGGCCTCCATCCTAGAAGCTCTGCAGGCCCCCAGATAGACAGCATGGTCTGCAGCTTCCCGAGCCTGTCTCTTCCTGGCCCCCAGATGGCATTGACCCCACTTCTAAAGCCTGGCCTCCAGGACGCTTTCCCCAGCACAGGTGCCCCACCTGGCCTCACTGCTGCTGACCTCTCTGAACACAGGTGACAGAAGCAGATTCCTTTCCGTTTATGGCCGTAGTCAACTCCTGGCGCCCTCCAGGATTTTCATGCCAGGTTTTCAGAATCGCAGGTGGTCTGGCTCTTGACTTCCTAAGGTCCTGGTCATGCTCAGGAGGACTTCCTGCTGCCTGTTCATGTGAACACCCCACGGAGAGTGAAATGGGCAGTTACCCTAAGTGAAAATCCATCCCCAGAATCCCCCCCCCCAAAAAATAGTGTGCGATTTAGTGGGTTCTAGTATATTCACAAAGCTATGACTTGTTCATTTGCCTTTTTAATTCTTTAATTTCTTTGGCAAATATTTATTAAAAGCTTACGATGAGGCTCCCTGCCACACCGAGGGTGCACACGAGAGGCCAGTCCACCACCGCTGACATGCACTTTGTCACTCCTATCTGCTGGCCACCCTCAGGGGCACCTCCTCCCTTGCACCAGGGACATCAGAAGATCCTAGAGAGCATGGGCCTCAAGGTGGATGATGGCCTGTTCAGCAAGGTCATCAGTGAGCTGCATGGCAAAACACTGTCCTAGCCCGGTACTGGCAAACCGCCAGTGTGCCCGTGGAGGGGCTGTGGCTGTGGCTGTTTGTGCCACCCCTGGCTCAGCAGCTCCTGCTGCAGCAGAGGAGAGGAGAGACGAGAAGGAGTCTGAGGAGGCTGCTGATGACATGGGATCTGGGCCCTTTGGTTAAATTCCTGTTCCCCTGCAAATAAAGCCTTCTTATGTAAAAAACAAACAAACAAACAAAAAAGCTTACTATGAGAGCTATCACTCCCAGCCACCAGGAAGGCTATAATAAAAGACAACAGGTGTGACTGAGGACGTGGAGAAACGGGACGTGTGCGCTGCTGGTGGGAATGTAAGTTGGTGCAGCACCTGGAAAACGTTCAGCATTCATTTTTCCTTAAAAAGTCAAACATAGAATCACCATGAGACCAGCAATTCCAGGGCGAGGCCCTCACCTGGGAGAATGGAAGACACAGGCGCACAGAAACCCAGGCCTGAGTAGTCAGGCAGCATTCGCCATCACAGCTATGAAACAAAGTGTCCACGTGCCCATCAGCCCACGCGTGTGCATGCAGAGCGTGCACCCGTGCGTGGAGCAGTGTGGAGTAAGGAGGAGGAACGCAGGGCCATGCGTGCCACAACAGGATACACCTACACTGCTGAGAGAGGTGGCTACACAAGGCCTTGACTTAAAATGTCCAGGTTGAGCCAATCCATACAGCAAAAAGGAAATCCCTGGTTGGCTAGAGTCACAGGAAGAAGAGGAGGTCCCTCTTCGGGTGCTTCTTTTTGAGGAGATTGGATAATTTTCAATGGAGGGATTGCTCAGTGGTGAGTGCTTGTGTAGCATGAGTGAGGCACTGGGTTTAATCCCCAGTATCAAAAAAAAAAAAAAAAAAAATATATATATATATATATATATATATATATATATATATATATATATATATATATACACACACACACACATACACATATATATAAAACTAAATCGATTACAACTACGACAGTGGTCATACAACCTTGTGACTACACCAAAACCCACTGAATTACACACTGAGCCACACCCCAGTCCTTGAGTGATACACTTTAAGTGGGTGAATTGTGTGGTATGTGAATTACATCTCAATAAAGCCATTACCAAAACAAACCCTACCAGGAACCAAGTTCCAGATTCCCTAAGAGTGAGGCATGGGTCACCTTTTCCCTCAGTTCTCAGGAAAATGCTGATAGGTAGTGTGGGCGCAGGGGTCCCCTCTTGCTTCAGCACCAGAGGGAGTGAGAGTAATAAGGGGCGTGTTTTCTGGGGTGAACTTTCTTTTCCCATCTGCAGCATTCTTAAGGATAACTATGGGGGTCAAAGGTGTGTCACAGGAGAAGTGACCCTCCCCTCACTTGGCAGCAACCTTACATTCGGGCAGACACTCCAGGACAAGCCCCAGGAGGGACCCAGGTGCCGGCGCTGCTGTCCTGCCAGGTGGCCGTGCCTTCGTTGGCTCTTCTCCTCCCAGGGCCACACAGTGCTGAAGATTCTGCTGGCCCTGGACAACTGCCTGAGAGTCCCCACTGCAGAGCAGCAGCGGCTCTGTCAAACCCAAAGGCACACTGACCGTCCCACCCATGGTGGTTATTTGTCGTGCTCCCGCTGGGACAGTGCAGAAAACGGTGTATTTGCAGAAGTGTGTTTATGCTGCAGATTTGTGCTTAATTCTTGTTCTGCTTCTTCTCTGGTCCCAGATTCTGTTCACTATCACCTTTTGGCTCCTGCTGAGGCAGCACCTCACAGAGCAGAAAGCTCTTCAGGAAAAGGAAGCTCTTCTGTCTGAAGTCAAAATTGGAAGTCAGGAAAATGAAGAGAAAGGTAAATTTGTGTGGACAGGGTGTGACGGCAACTTCTTGAGCTCAGCAAAGGTATAAAGAGCCCCAAATACGTCGGAAATTACACACTGAGCTACACCCAGTCCTTGAGTGATACACTTTAAGTGGCTGAATTGCGTGGTATGTGAATTACATCTCAATAAAGCCATTACCAAAACAAACCCTGATTAATGGAAGCCAGATTTGAACTTGAATCGATAAATACAACATTATAATGTGTAACTTTCAAAGAACACACAAGAGTTCACAGAGACCTTTTAAAAACTGTTCATTTGATCTCCCCAAAGTGATTCCCAACAGAAGAAACTAAGGGTCCCCAAAATTGCATGGTTTCTCCAAGGACAATGAAAATGGAACCTAGAAACTGACTGGCATTGTCTAAATTCAGATCTTCTCCTTTTCTGAACATAATACACAACCAAGTAAATGAAAGGGAGGGAGTGAGGAGTGGGGGGAAGAAGACAGCTTCTTTTAGCATCCCTGTGGTTTGGGGCCTGCTGTGTTGGTAACTGGGAAGGACTTGCCCTCAGAGCTCTGGACCAACCCCAGCTGTTAGCATTCACAGCAGCTGGGCTGCACCTTAACCCAGGCACCGCCAGGAAACAGGCCAGCCGCCATGTTTATATAACTAGCCCTAATCACCGAGGTGTTTTCCAGCAACAAGTCTGTCTACAAGGCTCAAATCTTGCTATATGAGTTCCAATGTGTGCTTAGCACAATGATCAACCAGTTGATTTTGGTAAATGGTTCATTTGAGATCAACCATTGGTCTGATTGCACTCTGAGTTACTGGTTGTTTGAATAAATTACTCAAATATAGGTATCCTTGCTAACCCAGAGATGAATCCTGCATCTTACAGAATTTTAAAGCTAGATGAAGTGTTCTTAATTCCAATACATAAAATTGCTTTAGCCTTAAACTGTAATCGTTCTGTAAATCTAATTTAAATCGATCATATTTGGCTTCAACTCTTAAACTTTAAGTTATTTAAATGATTAAATAACAGAACAGCCTAAATCATATAGTAACTCATAAATTGCATGCTCCTATGTCTCATGAATGTCACACGGCCAAAGTGAGGTGCTGGTCAGATAACCAATGAAGGATAATGATGTCGTGTTCTGCCTTTCAGACGAGGACCTTCAAGACATACAGGTGGAAGGAGAGCCCAAAGAGAAGGAGGAGGAGGAGGAAGCACAGGAGGAGGAGCAAGAGGACGAGGACGAAGACCAGGACATCATGAAGGTGCTGGGCAACCTGGTGGTGGCCATGTTCATCAAGTACTGGATCTACGTGTGTGGTGGCATGTTCTTCTTCGTCAGCTTCGAGGGCAAAATCGTCATGTACAAAATCATCTACATGGTGCTGTTCCTGTTCTGTGTGGCCTTGTACCAGGTGGGTGGACGGCTTGCTTGACCTCAGTTCCCTTACCCATCCCAGGAAGAGATGAGCCTCCTTGTAGAGCTCTTGCTTGTTATAACCCCACAAACAGATCACACTAGTCATGGCTGAAATCAAACACTGCATCCTGAGACTCCCGAAGGCCGCAGGGCCAGTAGAACAGGGATCAGAGCTTTTCCCCCAGATCCACCAACTGAAATAAGAAACAAAATGTGAAAGAACTAAAAATGAAGGAACTGTATTTTCAGACCCTTTTTTTTGTCTATGATCATTTGTCCTAAAGAAACCAAATACTTTTGTGGGTTTTCCTCTAACTGCTCTTCATCTCCTTGGCTTTTCAATGTCTAATTCCCAGGTGCACTATGAATGGTGGAGGAAAATTCTAAAATATTTTTGGATGTCCGTGGTTATTTACACTATGCTGGTGCTTATCTTTATATACACATATCAATTTGAAAACTTCCCAGGCCTGTGGCAAAACATGACCGGATTGAAAAAAGAAAAGTAAGTGATCTGGGTGACAATGGAATGTGGAAGTGACGGGAGGGAGGGAGAGGGTGGTGATTTGAATGCATATTGTTCAAAAAAACACCTTTAGGGAAGATTTTGGCAAAAGGTGATGCTGCCACTGTGTCCTGAGTGGCAAGGAGGAGCTCTGAAAGGAAAGGCTCCCCACGGGGCTAGACGGCCATGCTCAGGGTGTGTTCACCAAGGCTCCTCCAGGCCCCCTCTGCCAGGGGCCCTGGGCCTGGAGATGCAGCAGGGAGCCAGAAGGGCCCTCGCGCCCAGGCAGCATCTATTCTAGCAGAAGGAAAATGAAAACCTTGCAGTGGGTGAGCTCATCCCCAGCTGGTGAAGGGTGGGGGATGATGAGTGTGTGAAGGGGACAGCAGGCCCAGGGAGGGGAGCCTGAGCGGAGAGGCCCCGCCTGCCTCACTGAGTTCCTCTGACCCTGATGCTGATCAGAGACACCTTCTCAGGAGGACTGAGCTGGGTCTGCGGGCAGAGCACTCCTGCCAGAGGCCCTGAGGGGGAAGAGGGCTGGCCTGGGGCCTTCAGGGAGGGGAAGGAAGCTCCCTGCGGGAGCCAGGAGGAATGGGAGGGGAGGGGTGCTGGCTCAGGGCAGGTGGCTGCTATCTTCCTCTTATTGGAATTTTTTTTTTTTTTAAGTCTTGAAAGATCCTTGACTGACAGAAAGCGCAACGCAAATAGAAATAAGACAGTTCACAGGCAGTAGCCGTGGTCCTGGGAGAAGTGACCATGGTCCACCTGGAATCTAAGGTGGCAAAGACAGATGGCAGAAAAGGCGGATTTGGGAAGTACAGAGGAGGCTGAAGCAGACGCCCTGGTTGTGATGTAAAGGAGAGAATCAGGGACTTCCAACTTCTGGATTTCATGCAGGGTCCACCGTTAGGCCACTTACTGGTCCGAGGAAGACCAGGAATGGGGGTCAGGGAGGTGGAGAACAGCTTCACAAAGAAGAGGAAGACAAAGAACAGTTTTGAAAACATCAAATGTGAAATACCTATGAGCAGGCATGCTGCAGTAGAGATTTGGGTAGGAGAGGACCCAGGAGAAGGCCGTACCATCGTGGACACTTGGTCTTGGGCGTGCAGCTGGTGTACAAACCCAGGGACTAGGTGAGATCACCAGGGGAGGGTACAGTTAGAGAGGAGACTCAAAGCTGAGTTCTGGAGGTACTTCAGCATCCAGAGATACTAAAGGATCCATTCAAGAGGGACTGAGGCTGAACTGAGGAAGATGCCCCCGTCCAGGTTACATGGACCATTGTGAAGGCTGGCGGGTTGGACTGGTGGACTGGGTGGGAGAGGGGTGCAGCCAGTGGTGAGAGAAAGAGACTGGTGTGGCGGAGGAGGAGACGGTGTCCTCGCTGCTAAGAAGGTTCCTGCTCTTGCTCTGTCCCTTCCAGGCTAGAGGATCTGGGCCTGAAGCAGTTCACTGTGGCAGAACTGTTCACGCGCATCTTCATCCCCACCTCCTTCCTGCTGGTGTGCATTCTGCACCTCCACTACTTCCACGACCGCTTCCTAGAACTCACAGACCTCAAGTCCATCCCCAGGAAGGAGGACAACACCATCTACAGGTGAGCCGCCAGAGAGGTGCTTCCCTCGTCCCTAGGCAACCCTGGGACCAACCTGGGCTGCTGCTCTCCCTTCCAGTGATGGTCAGCGCTTTACAATGGTCGACAGAGCACACTTACCAAGGTCTGTGGAAGCCACCATCCCGCCACAGGAAAATGACAAGCATCCTCCTGATGGATGCTAATGGTGTTTTTCCTCAGGGGCTCCAGTGTGGCCCGTGATTCAGTTCCCTAGAAAACACTTGCTGAGCTCAAAGGGAGAAAGGTGCTATTTGAGTGGGAGTACACAGAGCCGGCCGTGGCGCCGGTCTGTAATCACAGCCTTTCAGGAGGCTGAGGCAGGATGAGGATGTGGCTTGCTGGTTAAGTGCCCTTGGATTCAATTCCTGGTACAAAAAAAAAAAAAAAGAGTATTCCAGCCCCAGGTGAAAATTCCCTTTAGCTCTTTGAGTTCAAGGGGAGAAATGAGCACATCAGTAGCAAATGAAGTAGGATTTCATTCTATTCTCAGGAAATTTTAACCTTCCAACACTTTATAACAGGAGCTAGAATTATGGATACACCTGAAACACTTTTATGAAATGATGAAAATATGATATAATCCTTATGATCAGTAGATTGCTTTCCTGATTTGAACTAAGATTTACTTTGTTTCATTCTGAGGGTGTTCCTGACCACCATCCTAACAACCAGGAAGGCCAAGAGGTCTCGCCCACCAATATGTCCTGCACCATCTCCCACCTCATGAGCGGGGTCAGGGGCTCAGAATCCCTGTGTGCTGTGTACTTACTTCCTTTAGTGATAATCAGACACTAGGAAAAATAAAGATGTTATTAGAAGTTTGGGGACCCCATAGGTGGTCTTGCTGACAGGAAAAATCACACTAAGTTTTAAAATTTGGAAAGAGTACTCGTGTAAAAAACTAACAGCTGTCAATAATTAGAGAAATGATAGCGGGACAATTTTTTGACATGGATGTGATAACTATGGGTGAAACCAGCATTAGATATTCAACTCCAGCTATGTACTGGCTTTATTTAATTGTAAGGCCATTTGTTTTCAAAAGTCACTTCCAATAATTAAGAAAACCTTTTGGAAGATTTGCATGTTTGTGGAAGAGATGTCATCATCCGTCTTTGCTGATCACATGCTTAGATTTTTTTCCTCTAAATGCCTCACGTCCCTCCCATGAGCGCTTGCTTCTCATCAAAGCCCCCCAGACTGCAGGGCTCTTCTTGCCTTACCATTGCCACGTGCCTTGGTCTTCTGTTGCCTGGTCACATAGAGACATGGGCCACCTTCTTCCAGATTTTCAGCAAGATTTCAGGAGCATGGTTTTGCAGAGGACAACGTGGCTCCTCAGTGTTCTCGCTCATTCAGGTCGCAAGTGAGAACTCAGTGCTGCACGGAGCTTCCTGTCCCTGTGCGCACTGGGTTTGACTATGCAGCTTTGGGGGCCACTGCCCCATGTGTCCTTGGCCTCAGCCTCCCAGCTCCTGCCCTTCTCACAGGACAAGAGGGACAGCAGACCTCAAGGACCATCACCCCATCCTACTTCCCATCCTCGTGGCTTGGCCTCACCCTGAGTGTCCCCTCACCAGTGAATTGTAAAGAAAACTGGGAGAACGAGAAGAGGGTGTATAAACACAGCCCTGAGACTGCAGCTCATGGGATTTCACTCTCAGGGCTGTGGGAAAAGGGCCTTAGGGAAATTAAGGAACTCACTCCAGGTGGTATTTGGGGGTTTCATGCAGAGTTCAATAGAAAAGCCCCCAAAAGTTAATTTTGAATAATATATATAAATATTTTAGCAACTCTTTTATATTGCAGTATTTTTCTCACTAATAATTTTTACCTTAAAGTATTTCTGTCCCCAAATCCTGAACAATTTTAATTAAAATTAAAGTGGTAGAGAAACAGAATTGTTTGTAGAGTCAGGATTCAAGCCTTGCTCTGTACTCTCACCTCTCTGGATGCTTTACAAAAAAAAAAAAAAAAAAAAAAAAACATGGCCCACAAGTTGTGAATAACCAACCCCTGGCAGTCATGAAATTGACCAGAACAGTGTTGTTTCTATCAAAATCCAACTAACCATTCCCCGTGTGTGTGTGTGTGTGTGTGTGTGTGTGTGTGTACAAAGCTGAATTTGTTTTCTTTAGCCTTACAGACTTTACAAAGTTAGCTTTCTGAAAACGGTTTTATGATGTACACAAGAAGAAACTATTATCAACTCTAAGTGAGGAACCTCTGGAATGTCTTTTCACTTGTCTATCAACAATAATATGATGTTATAGCATAGCAATGATATGCTGATTACATAATGTGTAACTGATAATAGTTTAGTAAAGTTCCTTAGAGACCCATTACTCTTGTGTCACTGCAACATATCCATGATCCATATTAGAAAATATTGTCTTGCACATAGAAACAAAGCAATGTCTTTTTTGAACCTAAATTTTAGAAGATCTTAGAGAAAATAAGTTGACTGTGGTTACCTAGTAGGACTCTTTTAACTCTGGGAAAGGAGCAAACTTTAATCTTTCATCTTTCCTTTGACAAGCTGTCTTGAGAAGTCTGAGGGATGGTCCTCCCGGGTGTATGAGGCGGACGGTGCGGTGGCCAGGGCCACTGTGTCCTCAGCAGTATTCCTGTGTGTCTGGCAGTGCTGCTGCCACTCTTGCTGCTCATACTGTCCTTCCTGACGCCAACCCTTGCAGGCGATGGCACTGTGACCAGGAGGCCAGGAGAGCCCCCACACTGCTCTGCCTAACGTCTCTCTCTCTTTCTCTCTCTCTCTCTCCTTCTGCATCCTGTGCTTCTGCCTCTCGCCACAGTCACGCCAAAGTCAATGGGCGCGTATATCTCATCATCAATAGGTGGGTACTCCTGTGTTTTCTGTCTTTCAGACTTTCTTACTGTGTTGAACTCTTCACCGCTTTGTAAATGAGAAGTGCTGTGGTCAGGTGGTGGAGGGGCTGCCAGGTACGCTCGCGCCAGCGTGTGGCGCTCCTCCCCAAGGGTGACTCCCCGCACGTGGGGGTCGTCAGGGTCTTCAGCTGGCGCTCAGTGTCTTATCCTGGCTCAACCTAGGTTTGCTCTTGGTAGACCGCGTTCAAGGCTGAGTTTTTCTCTCTCCTGGCCACACGGTCGAGAGCGCAGCTGAAGAACGGCTCCTCCACACACCCTCCTGTCAATGCCAAACCTGCTGCCAGACCCATGCCCTTCCTGTGAGGTCACTGCTGCTCTCCTGACTGGCTCCAGTCCTCCACCGCCTGCTTGCCCTACCTCCCTGGCTAGAGGCACGAGCTCCCCTGCACGGCGCCCTGACCACTCAGCAACAATACCCCGTGCCCTGGACTTTGGGCCCTTACCCATCAGCTGATGCTCCCTAGATGTTTCCTGAAAAAATGCAAATATTCAGAACAACACACGATTTTTAAAATATTAATTTTTAAAATAAACCTCTACTTTAAAAAATCAGGACAGTCTTGACGAGGATTTCACAGTGTGTCCACATCCCGCAGCAGTGCAGAGATGGCCCTGGGACTCAGCCCCACTTTGAGGTGCCCCACTCCCTGGGGAGGTAAAGCAGGCAGTGCACACAAGCAAAAGAGTGCTCTGTCCTCACAGTGCCACCCAGCACAGAGAAGGCCTGTGGGTCCGGCTGACTCCCACCATTCTACCGTTGTTAATAGATGACTTGAATTGTTCCCTCTCATAATACCTGTCGTGTCCTTGATGGAAACATGCATTTTACAGTAAGCCCAGTTAACACATGACAACTCTCCAAACACTTGTTCGTTTTCCATTCACTTTTCTCCTGGGCAGACAACCAAAGAGCAAGGTGTCAGAAGTGACACGTCCAGAAGGCAGTGTAAAAGGAGAGGTCCCTGCAGAGCGAGGAGGGAAGGGAGCTGGTGGGTGCCAGAAGCCTCTGACTTCTGACGCGGGGTTTAGCTGACTGCAGGAGGAGGCGCAGGCTCCAGTTAGACCTCTCCAGCAACTTGCCCAGCCCGCCCTTCCACACAAAGGGCCACCTCCCTGCCTCTCCGTGGTGCTCATAAAGCACTTGGTGTTTGCCTTGAGCAATGGGCGTTGGCTGCAGGGAAGACAGGGAACTGCTCTGAGGTCTCCCTGGGCAGCAGCTGGTGTGGCTTTGACCATATTAGTCACTCCGGCCTGCAGTCCGCATCCCAAGGCCAGGGTGTCCGCTCTGGCCCTCAGAGGTGTGAAGGTTCAGAGCCACCCAGGCAGGTAGTGCCAGGCCCCAGAGGAACAGGATCTGAGAAGCCGGTTCCCATTGGGCACCAGGTGCGTCTGTGGTGTGTGCCCAGCATGCCCACCTTCCACAGCTCCTCCCCAGGAAAGGATCGTGAATGAGCTGTCTTTCCCTCAAAATTGATTTCTTTATGCTCAAGATTGTTTGTTTTACAAAGAGAAAAGTTTGCTTATTAATGTTAATTCTGAATTTAAAGAGGAGGTTTACCTACAATTCTCCATAGGTTGATTAAAATCTACAGGTCACCTTACAAGATGTGAGGTAGGAGAGGGTGTTGAGAACAGCAGTTCATAGTGATGAGATTTTAATAAAGCAGCTTTTTTTTTTTAATTGTAGGGAAATTCCAATTGATTTAGTAAACAGTGTGAATTAGAATATTTTAACAGAATTAAGGTCCATTGCACTGATATTTACAGAGGTTGAGACTATCGTATCCAGTCTTGCTTAGTTGATATTTTTTTGGAGGAAACACTACCATATATGTTTGATATGTGGTATTAAATTCATAAATCAATTGCTTTTATGTGAATACAATCTTCTAAAAGTGATTGTGAGTTTTAGAAAATACTTTATGCCAAACAATATATTCTATTTTAAATGTTACAGGCATTATAAACATAATGAATTTGCAAGATGAAAGGAAAGTGACCACAACACTTGGAGCGACCAAGAGAGCTTTATTGCAGCAGTACAAAAGAGGAGAAAGAGAGAGAGAGAGAGAGAGAAGAAAGAGGAAAGAGAAGAGAAGAGGAGAGATGGAGAGAGAGAGAGCAAGAGAGAGGGGCCCTGCAGGAGGGAGTTTTTATAGCCAAATTCTAATGGGGTCTCTGGGTCTGCAAGCTGCCTTGTTCGTACAAGGGGAGTTAAGTGTTTAGCCTTGAGTGGGGGGTTGAGTGTTCAGCCTTGAGTGGGAGCTTGGGCGTTTGGGCTTGAAGCAAACAAGTGATAAAGAACCAGACAGAGGGGGCTGGGGATGTGGCTCAAGCGGTCGTGCACTTGCCTGGCATGCATGCAGCCCAGGTTCGATCCTCAGCACCACATACAAACAAGGATGTTGTATCCACCGAATATTAAAAAAAAATTCTCTCTCTCTCTCTCTCTGTCTCTATCACTCTCTCTTAAAAGAAAAAAAAAAAAAGAACCAGACAGAGGGTTTGAGTGGTTAGGTCATCCTGCAGCTAACTTTGTTTGGCATGCCCTGCAGACCAGCCTGTCCTGCACCTAACATTCCTCCCTTTTTGTTTTTCTCAGTGACTTGGGGGACAGCACAAAGTCCTCTAGCTACTTCCTGCTTAATGGTGGGCAGCCTGGAACCTAGAAGGGAAAGTGGAGGAATGTTTGGGGGGACAGGTCTGAGAACACCAGGGCAGCCAGAAATAACACCCAGTGGCTATAAACAACTACTTTGGTAGGGGTAAAGTCCATAAAAGTTCCTTGAAGCCATAGGTTGTCAACAGCATCAAACCATTTCTGAGCATAGGAGATCTTGGTATCAGCTATTGGTCCTGTTGTAGAGACTCTAGGAAGTATTGGAGGTGGCTTGGTTGAATCCAGTAATGTTAAGGGTGACAGCCCGATTGCAGCCAGTGGAAGGACAATCACCTTGACCCATAAACTGAGAGCGGATGGTGTCATCCTGGTGCCATGTCGCTTGGATGTTAAAGTGCCATCTGTGGTTGGAATAGAAACTTGAGAGAGATTAATGATTAGTAAAAGAAGAAGAGGGTTGGTGAGAAATTTTGAGTTTGGTGGGCGTGGTGGAAGTCCAGGACTGGACATTTGGAACAGGTGCCTTTTTAAGGCAGGAGACATGGTACCAGGGGGAGTATCTAAAAGCTTGGTCACAATCGGGGTAGTAAGTATGACTCTATGGGGTCCTGTCCACCGAGGTTCCACCGAGGTTCCAACGATTAAGAATGCAGTTCCCAAAGTAAGACTGAGTCACCCAGTTGAAGAGGGTCCAATTCGATTTGTGGTTGTGCTGGGGATGAGGCAATGAATGGCGCAGGAAGGCACCAGTCTGCATGTTGCCTTCGGAGTTTGTGTAGAAGTGTGAGATAGGACAGGTAGGCACAGGGGGAGGAGGAGTGATTGGAAAGCTTTGGGTGGTTAAGAAAGGGCACCCATAGAGTTGCTCAAAGGGGCTAAGGCCTGAGGGGGCCCTTGGGGTTGCCTGAATTCAGGTGAGGGTCAAGGACAGGAGATTGGGCCAGAGGAGCCTGAGTTCAATAGCAAGTTTAGTGAGATGATCCTTAAGAATGCTATTGGCCCTTCAACCTTACCCGAGGATTGGGGTTGGTGGGGGATGTGGAGCCTCCAAGTGATGTTGAGGCCTTTGGAGACTAGTTGAACAACCTGAGAAGTGAAGGCCGGACTGCTGTCTGACTGGGTGGAGGTGGGAAATCTGAACCTGGGAATGATCTGCTGGATGAGGATGGAGGCAGCAGTGTCAGCAGTTTCCCTGGATGTAGGGAAGGCTTCTATCCAACCTGAAAAAGTATCAATCAAAGTAAGTAGGTAGAGAAGCTTTTTGTGCCTAGGCATGTGAGTGAAGTTGATCTACCAGTCTTTGCCTGGCTGGTGGCTCTTCATCTGATGTGTGGGGTGTTTAGGTTTGTTGCTTCCTTGTGGGGATACTGTAGAGCAGACTGAACAAGCAGAATTGACCTGCTGGAGAGTAGTTCTCATTCCTAGGAAGTGGAAAAGGGGTTGTAAAGACTGGAAAAGGGGTTAGGAAGGGTTTTAGATGGGGGCAGAGTCTCTGGAGCCAGAGGAGTTGGTCATGAATTATACGTCTCTGTCTTGAGCATCAGGGGCTGGTAGTCTTAAAGAAGTAGTTGATTGACTAGCTGGTTGGTGAATTTGTGTATCTGATCTTGCAGGAACTTCTGTAGGCAATTTAATAGTCATGGTTCTATTAGGAGAAGCATAAAGAGGACTAATAGGGGTCCTGTGAGGGGGAGGAGCCAAGGCCATACTTGATTGAACATTCCCCATGGAGCCTGTTGGCCTAGTTGCTGTCTCCTCTTTGCTAGCTGTTCTTGTCCTCCATTACCCCCAGGAATGACTGTGTTTTGGTTTAACTGGTTTTGGTAGGTGTTTAAGATCAAGCTGGTCAAAATTGACTTTGTTTCTATCTATTGTTAAGAGTCAGCCGAGTTCCCATAGGGGTCACTTGTGGGGAAACTTGAGAATAGCTTCTTAGTTCTGCTAGTGCCATTTGCGCTAGGATGGGTCCAGGTCTTGATTGACCATGTGGCTTCCCTTGGAAGCATCAGGGATGTCTCCCTTCTCCAATGACCCTCCTATTCACAGCAAGTGCGCTGAATGGCTTTTCATTCTCCAGTGGTCTCATTAATGTCCCTGATCGGGAGATTATGTGGCCCAGAGTTTTAAAACTCTCTTTTAGAGAAGTTCCCTGTTCCCTAGATTCAGACTGACTCAGTGGGTAAGAGCCAAATATTGGTTTTCTTGGCCATTTTAATTTAAATTTAAGTCTTGATCATAAACATCCAGCAAACTCAGTTTCACCAGTCTTAATTTAAGAGTACTTGGCTTTAGCTAAAGTCTGGCCTACTTTGGAGTCATCTAACATGTAGTAAGATGGGAGGCACAGCCTTATCTCAGGTAAGGCAGGGCTCTTTATAAATCTTAGGTAAAGTGTTCTAGTATTGAAGTTGATCTTTGTTTCTTAAATATCATTTTATAAAATTTACATATATTGTTGCTTGATGTCACATGAATATTAGCTAACACAATATGATATTACATATAAATTGTACTCAGTGTATAGAACTTTATATTAATCTTATTGATAACAGATCCAGTTATAGAACATTAAATTATATAAATAAATCTCCAATATGTTATTTTTACAAGCCTAAAATTACCATGCAACCTTTTGGAGAACAACAGTTTGATATAATGTTTTTTAAAAGCCTTTATCTTAATGACTTTTATACCTGGAAAATATGAGCACATTTAATATACAAAGAAGAGTAATAGTACCACAATTACATTGATGTTTTTATATTAATCAAGTTTAGCTCTTAAAGAAATAACATATTACAATATTGCAAAATAACAGTTGTTGTTTAACCATAGTTGTATAATGCTTAATTCCTTCAAGATTACTTGCTCAAAAAACTTACGTATATAACCAACTTACACAGACCTTCTTTATCACTTACTTAAACCTATATAGCCAACGTACACAGACCTTCTTTATCACTTGCTTAATCCCTCTTATTTACTTAATAGACTCTCTTATCCAGAAACACATTTTCCTTTTATTAAATCCATACCTAGAACCTTCTAATTTCTCTTTCCCATCTGTTAACCCCTTCTTTATTCACACTTTGAAACAATCCTTGTAAGTTACACTTCAAGGACACCTGGGAAGTGGGGAGCTTCTTTTTCCCTTTCTTTCCTCCCCCTGTGAGCTGTTACCATGGAGCCCAGTTGGTAACACCTTTATCTTAGAAATGTAGTCATCACTGTGAAGCCCCAGCTCAAGGCCAAAGGCCTTGTTTACATATTTTTGCGAAAAACTAGTAAGGGGGTGTCCAGCACCTGGAGTGCTGATTTTTCCCAGCCAGTGGCCAAGTAAAAGTGGGCAACATGAAAATAGGAAGTTTATCTACACTGAACTCTTTTGTAGAGATTCTTTTGCTGAAAGTCCTAAAATCAGCCGTGGTGAAGATTTCTGGAGAAGGTCAGTTAAGACTTTTCTGTGGGCCTGGGTAAGGAGGGGAAGACGGGAAGGCGGGACTGAGAGCAGCTCGGTGGATCTGAGAGTGAGGAAGGAGTGATGTAAAAGAATAATGGGAAAGGGGTTTGGGATTTTCCCTAGCAAGGAAAACTTGAGCAGTAGAACAAGTGGAGCAGAGGGGAAGACGGGAGTGAATATCCCAAAAAGCCTGTGAGGGACTTTAATTCTTAGTAACCTGTTTTCAGTGATGACAGAGCAACTTTAAAGGCTGTTTTCACCAGATCTGAGAAAGGGGTCCGAGGGCTCTCCTCAGCTAGTTTGAGCTTTGGGTTAGCTGGTAAGAGGACCTGGTGGTACCTGGTGTGGGCACTGACAGGAGAAGAGAGGGGTGAGTGGGTAGAGGGATACCTCAGTATCTGGTACCTCATGCAAAGGGGCAACGATTTGAGGAAGGGCATTGGTTTGGGTTTTTGATCTAGTAATTGGAGGGGAGAAAGCAGGTTGTTGAGGTGGGGGAGACAGTGGAGGGGCTGGGGCAGTAGGTTGAGGGTGAGAACCTATTGGAGCCAGGCGATAGGGTGGGGGTTCATCAGCAGGGTCAAAAGTAGTGGATGAGTCCAGAGGAGAAGACTGGGGATTGATGGTTGTGGGGTTGGTTTGCAAGCTAGAAGAATTTGTAGAGGTTTGCAAGAGGTGCAGAGAGCAGGATTGGAACCGAGCAAGAAGAAAGCCTGGACATAAGCCATCTTTACCCATTTTTTTAACACTCACTGTAATTGTAGAGATCCCTTAGAATGGAGGGATCCAGGGACCCAAAAGGGGGCCATCTGCTTTGGTTGTCTAAGGGATAAGTGGGCCAGGCCTGGGTGCTATATTTGATCAATTTTTTGGGGTTTGATGTCTGGTGTCAAGGAGAGGGTTTTGAGGTTATCCAAGAGGCATTGTAGGGGAGAGTCGACCAGCAGAGAGGACACATTACCCATGCCGCAAACGTAGTATAAGGAGGAGGGAAGAGGACACAAACATAGTATAGAGGAGAAGGAAGGAGACGCAAAGATAGTATAAGAGAGAAGGAGGAAACTGATTTATTGGCAAAAGGGTTGTCCCCGCTAGAGCCAAAAATCAGGAGTGCCTAAGTGGCAAGTTCGAGCTGCAGGGTTTGGTCGTCACCGAATCCTGACAGTCGAAGCTCTCGTCCTGGATGGAGCTGGAGCCGTGGGAGACCTTGGCCAAGGCTTTTCAGGACCCCTCCTGGAGAGGCCGGAGACTCCCAGGGCCATAAAGAGGAGAAAGAGAGAGACAGGGGAAGAGAGAGGAAGGGGAGGGTAAGCATCTTTCTAGCGGCCAAGTCTTGAAGGTGAGAGGACTAGGACTTTATGAGAGCCACAGAGACCCTGAAGGTCTGGGTGGGGTGTGATGTGTAGTTCTCTGTTATGTGTCCCCGGAGGTTACACAGTCCCTTGAGGGAGACATACAAAACCTATGCTGGTAAACTATCAGCTGGGAAGGGGAAGGGGAATAATTTTGAACCCGAGAGTCGAATCTGCCCAAGGAAGGGTCCCTGAGGGCCACCGTGGCCTTAAAGGCTGTGGTGGGGTGCTTTCCTCCCCGCAGGTGGGCAAAGAGGTTTGCCGGACAATCAACGGTCAAATCCTCCTGACACCACCATTGGGTTTAGGACTCCAGGAAGGGGAAATTCACCAATTGAAGGCCGGTGGTGGATGGAGTTCTGGCGGTCGAGAAAATGGGTTCAGGCCGTCCAGTGAGTGGCACTTCCAAAGGAAGAGGGACCCAAAAGTGGGTTTTAACCCTCTCCCGGGTTTCGGCACAATGAAAGGAAAGTGACCACAACACTCGGAGCAACCAAGAGAGCTTTATTGCAGCAGTGCAACAGAGGAGAAAAGAGAGAAAGAGAAAGAAAAGAGAGAGAGAGAGGAAAGAGAAGAGAAGAGGAAATATGGAGAGGGAGAGAGCAACAGAGAGAGAGAGAGAGAGCAAGAGAGAGGGGCCCCGCAGGAAGGAGTTTTTATACCAAATTCTAATGGGGTCTCTGGGTGTGCAAACTGCCCTTTTGGTGCAAGGGGGTTAAGTGTTCAGCCTTGAGCAGGGGGTTGAGTGTTCAGCCTTGAGTGGGAGCTTGGGCGTTTGGGCTTGAAGCAAACAGGTGATAAAGAACCAGACAGAGGGTTTGAGTGGCCAGGTCATCCGACAGCTAACTTTGTTTAGCATGCCCTGCAGACAACTTATTCAGCTTGTCCTGCACCTAACACAAGATATCTCCTTTTCTCTAATCATCTAATGAAGTGGGTAATTACAATTTTCATTTCACATGTTCCCAAGTAGAATTATTGAAAAAATGAATGAAAGTTTAAATATGGAGATTTTAAGATGACAGAATTTCCATTTTTCTTAGTGGAAACTGGCTTAATATGTAGTTGTTTCCAAGTCAAGTCAATAATTAAATGTCTTCATCACTCTGTGTTACACAATTTATTTCTTCTGTTTCAAAGAGAACATGTCTCCAGGGTATAAATGTCTTGCCCAGCATTGAAAGAGTCCCACTGTGTACCAAGCACAAGGAGTCTGCTTTGCAGAGGAGCTCAGGGTGCAGGACTTAATCTCTAGCTTCCCGGAGAGAGTCCCCAGCACACACTTAGGATGAAATGATGTAGGCGCAGATAAGGAAGCACGCCCTGAGGATGGACAGGAACGCATGCATGGACAGACTGACAGGTCCCTTGGCTTTCCGGACACAAAAACAGAGAACCACAAGTATTGAGAGCTCACAACCTGAATCATAATAAAGCAAGGAAACAAAATATCTGTAAAAATAAAGAAACTCTAAGGAGATAGATGAACTCTTTGTGTGGAAGAAACACAAAGCATTTGATTTAAGGAGGTAGAAAAGGGAGCTTCTTTGAGAATCCCATGAGCTTTCACTGTGTCTCTTTGGAGTCCCAAAGGAAAAATCCTTCATCTGATCATCAAGTAATTTGCACAAGATAATCAGTAAAAAAAATCGCAAGTGTTATAAGTTCTGTGGCATGGAGTTCCAGGGAATGTGTCTTCATGAGAGTGTGCCTTTTACTATAGTTTTTGAAAAAGTCGAGATCTTCTTTTTTTATTTGCTAGAGGAACAAAACGACTGATTTGTGGCACCCAGTCTTTTCAGAAGCATGAGGATGACCTTTGGCTCCAGCAAACTGCAGCTGACTGAGCCTCTGGGTGTCTGCAGCCCAGCCCTCGGCTCCGCAGCCCTCACTGCACGCACAGCGAAGTTGTACACAGAGCAGAGTGCACAAGGCCAGGGAGTGCTTGGAGACAGGTTCCCAGGGAGAAATCCTAGCTGGTTTTCTTCTGAATGGCCTTTTTGGCATACCCGAGTACTGTGAAGGAACGTGCCGAGGACAGAGCTGACATCCACGGGTGCATCTTCCCTGTCCTGGTTGATGAGGCTCGGCCAGGTGCACTTTGAATTCTGCCTTTTCATCAGGACAGACTTATGACATGGTTGTGAAACCTAATATATGAAATCTGCCTGTAGAAGATGGTTCCTTGCTTTAAAATCCTTCCTGTATATGTAAGCAGTGTGTTCAGCACTTATGGAAACTGCTTTAATTTTCCAAAAATTCTGTGAAGCAGACACAGAATTTCCACTTTACGGACCTGAAGACTGAGACTTGAGAGACAGGCTAAGTAATTTTGCAGTGTCACCTGACTCGTAAGTCATCTGATTGCTCAGATGGCTCCAAATGGTAGCTGGCACATGGGTCCCCTCTGCTCTGTTCTGCCAGCCATTGTAAACCCAGAGGCTAGGCTGCCTGGGGAGTGGGGCTCGGTGTCAGGTTGGCCCCAGGTCTCCTCTGTCCCCAGTTCTGTCCAGTCCCAGACCTTATGCAAACTACCACCAGTTTCCAGAAGCAGGTCTCGCAGATGATGGTGTCTCCAAGGGCTGCTCCCGATAGGCTCACCCCAGTGTCTCCCTCGACTCCGTCGCTCAGCCGTCCGTACTCAGTGTTGACTGCCTGTGGTGTGGCAGTCTGGGCACGTTGCTGATTGAGGATGTTGGCTATGTAGCCATAGAAGCAGCTGTAGGACGGCCTAGTGGCTGGGGTCTCACTCCAGGGTTAGAAAGGCATCTGCTCATCAGCTTACAATGGTGGCAGGCATCTGACACACTCAGCGGGGGCACATGTCCCCACTAACCACCATCAAGTTCCTTGTTATAGTAAGAGGTGTCTTCCCAATGCAGAAGACAGCAAGTACGTGGGGACATGGGCTCCCTCCTTGGGGCCACTGCTTCCACACCCAAGCACGTTCAAAACACAGAACTGTCAAGCTGGGGCAGCAGTGTGCACCCAGAGGTTCCAAGTGCTACACTGGTGTCAAAGGAATGGAGTTGCGTTTCCAAGAGTAGTGGACTTTCCAGAAGTCGAAGGGGTCAGTTAGTGACTTAAGAAGATCCGGGAGCGGCTTGTGGGCAGAGTTCCTGCTCCCAGAGTGGAGCCCTGCCCCAGGTTCCTTGGGCATAGGTGATCGGCTTGCTTCTGGCATATCGTCATGAACCACTTGACCCCACTGGGAAAGGGATGCTTTTGAGTGATGACTGTCTTGAAAGACTAAGAACAATGCTGACTCGTTACAAGTGGCTCCCCAAAATGACAGACATGCTTTCAAATGTGAAACTGTGGCTTGAAAACAGCTTAAGACTTTACCCAGCTGAATCAACTCATTTTTATAGAAAATTTACTGAATTTCAGAAAGGCTAAATAATTTTTTTCAGAGTGTACAATTATGTGGGTAAAGCTTTTTAAATTGTCTGTTATGATCAGGCTGAAATTCATTCATTAATTATTGCAAGTGAAGATCATTATGACTTCCACTAGGCTTTTCCCTAGGATGGACTGTATTGTCCACAAGGGGGTGGGCTCTTTAAGGCATCCATTTGAATATGAATACACATTATGCTTTTTAAAAAAGAGCAGGAGGTCAGGCACCATGGCACAGACCTGTAGTCCAGCTACTCAGGAAGCTGAGGCAGGAGGCACACTGGAACCCAGGAGTTCAGGAACATCCTGGGCAACAGAGAGACTCTGTGTCGAGAACACAGAACACAAGGCAGGTGTGTCCACTGTGGAATCAGCCACAGTGCCCAGGTGGCTGGAAGCTCCCTGCCTTCTTCCCCCTGCCCAATGCCCGTGCACAGCTTATGTCTGCAACCCTCAGGCTGAGCAATGCAGACCCCGGAACTCCTGAAAGCATTTGAAGCACGTGGCTTCAGACGCTGGTGGAGTGGGCTCATCCCTGCCAAGGTGCACTGAGCACACGTCCTGTAAGAGGTGGAGAAAACTAACCCAACCTGTCACTGACGCGGTTCCTGCAAGATGGTCGGTTGAGTTGCTCAGAGAGCAGGGTACACTCTGCCTTAGTGGTCTACATGGACCCTCCTTTACAGACCCGACCACTCTCGGGTCAGTTGCCAAGCCCAGGTCCCTAGCGAGAGCTCGCTGCCCACGCAGCCTGAATGCACCTGGCCTCAGGCCGCAGCTGCCCAGCGCTCAGGAATGCAATGCGGGTGAAATGTGGCATGACGTGTGATCTCTGACTTCCTTATAACTCCTCTGTTCTCATCTCCTTTTTTTCCTTTCTATTTCAATTACTTTGAGCAGCATCAAGAAAAAATTACCAATCCACCAAAATGAGTAAGTCCCCCTGTGAGGCCATGAAATGCTCGCTCCCACGACACATTTCATGCCTCTTCGTCCTAAACTCTGACCATTTGCTCCTCTGGGAACAATGTCAAGTTTAGGTGTCGATAGCTCTCATTCCTGACCAACCACCAGAACTGAATAAGAAAGGCTAACCTAGGCCAACCAGTGGCAAGATACAGGCACCACATTGCCAGGCCTCTGCTCATGCACCGACTCCCGTGGGCCTCTCTTTGACTTGCCCCTCACTCACACCGGCCCTGCACACCTTCCTCTCCTGATGCAGCTGCTCTCTGCCCACAGATTGGCCCACCCCGAGGGAAGCCTCCCAGACCTTGCCATGATGCACCTGACCGCCAGCCTGGAGAGGCCCGAGGGGAAGAAACTGGCCGAGCTCGGGGACGAGAAGACAGAGGGCAGCCCTGGAAAGGCTGAGAAGGGCGAGCTTGGGGAGGGCACCGAGGAGGGAGAAGACGAAGAGGAGGAGTCGGAGGAGGAGGAAGAAATGTCAGGTAACCGCTGCCAGCAGCTGCTTGGACCAGGGGACGAGCACTGACCCCACAGCTCAGTGTGACCCACTCAGGGGATTGAAAGTTGAAGATTTCACTTTGGGGGTTGCCGTAGTGGTAATATCCTGCTCCAGTAATTTCTTTTTAATCTCACTGAATTGAAGAATGCTAAGGGCCAGCTGTGGACACCTGAGCCACAAGCAGAGCTTCTGTTGAGGGCAGGAGGGGTGTGTCTGCTACGGCTCAGGCAGAACAGCTCCCTGCGCAGGGCCTCCGGAGTCCTGGACATCGCCTTTGCAGACGCGTCCCCAGGGAAATCATTCCAAGGATTCCCATTAAGAATGTATTTCTAGTTCTGCTGTCATGCTCAAGACGTGAGGGACAGAGAAGGTGAGAAACACCCACTCACAAGCCAACCCCCAGAGGTGCATCCGCCACCTGCATTACTCTGGAGTCCTCCCTCTTTCCCTGCTTTTTGTCCTAGACTTGAAAACGCTGTTTTAACAGGGGATGGTGAGAATCGAATGGCCGTGGGCTCAGAAAATGTTTTCCCACAGAAACATACAAGGCTGAGAGCTCGGCCTATGCAGCAGTGCCCAGAGAGCACGGGGGACCCCAGAGCACCGAGCTTTGAGGGTGGTATGCTGTGCTGGGACAGTAGAATATTGCTTTTGTCCTTGCTGGTCAACTCTGCTTTACAAAAAGGGACAGGCATTGTGGCGCACACCTGTAATATCAGCAAGTCAGGAGACTGAGGCAGGAGGATGCAAGTTCAAGGCCAGCCTCAGCAACTTGGCAAGACTAGCTCTAAATAAAAAATATGAAGAGCTGGGAATGTAGCCCAGAAGTGCAGCACCCTGGGCTCAATCCCTGGTACCATCATAAATAAATAATCAGCATGAGAAAGAAGATCCCTCTCAAAAGTAAGTGCCCCCCAAAAGCTGGTCCCCTTCCCCACTCAGCACAGGAGACCCACAGTGAGGACCAGAGACGCTCAGTCCTTTCTTGAGCCATGACCTGAGCCACACACACCCTTAGTGCAGAGGGAAATCCCAGCTCCTCCAGAGCAGGCCTAAGGACCCAAGCTCCAAGCTGGGATTGAGCTTTACTGATGGATCTCAACAAAAGTCGAACTTGCTTTGTGCCTCCACGCCCTCATGCTGTCCACTCCTCCAGATCATGTCCACTTACTACTCAGACCTTCCTACTGACCACCATCTGAGTTACCCTGTACATTAAGCATGTTCCACAGGGATGAAACCTCACTTAACTGTCCCAGGACAGACACCATCCCAACTCCCCGTGCCAGGTGAGGGCCCATCCTCTGCCTAGACAGTAGCCTTGGTACAAACATGACAATGTAATGTGTGACATAAATGTGACAATACAAGACAGTCCTGTGGTGGCTTTCAGTACAGTCCTCTAGACAGCAGCGGGACCCCTGGGTTGTGCACAGCTGGCAAGAACGCAATGACCGATTTGGCTGATCACAGCACAGGATTTCCGCCAAACTGTGGAGTGGCTGGACCTGACCCTGGGTTTGCTGTTCCTTCTGGTGAGGAGCGGCTGGTCCTGCTGGGGCAGACCTCTGACCTGTTCTTCCAGGGAGAATGGATGGTTTTATCTGCTCATTTATAAGTTGCTTATGGGAGCACCATTTTGACAAAGCAAAACTGTAACTTACAGGTAGCTCAGGTCACCTCAAATCCTCAGCTTACATCTTAACCTTAAGAGTAAATAAGGCTGCCAGGCACAGTGGTGAATGCTTGTAATCTCAGCGACTCGGGAGGCTAAGGCAGGAGGGTCATGAGTTCAAGGACAGCCTCAGCAATTTAGTGAGGCCCTGTGCAACTAATTGAGACCCTGTGTCTAAAGAAAATATAAAAAGGGCTGGGGATGTGGCTGTGTGGTTGGGGCTGGGTTCAATCCCCAGTACCCAAGAGAGACACAGAGAGAGAGTAAATAAGGTCAAAATTCTTCTCTACACCCACTTAGTTAGAAGGTGGATAAGGCAGCATCATCCCCAGAATCCTAGGTTAGGACATCTGTGTGGTCAACATGCCTGGGGGCTCGTGGACCACCCTTGCTCCACACTTGGCAGTTCTTAGAACTCATCCCCTGTGATGACTTCACAGCTCCTTGTCCTCATCTGGAGGTCACAGATACCCCTGATTAATAACAAAGGCCGCCTTGCTCTGTCCTGCAGACCTGCGGAACAAGTGGCACCTGGTGATCGACCGCCTCACGGTGCTCTTCTTGAAGTCCCTGGAGCACTTTCACAAGCTGCAGGTGTTCACGTGGTGGATCCTGGAGCTGCACATCATCAAGATCGTGTCCTCCTACATCATCTGGGTTTCTGTGAAAGAGGTGAGTGAACGTTGCTGGAGCGTCACATCAAACAGTCACAGGGGTCTCACAGTCCTTGTCCAGCTGTCCGCCATATTTTTAACTGGTGTCCACTACATTAGGGATCTGGCTCTGAAAGGATGCCTTTGACATGCAGAACACCCCACTCAGTGGCCCTGAGGAGGGGGAAGCCACAGAGAGAAGGGCCCGGGCTTAGTTTCCAGTTGACTGGCCTCAGTCCCGGGGCTGCTTGTTTTTGCCTGTTTTTTTGTTGCCGAGTGTGAGAGTGGGCTGCTCTTCTGCATGTGGGACTCTGCTTCCCTCAGTTCTCTCTGAGGAAAATGATAACATTTTGGCTCATGTTATTGGTTCTGAAGTAAAATCCTTCATAGAGCGCACCTTGTTGGTGGTTGAATTTTTGGAGACGAGTTGCACTTTCCAACTGCATGCTTCTCCTGCCCTCCGTTTGGTGTCCGTAAAGAAGAGTCACTGTTCCACCGACAGTCATTTCCTATTGACGGTGGACAAACTGGCTCTCCTTGCATTTATTCAACAAATACTCTTTGCATACTTCTAATTTCCCTGGAGTATTTTTGAGTTGGTTAGAATTCAAATTCAATTCCTCTAAAAATTAAGTCAGGGACCTCCACTTATAATCCTTGGAAAGCTAAACCGCGGGGAAAGCCGATGACCACAACACGGGTGGACATGTGCAGGTCACTAAGGGTGAGACTTGATCTGAGCTGCGGGGTCTGACCCAGAACTTCCTGTGTGCTCCTGGGCCAGCTGCCAGCTGCGAACCACGCCTCTCCAGTCCCTGTCTCAGCTCAGCGCTCTCTCTGGACTCCAGACTCTCATGCCCACAGGGCAGCTGGATGCGGCTCGCTTTTTGTGCCCCCAAAGCCCCTTCCATGAATGTCCCTGAAACCGAGCTCACCCTGCACCTCATTCCTTCTTCAGTGACTCCAGACGATTTCTGCTTCCCCCTCCCTTTTCTGCATCCCGTGGGCCTCCCATCCTGCAGCCAGATGGTCTTCCCAGAGTGTGGTTAGCACCCTGGCAGTGCTCTGTACCAGACCTTGGCCTGGCTCACTCCCATCCTTTACCACCGCCTGGTCATGTCCCCTGCCCTCGGGCCTGGGCCACTTCAACATTGCCCTTCCGGGTGCCCCAGGGCACCTGCTGGAAGGCTTCAGGTCTCACTTCCCTGGCAGAGAGCCACTTGGTTCTTCCGGGTTGTGCCAGCCACAGTCTCCTGCGCCTGGGGGGCCCTGTACCTGGGACCCCTCTGCCCACACCTGCTTACGCTTCCCAGTGGGGGCCCGACTCCTCCGGGGCCGTCTCCCCACCTGGGTTAGCTGCCTCTGCCTGGGCTCCTGTATCGCCCGGCCAGCCTGGCACGGCCTCAGCAAGCTGCACTGCCCCAGCTCCATATGGACTTCCCACTGCTTCCTGTGCTTCTCCAGGGCAGGAAGCTCCATGGGAAGTGTAACCTTGAACCTGGGTAGGGTTTGTTAAGATCCCTTCTTCTCTTTACCCATCATCAGAATATCAAAAGTTCTGTGTAAATCGTTTGTCCTGTTTTATCCTCAATGCCTCCAGTGCATATTCAAAGAAATAGCAAAGAGACTTCATTTCCCAGTGTTGTGTGAGCCACACTCTCCTGTGCCTGGGGGGCCCTGTGTCTATCTTTAATAGATATCTCTAATAGGATTTGCTTTTTAACATCCAAATTGACAGGGCCCTTGCTGACCACTAAGGGAGGGGGGGTCAGTTAGCTAATCAAAATACTTTGATAAGATGTCGTATTTAGTATGTTATGAGCACTTCATGGTTTACAGAGCACTTCCACAGGACAATTTCTTTCATCCTCAATCAATTCTGTAAGGCAGCCCTTCCTAGTCCAGTATTTTTACTCTGAGTGCACAGAGAGGCCCCTGGCCTTGGACAGTGGAAATAGTTAAGTACAAGAATAGCTGGGGACAGCATGCAGAATCGTCAACACCATGATGCAGTCTTCGCGCGTCACTTTATGGTTTTGTCAGCCGACTAGGTAGACTGCCCTCCCAAGATCATAGAGCTCAGCACTTTGTGCGCGTTCGCTTTACCAGTGGTATGCATGCTTCCGTTTTCACCTAATGACATGAAACATCCCAGCATGTTATTTGAATCACATCTAGCATAGGTGCATGTGGCCCATGGCTGAATAAGATGGTGATGCTCCTATTCTGTTCACGCAGAGTTGCTAAAAGTGGGGACGATGCTCTGAGGGGTAAACTCGCTGGCGTCCCAAGGTCCGCGTGCTCACGTGGAACTCATGTCCTCCCCAACACTGACCCCCTTTTAGCACTTCCTGTCGTCATGTGGGCTCCCGAGAAGATCCCAGGAGTCTTCTTTCACACTCCCTTCCCTGAAGCCCCCCAGCCCACCACCACCATGACACCAACCATCAAACCCAGTTAACTCTGTTTCCCATCATGAATCCATGGCCCCTTTCCTCCTGGGTGACCACAGCAGCAGGAGAGCTGGTCTCTGGCCTCTTGTCTAATGCCCATCATGCGCCCTCCATCCCTCACTTACATTTCTCTAAGTAAGATGCTGGATGAGCTTCAGATTCCCCAGAGTGATGCCCTCCAGGGAGTGGTGTGGCTGTTTCCTGCAGGATGGGCCACGTGCCATTACACAGTTCTGAAAGGATCACCAACCCTTGGCTCATGGCGGCTCCTCATCCTCCCCACGATCCCTGCATCTCACACTGCTGACTCCGAGCTCCCAGTTGTCTGTGGTTACCTGCCCCACCATGCTTCTGCACTCCTCCTCAGCTTCCCAGCCTGGCTTGGCGATTCTTGCATCTCCACCCTGGAGCCAGGATGCCTCCTGGGCCTCAGGCAGGAGCCTGTTCACATCTTCAGCTCAGCCATCATTGCCCTACACTGGCATCACCTTGTTCCGTGTCTGTCTTCTACAGAAGACACAGTGTCCTTGGGCCCTGGGCTCACTCCCCTGGTGCCCAACACAGAGGCAATGCCTTGCACGTGCTCAGACCTCAACCCCCCTTGCAGGTCAGAGGTCGGGTCATTGTGCTTGTGGATGTCACGTCATGTTGTGTGTTCCTGTCTCCATTTCTGATTCCATGCCTGCAGGTGTCTCTGTTCAACTATGTGTTTTTGATTTCTTGGGCTTTCGCTCTGCCTTACGCCAAGCTCCGCCGTGTGGCTTCCAGCATCTGCACCGTCTGGACCTGTGTGATCATCGTCTGCAAGATGCTGTACCAGCTGCAAACCATCAAGCCCGAGAGCTTCTCTGTTAACTGCTCCTTGGTGAGCCAGGGGGAGGGGTCCCACTGCCCTTCAGGGAAGCAAGGCGGTTGGAGGGCCAGCTGCCACACGCTCATTCTGTCCAGCCTGTGAGTCACCCCATCCAGGCCCTGTCTGTCCTGCCCTCTGTGCTGGACCTCTGCCTCCCTCCAGCAGGGACCTCACACTAGGCCTTTCCTTCCCTATCCCACCCCTGTCCCTTTGGTCCAAGCTGAAGGAGGACACCTGAACTCACCCAATCTGGAGAGCAATTTTTCACTCCATTTTTATTCTTTTCAGCCCAATGAAAACCAAACCAACATACCCCTGCAGGACCTGAACAAGTCCCTCCTCTACAGTGCGCCTATCGACCCCACTGAGTGGGTTGGCCTGAGGAAGTCTTCTCCCTTGCTTGTCTACCTGAGGGTAAGGGCAATTTTGTTCCTACTTAGAGCTCAGCACAGTTTGGAATCCTTCCCCTTGAGACCGTTAGTATTCCATTAGATATAACCTCCTCTTCTCATGTGGCATTTGGAATCATGCTTGCAACAAATTCCTGTGACAGATCATTTTTGCACCAAAGAGAAGCTGGCCAGCAGTCTGAGCTTGACTGAATACAGTGTGCCATGTACATTCACCAAGTGCCTTGTCACATTCCAAGAGCAAGGTCACTAGGTTCTCAGAACTGAAACATGTCCAAAATACATTGTCCAATTTTAAAAAAGCAAGTCTTAAAACACTGTGCAAAGAAAAATATGGGATAAAATATATCAAATTGTCAATAGTGATAATTTCTGAGAAGGAGATGTTATTTTACAAGAAACTTTTGCTATCTAAATTATGTTTCTCCTTATAATAATTATTATTTACCAGGAATTGAACCTAGGGTGCTTAACCTCTGTGCCATATCCCTAGACCTTTTTATTTTTGAGACTGGGTCTCACTCAGTTGCTGAGGCTGACTTTGAACTTTTGATCCTCCTGCTTCAGTCTCCCAAGCCACTGTGATTGATTATAGGCATGTGCCACCATTCCCAGATGTTTCCCTGTAATTTTTAATAAAGACCATTTACTACATTTAGAAGGAATAAAGCATTACCTTTGCAAAAAAAGAACTTCAGTTGCAAAGAGATGAAAACATTATACCTTCCATGCTTCACACTTTACCTTGGTGGATAATGTAAGCAGTCCTGTCTGTGCTGCATGGACAGGGCCCTTAGAAGTAAGACCTTTCTGCTCCATGTCTGGACCTCAAAGGCCCTAGACCTCTGTCTTCTGTGAGTAGCTGCAAGTTTTCCTAATACAGTAGATACCTTTGGGAATGGTCTCAGCCCCCAGTGGCTGTGAAAGGGATAAGACAAATCGATTCTTGAAAAGGGTGGTTAGAGCAGTGTGGGGACCCACGTGGGCTCTTCTCACCACTCCTGTTGTTTTCACACTACTGCTCCATTGTGAGCATGCTTCTCAACTCACTGCCCACTCCGGCCAGACGTCAGAGGTGGTAAAGGTGTCCCCTGTGGCTGGTGCAGTGTGTTTCCCAGGATGTGTCTGCACCGTTGGCCCCTCTGGTTGCCAGCAACCCCCGGGGCCAGGTAGCCCCGGTGTGGAGTACTTCTCCAGGACCAGGAGCACAGCCACAGCCTCACGTCCAGAGATTCTGAGTCCTGTTGCCATGGAGATTAGCCCCATTTCCACAATGGAGACAACACCATAGTTAATAAGACGACAGAATGAACCTTGAGTGCAGTAGGAGTCATAAAGGTGGGGTTTTGTAAAACACTGTGCTTTAGACATTAAGAATCAAGAGCTGTGATATTATAGGAATGGCTCAAGCTGAAACTCATAAAGCCCTTGGCAAACACAGCTGTATGTTCTTGCTTATTCTTCCTAGAATAACCTCCTGATGTTGGCCATTCTGGCCTTCGAAGTTACCATTTACCGCCATCAGGAGTACTATCGGGGTCGAAACAACCTTACTGCCCCTGTGTCCAAAACTATCTTTCATGACATCACAAGAATGCATCTGGATGATGGACTTATTAACTGTGCCAAATATTTCATAAACTACTTCTTCTACAAGTTTGGCCTGGAGGTGAGTTTTCTTGCCAATGTGTTTTATTTCTTTTTACACAAACATATAAATAGTTACCTCAGGCCAGTTGGCCACTGGGGCTATTCTGCACTCCAGCCCATGCAGACTGACTCCTCGGGGTCCACAGAGAGTGCTGTTATTGATGCAGTGGCATTTTCCAAGTCTGGGGACCAATGCCCCTTACTCTGCAGCCAGGCACTTGGCCTCTCGGGATCTCAAGAGCCATCTGGGTGCATGAACATCCGTTGTCTTATTCGTTCTTCTCCCGCCAGCTTTGTGCTGGGGTTGGAACCCAGGACCTGTATGTTCTGGGCAAGGGCTCCACCCTTAAGTCACAGTCTAGCCCTCACATTAGTTACTTTTAAAGAGTAAAATATTCCCAACCATCTTTGCTTTCGAGCATTCAGCGTATAAGCTGCAGCTCCAGGGAGCTGTTTTAACCTGAAGTTGTGCTGGTAGTTCCTGCCCTTTATTTAATAGGATGAATTTGCAGGGGTGCTGTATCATGAAGTCATTACCGCTGCCTGCCTGCGTCCTCTCCAGTTTGAAGTGGGTCTCATGACAGTGACTCAGTCAGGTGCTCCTTTGGAGGTAACCTGTGGATCTGCCTTCAGTCTAAAAGGCTTTCAAAAGAGCAAGACGCGGGGACCCATGCGGGGCCATCCAGGCTGTGCAGGTGTGGCTCCTGATGTGCTCCCCTTCCCTGCAAACCCCATGTGTTTTCACCTCTTGTCACCCTTACGCAGACCTGTTTCCTAATGTCAGTGAACGTGATCGGCCAGCGAATGGATTTCTACGCCATGATTCACGCCTGCTGGCTCATTGCTGTCCTGTACCGACGCAGAAGAAAGGCCATCGCGGAGGTCTGGCCCAAGTACTGCTGCTTCCTGGCCTGCATCATCACCTTCCAGTACTTCATCTGCATTGGCATCCCGCCTGCCCCCTGCCGAGGTGAGGGCACTCCCCAGGCGGCTTCGCCCAAGGGCACTCCGTAGACCAGTGCAAGAGACTAATTCTGCCTGTGGCCCTCCCTGCAGATTACCCATGGAGGTTCAAGGGCGCCGACTTCAACGACAACATCATCAAGTGGCTGTACTTCCCAGATTTCATCGTGCGACCCAACCCAGTGTTTCTCGTCTGTGAGTGCTTATGCCACAGGGCCCTGAGACATCAGCAGCTGGGTTTACATTGGCTCCTCAGTCCTCGCAGGGTGCCCCAGGACCACTGGTCTTCGCTGGACCTTATAACCCTATCACCAGTCAGGAATGGCTCTTCCTTGCTCTGTTGCGTTTGCAGAATTAACAAGTCAACATTGGAGGTTCTGTGTTCACTCGAGTCCTCTCACCCCCAGACACCCTCACACACCTGCACGCCCGCCTTTCACAAGACAGATCAGGGAGGGAGCCTGTGGCCGGGAAGGGTTCCCAGCTGCCACCACAGACAGACCCAAATGGAGCAGGGCTGTGACGATGAGGATACCTACCTCCCAGACTTGGGGTCACTGGGTACCTTGTCAGGGCCATCTCATGGGCTGGTGAGCCCAGGGCTAGAGATGCCGCGCCACCCAGGATGGCAGGGAGTGGCTCCGGAGTGGCAGCTGCCCCCACATACTCAGGTTTAAAATGAGGGGCTCAGCAGGGCTGCAGCCTGCCAGGCTCACATCCCCTCTGCCCACACGCTCTCTGCCTTCCCCCTCTCTCTGGTGCCTGGCTGGGAATGGCCTTGGGTTACAAATGCAGAGAGAGGACAAGGTCAAATAGAACAGGATGTCTGCACCCACAACAGGTGAGGAGGTCAGCAGGGCAACAGCTCCAGCTGCCTGGACATGGGCAGAGACCCAGGCCAGGAAGGAGACTCCCTAGCCCAGCACCCTCACTGCCCACCATGCAGGCGAAACCCATACCCCCTGGGGAGCCCTATGGACCTGCCCTTGCACAGCTCCCCATGCTGCGGATGCCCTTGGCCTGGCTTTGGGGTCCAGGATGGCTTTTACTGAGCACTTTGGGGCTCGGCTCACTCGGGGGTGACTGTGCTGCCCGAGGGAGCCCAGAAGAGAGCAGGTGCCAGTGTCGCCCTTGTCCTGCAGACGACTTCATGCTGCTCCTGTGCGCCTCCCTGCAGCGGCAGATCTTTGAGGATGAGAATAAAGCTGCCGTGCGGATCATGGCCGGGGACAACGTGGAGATCTGCATGAACCTGGATGCGGCCTCCTTCAGCCAGCACAACCCCGTGCCAGACTTCATCCACTGCAGGTGAGGCTTCGCGCCACCCAGCAGCCCCGCCCTGGGCACCTCGCGAGGCCCACTCTCCCCTCCTCCCTCTGCTGGGCTGGGGAGGAGATCTGCTGAACTACAGACTCCAAAGCTATGAGTGGGAGCCTCCACACTGAGGCTCCCATCGGTGTTGGCCTCCTTCTGTGGCCTCCGCTTGCCTCCTCGTCATACAAAGCAGACTTATGTCAATCAGACCCTGTAGCAGCTCTCCAGAAAAACCTCCCCACCTCTAGACCCTCACCCCAACTCCCCAGCATCCTCTGCCACCCCTCCTCACCCCATCCCTCTTCCTCATCCCCACCCCCCTCCTCATTCCCCTCCTCATCCCCTATCACCTCCCTCTCTCCAGGCCCCCTCATCCCCACTCCTCCTCATCCCCATCCCCCATCCCCCCTCATCCCCCATCCCCTCTCCTCATCCTCTATCCCCCCTCATTCCCCATCCCCTCCTCATCCCCCATCCCCTCCTCATCCCCCATCCCCTCCTCATCCCCCATCCCCTCCTCATCCCCCATCCCCTCCTCATCCCCCATCCCCCTCCTCATCTCCCATCCCCCTCATCATCCCCCATCTCTTCCTCATCCCCCATCCCCTCCTCATCCCCCATCCCCTCCTCATCTCCCATCCCCCTCATCATCCCCCATCCCCCTCATCATCCCCCATCTCTTCCTCATCCCTGTCTCTTCCCCATCCCCCCTCATCCCCCATCCCCTCTCCTCATCCTCTATCCCCCCTCATCCCCCATCCCCCCTCATCCCCCATCCCCTCCCATCCCCGGTCCCCCTTCATCTCCCTCCCTCCTCCCTGTGGCCCATCACTCATCCTCACCTGTCCCTCCTCCTCATATCCCTCCCTCCTCTCCATTTTCGTACCTCCTGAATCCTTCGTCCCTCCTCCTCGTCTTCGCTCCCCTTCCTCATTGCCATCATCTTCCGCCCTTCCTCATCCCTGTCCCTCCTCCTCGTCCCTGTTCTGTCTGCTCATTCTCCGTCCCTCCTCCTTGTCCACATCCCTCCTCATCCTCCGCCCTCCCTCGTCCCTGTCCCTCGGCTCCCTCACCTCCTGTGTGTTCTGGACCCTGAGAAGAGGGTCTAGAGCCACCTGTGCTGCTGCTCACCTCACGCTCTCTCTCTGTCTTGGCCTGGGCTCCCGTTAGAGCCTGTTGTAAGGTGGATATGACTTATTTATTTAACTAGTGCATTTTAGTCACATGTGATGGTGGGGCCCACCTTGGCCACCGTGACGGTGGGGCCCACTTGCACATACTCATGAATGCACAAAGTCCTCGGTCCAGTGCCCCCCCACTGTGCCCTCCTCCCTCCCCGTCCCCGTCCTCTGCTCCACAGCACCTTTGCTGACCTCCACCATCTTCCCCATCAGGGACACCTGGACCTGGTCTTGAGAGCCGGTTGTCTCTCAGGCTGTGTTGCTGGCTTTGCTTCTCCCTGGTCCCTTCGGCCCTGCCTGGCCTCCCCTTCTTAGAGGCATGCCGGCTCAGCCTCCATACCCAGCTCTTTCCACCCTTGAGGGCTCAGAGCCACCCAGGAGCCAGCACAGCTGGTGAGAGGCTGTGGACCAACTGCTTGGCCTTGGAGTCTCACAGGGTGGCGGCTGGCTCCTTCCGTGAGGGGACCGGGGAGCGACTCCTGCAGTCACGGCCAGGAGAGTCCTGTTTAAACAGCACGACCGCCCTCTAACCTGGTGCTGTTACCCCAAGAGCCCACTCTGCCCCCTTCTGAGGGGTGAGTCCGCTTCTCACCTGTTCACTCTTGTGCCCATCCCACCCTATGGCTTTGGCACTGTGAGGGATAGGGTCACTTTAAGAGTTATCCTGTGCTTTCAAAGAGCCAGGCTCTGTTCCAGGTGCTTTACGTGTGTGGAGCCATTGCCTCCCAAAGGCCACCTGTGTGCAGGTGATATCACCCCATTTGCAGATGAGAAGACCGCCAGGTAGAGCTGAGGCACAGGGACCAGAGCACAAGGATCTGGCCCGCCAGTCCAGCCCCGCCCCGAGCGTGCTCTGGCTCTGTCAGAAGCTCAGTGCACACTGAGTAAATACCCACAAGCAAATTGGCTTGAAGATGGTCTTTCTGAGTGGCGTGCCGTATGAACACGGGTCTCAGGCAGGGTTCCCAGTCTCGCCTCTTCTCTGTGATGTGAGAGAAAGATGGCCCCAGCACACACCCCCCACCACCCAACACAAAGGGAGGAAGTACTTCAGCGCAGCAAAGCCACCCCTAAAGACCAACCCAGGCAGAAGCCTCTACTCATCACTGGTTTTTAAGGCTGAATCTTATTTTGAAAATTAGATTGTTTCAAGTTTTTAGATCTGTTTATCAGTTAGGAATACCAGAAAGTGACAGGCACACACCCCTATGGTGGAACTGAACAGTCACGTCCCATGGTAGTGATGTAAGGGGCCCAATAGCAGGTGGCCTTGTGGGAAGCCCTGAGCAGGTGGTGATGTAAGGGGTGCAGCCCTCCTCCAGCCCGCCCTTAGGTTTGAGTGGCTCTGCACTGCCTCTCTCTGGGCTCTGACAGGGAACAAACACCCTCTGGACCCTGCCACCTGTCACCAGGACTCAAATCAGTTCTCTCTAGGACCTGGAGGATCCCCATCTGCTGGTGTTTCCCGCATTTTCTCCACCAGCTCCACACTGTGTCACCGGGAGGCGCCTGGCCAGGGATGGACCTGTGAAGGCCAGCAGGAGTACTGAATGTCCCGCACAGCCCACACGTGCACTCAGAGTGCCCCATCCCAGGTCCAGGGAAGTCCCCCATATGGGCTTCAGAAGGGACTGGGAGCTCCATGTGTCACTGAATCCACCCCAGAGGTCCTGGCTCACTGAGAAACACTGGCTTGTTATCTGCTCTCCTTTGCTTAGAAAGTCAAGGAGGGTGAAACATATTTTAGATTAAAAAAAAATTCACAAATCATTTTAAGTGTTTTACTCTGCAAAACATAAAGGCTAAAAGTTCACACATCTGAAAAAAATGCTCTTTCCCTAATAACACTGGACAGGTCAAGTACAGTTCATGTTTTATTAAGAGATGGTTTATTGACACCCTGCAAATAACAACCCGTTAATCAAAGAACTAATCCAGAACTCGTTTTGCTTTGCTTCTCCCCAAATCTGGGTAGAGAAGCATCCAAAGCAAAACCACCCAAGACCAAAAGCTGTGACCAAACAATCATGGGTGGCCTCAGCCTGTGGGGAGTGTTCCTGTCAGCTATGACTCTGGCAGTGGCTATTGTCACAAGAAGACCGAGGCACGACTCCTGTCTCCCCTTCCATCAAGAAGGCCATCGTGGAGGGATAGGCCCCCAAAAGGAACCCTGACTCAGCCCGGGACATCCAAAGGCAGAGTGCTAAAAAGCCCAGGGTCCCATCTGGCAGTGTCTGTGTTGTCAGAACTAGTCCCCATCTCTATGGAGACCTTTTCATTTCTAGTAAAATCTTCGTATGTTTATGGGTTTGTTTCTTCTGTTAATTTCTAGCTCAGAAAAAGGAATGCATGTTCATTTATTTCTTGCCAGCCAGGATATTCTAGCAAGAAATGCTAAGTTTTAGAATTGATTTGGTATCTGCATTACAATTTCTGTGGCCATACCATGATCCATCCCTTCCGTGGAAAAGCAGAGGCATTTTGAACACCAAGTGGTAGGCCGAGAATGTGGCTGTGTGTGAGAAACGTGACCCACACGATGATGGTGGCAGCAGGTGCAGTTATGGTGGCGCTGATTGCAGGAGAGTGCCCCCACGTAGGCCGCGAGAAGGAAAGGTGCAGCCAGAGCCGCTGGCGTGCTCTGAAACGGCTCTCGTGGGCAACCCATGGAGCTGCGTTCTTTCCCTTCTTCAAACAGAAACTCCCCGCTCTGTGCCCGTCTGCTCTCCTGTTGCCCCGTGTCCTTTGGTTCTTTCCAGATCCTACTTGGACATGTCCAAGGTCATCATCTTCAGCTACCTCTTCTGGTTCGTGCTGACGATCATCTTCATTACTGGGACAACCAGGATCAGTATATTTTGTATGGGTTACCTGGTGGCCTGTTTCTACTTCCTGCTCTTCGGGGGCGATTTGCTACTGAAACCCATCAAGAGCATCCTGCGCTACTGGGACTGGCTGATCGCATACAACGTTTTTGTGATCACCATGAAGAATATACTGTCGGTAAGTGCCTCCCAACACAGCACAGATGCGGCTTCCACGTGAGAGAGGATCAGCACTCGGCGGCTATCAGGAGCCCCGAGCCTCTCATACAGCTCTCAAAAGCCCCAAACAAGACGCTGCCCATTCAGGATCCCAAGGACCATTATGACTGTGCTTTGCCAAATTCAGCAGAACACATTTTGCTCTTTTCCACGGTTTCAAGGTCACGTGGTGAAAGGATTGTATTCACTGGAAAAATTCTAGGATGTGTTTTATTAACTTAAGTCCCGTTCCTTCTGAGGAACCATCTTATCACTCAAGTCTGTGCTTGAAGGGGCCTTTGGTGGCTCCAAGGGAAGCCATGAATTGGTTTTGGTGTTTGCGGTACTAGGGATTAAACCCAGGGCTGCTCTACCACTGAGTCCCATTCCCTGCTCTTTCTCTTCTTCTTTTCTTTTATTTTGAGACAGTTTCTCACTAAGTTAGGGTCCCACTAAGTTGCAGAGGCTGACCTCAAACTTGCAATCCTCCTGCCTCAGCCTCCTGAGTCCCTGCAATTACAGGAGTTCACCACCATGCCCAGTTTGTTGAAGATTTTCAGTCATATCATATTCACAAAAATACAACTCTCTTACTCGCAAAGAACTGTAGAGGTGTAAAGTGAAATGAAATGAGCATAATTCTCGAGAACACTTTGTGTTCTCGGTGGAATGGAGACAGGATGCAAGAAATCCTTGCGTGCCAGAGATGGAGAGACCCAGGAGAGAGTGCAGCCTACGGCAGCCTCTGACTGTCAACATCTGATTAGGGCTTGGCTGAACCATGCGGACCCAGGAACAGCACCCGCTCGCTCTGCTGTTACATAGCTGAGGTCCTTTGGGCCTAACTGTTCTGCTAACGTGACAGATACCTCACACTGCCTGCTAGGGATTCCAGAAATCCACCTTTTAGGCCACGAGGACGCCATTTAAGTTACTCAGTGCTGTAGGAAGTTAACCAGCAAACCTTCACAGGCTGAAGCAGTTTCTGCCTCTCCCGCCAGCCTCCACGTCAGGCCGTGCCTGCTCCTCTCGGCTGTGCCTGGTGGAGCAGGCGAAGGGCACTGGTGGAGGGACTCTGCTCTTCTTCTCTGCTAGCTGCTTAGGGCTCAGTTCACCACAGCACTGATCTGTGAGGGCTGTTGGATTATTTTTTTTTTATGTGTGTATCGCTGTGTTTCAGAGCTGAGAAAGCCTAGTCTGTGGGTGATGAGTATTTGAATAACTTATTTTGCCTACCATTCGTTGAAAGATGAATTCTCTAGTTGAGGGTGAAAGTGCCTTTAAATCAATGCCTTTGCCCACTAGCATGGACTCATGCTTGGAGTAGCACAGGGAGTCACTGCGGAGCATAGACCAGACTAGACAAGGCTGTCCCATCCTGAAGCCACTCCATGGAGAGGGATCCACCTCTGGAGCATGATCTCATAGCTATGCCTGGAAAATGTGTGGATACGGCATCAGTCCTTCCGTCCACCCATCTGTCCTCTATCCATCCATTCGTTCATTCTTCTTCATTCTGTAGACCTATTCTTTATAGAGCACTATGTTATATCTTAAAGAATTGGAGATAAATAGTGCTCTTATTTGACTCTCAAGAAGCTCACATTCTGGAAGGAAATATGGATCTACAAATAATAATAATACAATTGTTAACGATGTGGTTATAACCTTGCAGGAAAATAAGGCAAAAACTAAAGGAAGCCTAATATCTTGCTTGGGAGTCAGGGAGAGGCTTCGTGGAGGCAATGCCGTTTCAACCTCTGAGACTCAGACAACGGATTGGGGTGGAGTTACAAAGGGGAAGGGCATCCCCTGCCTGGAGTGGGCAGCGTAGTTTGGAAGATGGTGGGAAGTCGTTCTCAGGGCTGAGGATCCCATGGAAACCCCAGTATTCTCCCACTCCCATATCCCCAGGACACACAGCTCAGCCACACCTGGGGTATTGGCTGAACCTCCCCACCATCCTCAGGATTGAGCACAGCACACCTGTAACAAGAAATCCATTATTACGAGACAACCATGTCCCAACAATCAACAAAAAAGATTTCTTCACCCAGAGAACCGCCCAATGTCTCAGATCACATACTCTCATTCCTTGGTACCCCTCGGGATTGGGTCAGAGCCACCAGTGGGTATGGAAGTCCTCAGCTGTTCAGGTCCCGTCTATACAATGGTGCAGTGTGTCCACACACCCCTGCTTGTCTTCCCGAAGCTAAGTCCTCCCAGGATCACTTAGGACACCTAACATGTGTGACACTGTGCACAGTTGTGGTGCTATACTGCCTAGGAGGTGGTGTCAAGGAGGAGGTCAGCTCGAGTTCAGTAAGGAGCATTTCTGTCATTGCGATGATTTCTGTCCACACTATCAGAGTCCTTGGCTGAGGCTCCCGTGGGTGAGGGCGGATGGCCTGTTCCTGCAGCTGTGTCTGGGATGGTTCCTGGGAACACAGAATCAAAACCGGGGCCCAGTGTGCACCCATTCACAGAGCTGGGGCTTATTCCCACTACAGCCCAGGTTTCCTCTCAACAAGAGGTGCTTCCACGTGCAGCAGTGCTGCTCCGAAGACCCTGGCTGTGTGCGTGGGTCTGATTTGCCTGGGGACTTCCAGTGCTCCAGGAGCTGCCATTGCAGGCCGCGTGGTGTCTGAGTTTGGGTCCCACATGTGCCATCTTGATCTCTGGCACCAGGCCCTTGTGAGTTCTTGCACCTGTTGGGATCACGAGACCCCAGCTTGTTTTCAGGGTGCAGTTTCAGACTCTGCCTCTGTCTGTTTTTCAGATAGGCGCGTGTGGATACATTGGAACGTTGGTTAAGAAGAGTTGCTGGTTGATCCAGGCCTTCAGCCTGGCCTGCACCGTCAAGGGCTACACCATGCGTAAGTACAAGAGGCGTATGTGTAGTGGACGTCAGAAAGGAGGGACGTGGAGCAGGACTGCTCTGACTTAGAAACTGGGCCCAGGCACACAAAGAGAAGAGTCCAAAGTGGAGGTCGATGGTGCCCTGTGTGGAGGCAATGGAAAGGGAGCGCGCTGTGGACCTGCGGGCCATGGCATGAGGTGCCTTCGCTCCAGGCACCTTGGGTCACTTCCTAGACACTGCCCACCCAGCAGGTCTGGAGATTGGGTGCAGTGCTGTTGTGACTCCCTGGACTCCTCTGAGCTACCTAAGATAGGGAAGGACTCCAGGGCCCACCCAAAACTGGAGTTGCTCTGGTTAGACTCGGGGTCTCAAGGTGATGAGACTTCCAGAACTTTCTCTCCTCAAGAAGTTCAGGGATCTGTAAATGCAAACCATTGGGAGGGCCCTGGGATTTCTGGAACTAGACCTGCACACAGACTAAGGGACATGCTGTCCCCACCACCCTGCCCCTTGCAACAGAGCCCAGGGCTGTGTCACATGGTTGTGGGCTGATCACTCAGGAAACACTCTCAGTCTGAATTTTGTCCAAATTAGAAGGTCTTCTATTTAGTCAGCTGGGACTGCTCCCTGCAGGACCCGGATTGTCTTTGCTAGGACCAGTATCGGTTCTGAGTTCTGTGGGGTTTATAAGGGGAAAAACCACATCCTCAAAAACATAGGTGCAGGCAAGCAAGTACGATGCCAGGGCTAAGAAAGCAGTCAGCAGAGCAAAACAGACAGCATCCTGGATTCAAGCACATTTGTGGGCATCTGAAGTACAGAAAAACAGTCTGTAACATCTTAGAAACAGCTTAACCTTATTTATTCTATAACACTTGTCACATGATCCTATTATCCTACTTATTAATATTCCATAACCTATACTCTATAATTTATAATCTATATTGATTAAGCTCAGACCATGACAACATGGGGGTCTTCTGTGGGCCAGGATGGGGGCCGCTTGTATCCAAGCCTCCCGCACCGTGGCTGGTGGGTCAGGCTGCACTTTGCAGTTGAGTACCACAAGGGATGGTCTTCGACTGAGGATCCAGGGTGCTGCTCACTCCAACTCCTCTAAAGACCAACCGTGTCCCTTGGCATGGCTTCACCCCACAGAGCCTGTGGTAGGACAGCTGTGTTGTTGAACAGAGTTTTTCCTCTGTCACTGCACATTACTCCCCATGGCCCTCGTTGGGGGTCCCTAAGGGAGAGACAGGCACAGGGGCCTCTCTGCCGAAGGTCAAGAGACCCTGTGTCATAGCCCAACGAGTTCACACTGATGCTAGATTTGAAGTGTGCGCGTCATTTGTAATGGGTCACCCTGTAAGCAGCGCATGAGAACGCTGCTCTTGGGCCTCTGTGATCCCTGCACTCAGGCAGCCCACAGGGTGACTATGGGAGGGAAGTTGGCTCCAGCACGTTTTCCTCTTGTCACACAGCCGAGGATGATGCCTCCTGTAGACTGCCCAGCGGGGAAGCCGGGATCATCTGGGACAGCATCTGCTTTGCCTTCCTCCTGCTGCAGAGACGCGTGTTCATGAGCTACTACTTCCTGCACGTTGTGGCCGACATCAAAGCTTCCCAGATCCTAGCTTCCAGGTGGGTCCGGCCACAGAAGCACGTGGCTGCTCTCCTAGAAAGTGTGCTGAGTAGCACCCACCTGCTTTCTGTCTGAGCCTGCCCGGAGAAACCACAGAAACTGAGACATCCTCTCCAGGAAAGCAAGGAAAATCTAGCCCAGGCCGTTAAGACCCACATGGTGTAGAAACACGGAGTCTGATGAGAGTGACATTCCCAGGACTTGGGCCCTGCAGAAGCTCAGAGGGGCCTGGGCTGATTGAAGCCTGCCACACACCCTCCCTGGGGCAGGGCCAGTGCTGGTTCTGAGCCTCCGTCTTTCGCCTCCCTACCTCTTCTTTATGAAGAAACTCTCGAAAACAGAGAAAACCATGACTATCATCTATGATGTAGCAGATCGTTAGTGGAGAAGGAAGTCAAAAAGCTTAACAACAACAACAACAAAATCTTATAAAATAGACAACTGATCTAAATAGGCATTTTTTTAAAGAAAATATGCAAATGGGGGCTGAGAGTACAGTTCAGTGGTGAGCATGTGCCTGTTGTGCACGGGCCCTGGGTGGGGATGGGGTGGTCCCAGCACCTTAAAACAGAGAAAGAAAGAAAGAAAGAAAGAACATACAAGTGGCCAGGGAGTACATGAGGCGCCTCTCAGCAAGAGTGTCATCAGGGAAATGCCGATCAAAACCCCACTGTGGGTCTCCCCAGCCACTCAGAATAGCTCTCCTCAAAACGTAAATGCCAGGGAGGGTGGGCGAGAAGGGACCTGGTGCCCTGTTGGCACGGAGGGAAATTAACAGCCATCGTGGAGAAGAGTGTGGATTCCCTCCACAACTGCAAGGGAACACTGTAGCCCAGCATCCTCGCTTGTTCTGAGTCCTCTGAGGTGTCCTTCCGGCCCCCTCCTTCCCTCTGGTCTCTTCCTGCCCACTGATTTTCTTCTCTGGGCTGCTGGCAGGATTTGCATTGCTACCATTTCTTTTCTTGCAAGTGTTGCCCCTGATCTACAGGCTCCGGAAGCAGACTGGGCAGAGCACTAGGAAGGGCCTGCAAGCCATCCTGGCAGGAGCGTCAGTGCTCCTGTGTGACCCCAACTGCTGGGCTCATCTCAGAGGTGCTGACCCTCCCCAGATCCCATGGGATCCTTGGTGTTCACCATCCAGCAGACATCAGGCTGTGGAATGTGAAATCACCCTCATTTACCATACGCATATGGCTTAAGCTCGTGCGTCTGTGTCTATGCCACCCATTTCCCTGGAGCCTTGTTTCCTTTCCCTCCCAGGAGAAATAAAACATTGATTTCAAAAGTCCATACACATGCAGCAACCCTGGCCTTTGCCACCTGACTGTCTGCCTTGTAGGAAAAGAAATGTAGGACACCGCACTTTCTCCCAGCAGCCTGTGTCCCGCACCACCTAGGGGAACAGTACCAGTCCTGTAATTGACCAGCACAATTGTTTTCTAATATGCTGGACATCATTTCTGTAGCAGAGGACAGTGTCTCAGTCAGAGGTGACCTTATTTGTACAGAGCAGCTGGTAATTTTGCAGGCAAATACTTTTTTTCGTTTTCACCCTCCCCAAAATATATGGTCCTTAGAAGTCCCAGACATTATAGAAAGCCAGTGTCTTTTTCCCAAAGTTGTCACAATTATTTGGACAGCATGTCCCCTTGGTACAGTAGGAGTGATGGCTTTGTTCAGAGCATACCTTGTGCTCACACAGGAAGTCATGCTCTGATTGATGGACGTTGAACTCCCAAGGCAGTTTCCAGAGAACACACGCATGTTCATTCACTCCCACGTGCCTTCCTGGTTCACTGCCTGCCCTGTTATGAGGTCAGGAGGTGGGCCCCAACTCTCACAGAGCTTACAGGCTAGAAAGGACAAAGACAGGTGACCCAGCCGCTACCCACATGTGCCTGGCTTTGTCGCAGCCCAGGCCACCGTAACTTAAGTTCCAAACCAAGGTGGCTCACAAACAACATGAGCCTGTTTCTCACAGTTCCGGAGGCTGGGATGTCCAGGACCGAAGTGCCAGCAGATTCAGAGCTGGGGAGGGCCTGTTCTGCGTGGACAGCCCCTCCTCACTGTGTCCTCCCTGGGGGAAGGAAGAGCTGGAGGCCACCTGGGCCTCTTGACCGGGGCTTTCATGCTGATCACGACCTGTCCCCTCCCCAAGGCCCCACTCCCAACACGAAGGCCTCTAGCACCCGGGCTTCAGTGTGGATGGGGAAGGACACAGACATTGAACCAACAGCCATGTGGTGGCAGGCAGCTGGGGGAGCAGGAGAGCCCTTCGGCAGGGTGGTGGCATGTAGGGCCTGCTACGATGGCCCCCACCGCATGCTGCAGCCTGGAGAGAGCAGGAGCTGGAGGGGACAGTGCAGGTGGCAGCCCCAGGAGGCTCTGGAGGGAAGTTCAGCCACGGGGAGGGACGGCCTGAGTGTGCACAGCGAGGTGTGGGGTGATAGGATTCTTTTTCGTTTTTCAGGACTAGTGAGCCTCGACGTCACTTGCCTGCTGGTGACTAGCAGTGGTGGAGAAGGCCAGAGTGCAGCAGGGGAGGAGTGGGGACTGAGGCAGAGGCAGGAAGAGCCAGAGCACAGGGCAGGCCACAGGCAGGAAGGTGGCACATGGGAAAGAAGGGGTGGCAGGGAGCTGAGCTACATAATGCCACCTGAGGATGGTCTCTCTAGGAAGCGATGTCATCACTAGCAGTGAAGACCACTTGGCAGAATTCGGAACTTGAGCTGAAAAACAGTGCTGTAGAGAAGAGGAGGGATTTCCAGGGAGCAGGGGCCCAGAGAAGTCTGCCCTCTGGTGGGCTGTGTTCAGCAGCTGAGGGCTGCCCCCCCCCAGCGCAGTCCCCTGGACTTGGGTTTCCCAAGCAGGTGACAGCAGTCAGAGTTGAGGATATTGAGAGGCCCAGATTTATAGGGACACTTCAGCTGGTTGGAGAAGGGAGGAAGAAGAGGGGCAGAGGAGAGGAGGAAGAGGATCAGAGGCTGGAGGCCCCGTGGTGGAGAGGACATCTGCTCCACCTGCACCTCTGGGCTTTCCTACTGGCTGAGTAGAAACCCAGTCGTCCTTGCAAACCCTTTCCTTGTGGCCAACTCTGCCAAGGCCCAGTAGGAAACACGGGAGTATGGCACCTTGTGAGAACATGCAGCCACTTCCTCCCCTGGGAGGCTGTTCCAGAGGGGTCGGTGACTCCCACTGCCACCAGGAAGCTTCAGTGTCACCAGCACAGGGAAGCCACAATTTCTGCCCATCCGCAGTGGTTCTCAAGGGAAGGCCAGCTACTAAGTGACTCTGTGTTTCCGATTTTCCCTTAGGGGAGCCGAACTTTTCCAGGCCACAATTGTCAAGGCTGTAAAGGCAAGAATCGAGGAGGAGAAGAAGTCCATGGATCAGCTGAAGAGACAGTAAGATGTTTTCATTCTCCTTCTCTTCCTTCTTCTGATTTGTGGGACCATATTTAGCTCTCAGCCCTTGGAGGCCTCAGAGCCTTGGAAAGTCTGTGTGTGTGACATTTCACAACTTCCCATGTATTTACTCTGAGTCGGAGCAGTCGCGAGAGCCTCCTAGCCTGAAGAAGAGAGTTCCAGAATGGAGGCAGGGGCCATCCTGAGAAAGACACGAGCAGTTCCTAGCTCAGGTGCTTCCCAGAGAACCTGGAGAAGCTCTCCAGGTCTCTGAGCCTCAGGTTCCTGCCCCTAAACTACATCTCACAGGCCCACCTTCCTGGATTTTTGTAGAGATTAAAGTAGCTCATGAATGAGACAGAAAATGCTCATTGCATCTCAGGTCAAGGGGATAAACCTGGGGTCAGCTCTGGAAGCATCTTGAAATCATGTAATCCAGAAAGAAGCTCTGGTTCTGAAAGACTGAGAGCCCCACTGGGCACAGGCAGCCTGAGGAGTGCAGTTCATCCTGGCCCATGTTCAGTCCACAGCTTTCCCACTGTGCCACTGTGGCTGGGTCATGGCATAGACTGGCTCCTCTCGGGAGATTTGGGAATTATTGAAAAGAATCTTCTGAGCGTAATTCTTAGCCAGGAATGGACCTTATAGCTTTAGGGATAAGGTGTGAAAGCTGATGGCAGTGGAGTTAAAGATGGCACGAGTAGACTTTTCAAGAGCCTGAGGTCCCCAAGGGCTGACACTTTGCCAAGAAAATGGAGATCTCTCTCAGTCCCCCAGGAAAGTTTCCCAAGTTTTCAGGAGCAGCTTCATTCCCTTCTGACCTGATTTCCAAGATTTCTCCACCCTCAGCAGAAGTGCTTCCTGGTATTAATTTGGTCCATGCCCTGGACATTTTCACAAAGATGTAAGTTATACGTAAACACCTAATACCAGTGCACCGTGTCACATCTGTGTTAGCATTGTTTCTGGCCCACCAACACGGATCCAGAGGAATGACAATTTGGACCCACATTAGGAAGTGCTTCTCATTTCCCAGGAGGCCTGAGTTGTGATTACTGCTGAATTTTTCTGTCTTAAGAATACAAAAGTTGGCCTGGCGCAGTGGTGTGTACCTGTCATCCCAGTGACTCAGGAGTCTGAGAGGAGGATCACAAATCCAAGGCCAGCCTCAGCAAGGCCCTAAGCAACTCAGCAAAACCCTGTCTCTAAATATAACATAAAAGAAAAAGGGGGGACAGGGATGTGGCTCACTGGTTAAGCACTCCTGGGTTCAATCCCTGGTACAAAAAAAAATGTAGAAGAAGAAGAATGCCAAATTTAGGAGTATAAAGGACTTACACCTTAGAATGCGTTTTGTTCAGACTGGCTGTGACACCAGGTGTGAGTGCACACTGTGGCCTGCAGGCCAAACCCAGCACAGCAATCACTGGTCCCGTTCTCAAGTTGAGCCACTGTGGAGGACAGAGTATCATGGAGATTATATAGAGAGCAGGGAGATGCTTCATCTGAGAAGCAATTGTTTCACCATTGAGGATTTCAAAGTGAATTGGCCATGCCGTCCACGATTTTAGAAATACGCCTGGCAGTGGAGTCCACAGTCCTGCAAAGGTGGCCCTGGCATCGCCAACACTGGTTTATTTCCTAGGATGGACCGCATCAAGGCCAGACAGCAGAAGTACAAAAAGGGTAAGGAGAGGATGCTGAGCTTGACGCAGGAGGCTGGGGAAGGCCAGGACATCCAGAACCCCCCGGAAGAGGACGATGAAAGTACGTTCGTGGGGTCCTCCCACTCCCGTCTGAGATGCTGGGCAGTAGCTTGGTTCGGGTGGGGCTGTACGCTGGCTCTGCTGCTTGCTCTACCTGCATCAGCAAGTCTTACCCTCCCTCTGTGAGTGGGTACATTTATTTATTTCCTAAAACACTCATTTAATGAATGAATGACTTCACTCTTGGGCAAGATGTCTCAGATGAACACTTAGCCTAACGCTGTCTCACAGACATCTGCCCATGAAGGAAATTGGTGTGATTTTGCTTAATTTGTGCCTGTAGGGAAGGTAGTTCGAATATGCTAACTTTCATTTCTATAAGTTTTATATGAGTATTAAACATGCCTGCCTATGGTTTTATTTGGCATCTGAATATTGGTAGTTAAAATATCAGTTATTATATATTTCAGTTAAAACAGTATGAAATATATATTTGTTATATCTAATCACAGACTTATTGTAGCCAGTTAAAGTTTTAAAGGTCTGCTTAGAGGGCTTGCATGCTTTGCTATTTGAAAGGAATAGAGAAATAACACATATTGAAATCTTTCCAGTACCTAGTGTCTATTCATCACCAGTAAATTTATATTTTCTGATCATGACATTAAATTAATCACAAGAAAAGTTTTTGGTTATTGTAATTTATCTGTTTTTAGAAACTATTTGCCTCTAAATGTTTCTGTAAAAGTTCAGTGAGGCTTCTTTTCTGTTGATTTAATGAAAAACTCAGTGCATTTTGACAGATAATCCCTTCTCCTTTTAAAATTTCTTCCTAGGCACTCAGTTACTAGGGAGATATGGAAACGTAGCATGGGGTTAGAAGAAGCCAGTGCAGAGGGGCCTGTTAGCACGTTTCCTTGTCGGGTTCAGTGTGGTTCCTTTTCCTGACTCTGATGGGCTTGGGCAGTCTGTCTAGGTTTGACATTGCGTTGTTAAAGCGTGGTTTTCAAATGTGCTTGCTCACTTTCTAAGAATTAATATCTGGACATATTTCATTTTAGGAGAAGCAGACAAACAGAAAGCCAAGGGCAAAAAAAAGCAGTGGTGGCGGCCTTGGGTCGATCATGCTTCCAGTAGGTTTCTCGATCCTCTTTCAGTCTCACCAAGTCTCACCCTTATATCCTTGACCAGAATTCAGGCTCCCCATGACCTGTGTGTCCCTTGCACGGTTTGCCCTTGTGACTTCATAGGGGGTCGGGCAGAAAAGCTGCCATGTCCATGGGCCTGGGGCCCTGCGAGAGCTCCTCTGGAACCAGCTCAGTGTCCGCGTCTCTGCAGAAAGCTGAGCGGGTGGCCAACAGGCCAGTTCTGGGGCTGCAGCTCTGCCAATATTTGCTTTCTGGCTAAAATCCCTGGTTAAAGTGAGTTTAGGCTCCTCCTTGGGCCCCAAGGCTCTGGGACCCTCTTTGTAAGGTGCTCAGCATGGATGCCAGGGCCCTCCCCTCCCTTCTCCCAAGCTTTGATTTCCTCTGCAGTAAGGCTGTGGCAACACGTTAAACACGAAGCTGAGGCAGGACTTTCTCACTCTGCCTCCTCCTCCATCTCAAAATGGCTCTGAAACTGCTCTGTGGTCTCCCATGCCCAACGTGTGGCCCAGTGGACAGCCAGCTGGCCCACAGTGACCAGCTGACAGCAGACATCAGAAAATCAGAGCTTGGTGGCCAGGCAGAGCATGCTGCACCTCCCTGTTGGCCATGACAGTGAAGAAGCAGCTATGAGACCTATGGGTTGTCTTTGTTCTGTTTATCAAGGAAACTGTCACCATTGGCCAATGTCATTGTCATGCATCTGGCCCTCCTTTGATATGTTAGAATACTGAATGATTAGTATTCTGAAAATTAATTGGGATGCCTTCCCTGGTTATAGCTTACAGAGACACATCTCCAAAACTGTCAGACAAGGAATATCACCGAGCTCAAAATGCTTCCTAGAGCAGGGTGGGACCCATGAGGGGCATCTTCAGAATCATTAAAAAACTAACTAAACCAGAACCTTCCCCGACCTATTGCTTAGCATCATGATGATCTGATGTTGGCCTCTCTCACTCCAGAGGAAATTCTCCAAAACTCGGAAAACTAGCTTCGTGAATTTGGCTCAGTATTTCTGGATGCAATTGAATTTTATCCCGAATATTGAATTCAGCATTTTGGACAAAAAAAAATGATTTATAAAGAGTTCTATTCAATTTGCTCAAATCCAAAGAGAAATGTTCAAGCAAAAGTCCAGTGTGACTCTCGGTGGACTGTCCTTTGGCACGTGAGCCCTGCCGAGGACCAAGCGATGCTGTGTGCAGTTGCCTACTCCTGTCAAGTCACAAGTAAACCGTGCGACCTCTCTGTCCTCAAAGGGCCTTTGCCAGTGCAGAGACCTGTCCGTGTCATATCGTGTCACGTGAATGTCAGACCCCACTGGGACCAGTTCCCACTGCAGTCACTGTGGGTGTCTTTCCTTTTCCCACCTCAGTGTCGCCCTTCCAGAGGAACTGGATGTGGTCTTTGATGATCATCTTACCAGTTGTGAATGATATGAAGAGCTTCCTGTGAAGGTTACTGAAGTTAGGCTTTTCTGACCCATTTCACCCTCATTATGCCACGTTCCTGAACACTGGTATTCACTAAGTGTGCCTGGTTACACTACCTGATGGTGCAATAACGCAGGACCGTGAGTCGCTCATGGTTTGGAATCACATTCCAACAGCGGTGTTAAATTTTTTCTATGAGATCTATTTTTCTTTCCAAGCCTGAGAGCATGGGTAGTTTATTTTGTAGGCTTGGATACGTTTCAGAACTTATTGTTAAATCTGGAAGAACTTTATTAGAAGGCCTTATTTTGATCTGTCAAGTAGATTGGGCTTTCCAAGAGAGCTGTCTTAGCAATGCCAAGGATAAGAATGTGTGCAGTAGAATGCCACATGTGAATCCGTGACATGTAATATGGCTTTGCTGTTTGTGTGACATTGGCAGCAGGCCTTGGTGTGGTCGAAGGTGCCACTTCTCCCATGTCCATACCATGTGCACACATGGGCTGCATTATTGCTGTTCAATGATACCTTCCCGTGGGTGCTGCGTGTGCACCCCATCTCAGCACTGCCTGAGTGAATACCGAGCCTCGCTTCATTGATGAATACCTCACCATGAGGGCCAAGTGTCTGAGGATACAAATGGCAGGATTTAAAAAGCTGGTTTCACACTAGCTCAGCAATATCATCAACACCCACAGAGCCTGTGGGGACAGTGTGGAGCTGTATCTGCATCTAAACTCTGGTCCACCTGAGAGCTTTCCTTCCATTACTAGGAGGCAGCACTGGAGAAAGACTCCTCTTGTTATTTTCCTAACTTCCATTTAATTACAGTTTTAAAAGTCCTCAAAAGCATTTCTTTGTTTTTAATGTGCTAGTTGTACTCACTCACATAACAAATTAGTTTCCAATTATAAAATTAAAATACAGTGCTTGAGATAATAACCGTTGGGCTCACCAGTGTGCATGACAGTTGCAGAAGGTATGATTGAACACTGTTGATTTCGGAACTTGTAATGAGGGTGAAATGCTCCTTCTTGTGAGACTGTGTTTTCCCACGTGACCGTGCGATGCAGAGTCCCTGTGACTTTCCAGAGACTCTGGGCTTCTGTAGATGCATTTCTTCACGGTCCTCCTCACTGTCCAACGTAATGCTGTAACTTTGGTTTGTTCTTGCTTTTTCTTACCTTATGTTGTATTGCATTTATTCCCTCAGGCCTGGACCCAGTACTCTGGGCCTGGTTTTTTTCTTCAAAATAAAATCAACAAATCAGTGCTTCTGTTCAAGGATATAAGGCCCAATTTGTTCATTCTACGTCTTCATGAATGGAGGCTTCAGATTCGTCTGAAATCATGGGCAAAATTACTTGAGTTTTGACCATGTTGAGTGATATCCAAGCAACTGATTTGAAAACAAGCCAAGGTTTTCCATTACTACAATGCCTAAGTCCAAAAGTCAACTCAGACATCAAGATGTTACGGAAAAGAGACCCTGCATCTGCAAACCCCAGCAGATATGTTTCCCTGCAACGATGGTACAGTTCTTGTAGCATCCAAAATGTATATGCTGGGTCTCTTTTCTCTGATAAACTCGAAACTTATCAAAATGATAGAAGAATTGAATTTCTTAAAATCTCTGGACATTTTCTCTGCTCCCAACTCTTAATCCAGGTGTTGTGATTTTGCAGGGAAAGTAAAAGACAAGGCAGAGGCGCTCCGTTACTATCTGTGCCTGTGCCTCCTGGTCCCTAGCACTCCCCTGAGCCTCATTACGTCCCGGGAGCTGCCTGTGGACCAGAGGCTGGCGGCATGACCCGTGTGGACTGGGCTGCGGCCCTATCTGTCCAGCGGCTATGTTAGAAGCAGCCCAAGCAGTGCCACCGCTATCTCTGTCATTGTCCTCGTGTTTCCTTCTGTTCTCGGTGTTGCCCCCCCCATCACCCCCATGGCCATGTGTGTTATTTAACTGTTTGAAATGTCTCGTCATGTATGTTGTGTCTCGTGTGTCCATGTGGAGAAGCCAGGTCTGCACGGTGTGAAGTGAAGCGGAAGGCTGGCTGCGCTGGTCTGGGTGCTGAGCCGTCCCCTCTGGCCTCCCTGGAACAGCCAGGGCCAGACCCTCCGCTTCCCTCTGGCCTTGTCTGAACCACCGATATTGCTGAATTGCAAAACAGTATTGTCAGTTATTTCAGTAATAGAATCGGTTGCTGCAGAGTTGATCTGAGTTAACGGTATAAATTTTATAATCAAGAGGGGAGAAAACACCGGATCAGCCCTGTAGAGGCCGGGTCTCTGGGTGGTATAGACAAGGCCTCAGGCTCCGTGGACCCCACCCTGCCAACATCATGTAGCGTTAGCCTGAAGTTGGTTCTCTTCATCTCAGTTTCTCCTCTGCCAACGTCTCTTGCTGCAGTCCTTCTATGGGCCATCTGTATATTTTTAGGGGCATTTTATTAGTAAGCCCCCAGCGGTCTTGTGTTTCTTTCAGGAAAATAAGTGACTATTTTATTTTGCTTAGTGGTCAGGAGTGGAGATTATTACTTGTTTGAAACGGATAGTGAAGAGGAGGAAGAGGAAGAGTTGAAGAAGGAAGACGAGGGGCCACCCCGCAAGTCAGCATTCCAGGTAAGTCTGGGCTGGGAGGGGTCGTGTCCCCTGTCATTTTCCGATTAACAGGCTCCATCGCAGGCCTGAACTTCTGATGAGCTCCTGCCGGAGCTCTGAGCCACTCCTCTTCATGCTGCTGTACGCCGCCTCCCGGCAAAGCCACAGCAGCTGCCCAAGGAGAGCAGGTTCTGTCAGGCCGTCATCCCCTCCGTCAATGCATCCCCTCATGCTTTACACAAAAATAAAGCTTCACTGGGTGAACTTTATTTTTGTGGTTGTTGCAAGAGATGAAGATTTCTTTGGCTTTGCTTTGGATTGCTTGAATGGAGTTATATTTCAAAGTATGAAATAGTTGATTATGAAAGTAGAGTGCTGGCTCTGTTTTGAATCAAAGGATCATGTAAATGCTGCTTCAGATTTCAGATCTGTTTTGTCTGTACTGCTCAAGATTGGAGGGTGCCCTGTAAGGACAGCCACAACCTCTGGCACAGTCCCGTCTTCAGCTTAACCATCTCTTCTGGTTCAGACCCACTCCCTGGTTCCCAGCAGGCATTCAGCAGCCCAAAAGCTAGGGGTGAATGTGTCATCCAGTCTTGTTAAAGATGAGGCTGTGTCCCTACGGTCCACTGAGGATGAAATCCGGTGTGCGTCTCTTGTACCAGTGAACCACACAATCATTTCCCGTTTCTGACAGTGCAAGGCACACAGATCCGTCTCCATGCTGCATGCATGAGGGCCCTACGATGAGGTCATTGTCAGCTGACTGGCCAGGCCTCCTCAAGCTGACAGGCACAATCCACCCTGTCTTCCTGATGACACTGTGGAACTAAGTTACTCATGGAGACACCCTAGTCGGATGCTGTCTCTCTGGCTCTGTTGGCCCATGTGGGATTTTTGGTGACTGAGTTTGTGTGTGTGTGTGTGCAGCTGGCTCACCAAGTACTAATGACTTAACTGCTTATTTCCTTCTAATTACTTGCATTCTAGCTGTCACCCATCTAGCAGCGCAGGAGGGGACATGGGACATCTTCACCTTGTCTGATGAATTATGTGCAATGATGGATGGTTTTCTTTATTCCTCACTTACCAGCAGAGCGCGTTTTATTCTAGTTCCCACGGTTGGCACATTATAACCTCCATGATCTTAATGGTAGAGACAAACTTGTTCGCCTTCATATATTAACTACCAGTTTTTTTCACCTTCGTATTTTAACTACTAGTTCTTCTCGCCTTCATATATTAACCACTAGTTTTGTTTTCCCTACTAACGACTCTTACTTTGTCCTTCTTTGTAGAGAGCTATTGGGAAGTTTGCGTCAGCCATTTTAGCCTTGCCCAAGTCTGTCATTAAACTTCCCAAAACTATTCTTCAGTATTTAATCAGAGCTGCAAAGGTATTTCATGTTTTACTGACATGTAGTGTGTGACTCTCTGCTCAGTAGAACTTTAGTCAAACACACCCCCTGTCTGCATTCTCTCTTTTCTATACATCGTACAAGGAAGAAATTGTACAGATGTAAAACACTGGGACAACTTTTCCAAAAAGAGTGCTTAGAAGCCAGATTTCGTGTTGTTTGATTTCTTATTTTTAAGCTAAGACTACTGAAAAATAGAAAGGGAAAATGCAGACACATGTACGTTCTGTCCTCTTCATGGTTCTGCGTAAGTCACGTCTGGTTTTTATAAGGGTCACATCTGGTTGCATGCATCTGTTACAATGAGTCAAACCTGTGATGATGTTTCTCAGAAAGCTGGTAAAATTCTGCACAAGCTGATAAAAGACTCACCCACCTCCATCGCCTTTTCTGCCTCCTTTTCGTCTCCGTCTTCTTAGACGGAGTCTGTGGTCTGGTTTCTACTCTCGGTGCACCTGCCCTAGCTGCTCAGCCCCACATGGCCCGGTAGCTTCTCGCCCTTGTGGGATCTGTGGCAGTGCTTTAGGTACACTGTTTAAAGTTCTAACACACCACAGAGTGACTCAGCTGCCTGTGCTGCAGTCCCTGCACTGTTGGAAACCACAACTAGCAAATGACAATGCAGGTATTTTCTAGAACATTCTTTCTCTCAAACTCAATCAAGGACAGGACCTAAACCTCTTAGGTCTAAATGCCCCTAGGGTGTGAAGCACATGGTTGGAATAGTGACCATGACCGTGCATCTTGCATTTTACCTGGGATCTTGCTTACATGCATCTCCTGGCTCAACAGGTCCTGTGGGACCTGAAGCCCACATTCACTCAGCTGCCCCTGAGCAGCGGAGTCCAGCCCTGCAAGCCCCTCCCACTCTGCATGTGCAGCAGGCAGAGTTGGCCACCAGCAGCCCCTGCTCTGCTTCCCTAGGACTTCCCCGAGGTAGGGCAATCCTGAGTCTCACGATTCACATTTAAAATTTACTTAGGTGAAAGATTATAGTGTGACATCCCCTGTCTTACTTTTAAAAAGTCATCTTCTGAGGGGTGAGGTCATGCACACCTGTCATCCCAGAGGCTCTGGAGGCTGAGGCAAGAGGATTGTAAGTTCCAAGCCAGTCTCAGCAACTTACCAAGGCCCTAAGCAACTTAGTGAGGCACTGTATCAAAGTAAAAAACAAAAAGGATTGGGGATGTGCCTCAGTGGTAGAGCACTCCTGAATTAAATCTGGTATCAGAAATAAATAATCATCTTCTCACAGACAGAATGAAAAAGGTACTGGATAAACCTGAATTAAAGCACAGACATGAGACGTGATCTGTCTTGGGGAAGGGAATCCACTGCAACCAGGCTCTCCCTGTTTTAAAGAACACAGACATCTTTGCATAATAAATGTTCAGTAGAAAGAATCCCATTACCCCCAATATAGATGATAAATATAAGATAAAGTCACATGAGATAAAATTTATGCCAATGTCAGGGACGTACAGCAGTGGTGGCCTTTCACTGAGCCTGAAGGTCTTTTATGCATATTTCCATGGAGTTTTCTACAGATGGTTGGTGTGGTTAGTGCCTGAGTCCCAGACAGACCAGCCCAGTTGATGACAGACACTTACAGCTACAAAGTAACGATCAGGAAGTCCAGGAAGAACTTTCTATCTCTTCACCCAGAGGGTTGGAATGTTTCCTCTCTTGGCAACATTTGTGTGAACTAGTCAGACCAAGGCAAAACTGACAAGACCTTTCTGGAACTGTCACAACATCCACATTAAGATGACTTACCTGGGCCAGGCACTGTGGTGCAGGCCTGTGGTCCCAGTGACTCAGGAGGCTGAGGCAAGAGGATTGCAAGTTCAGCAACTTAGCAAGACTTGGTCTCAAAAGAAAAAATAAAAAAGGGCTAGGGATACAGGTGTGTAGCTCAGTGGTAGAGTGCCCCTGGGCTCAATCCCCAGTACAAAAAAATAAAAAATAAATACACACACACACAGAGTTAGCAAAATCTGACTTCTCACCCAGGGCATGTCTTCCATGACTACAGGACCCCAGCGGAGCCCCGCCAGAGCCCCTGCTGCAGGGACGGGGTGAGGCCCAGCGCTGTCCTTGGCTCCCTCATCCTACCTTCCCCTCCCAACTCTTTATTTTTCTACAGAGTAAAGAGTTCCTCCAACTGGTGGCCCTGCCACATTCACAAATCCTAGTTACCTATTTATTTTCTCTTTGGGGGATTTTTTCATTATCTAAAACAATATTGTCATAACACTTTTTTTCTTTAAAGGAAATGTCACTATATGTTGCTCTTATACCTGAAAATTTCTTAATGTTTAGTAGATCAGATTCTTTTAAAAACATCCCGTGTTGCGCTGAGGCAAGTTTGCTTCTTTCGGTACTAAACCTGAAAGCCAGCCTTGACAGAATTCTCAGTCAACACACCCCATGAACATCTGACTGCAAATCCCTTTACCTTGTCCTTCTTCAAATTCCATTTCATCTTCTCATCTTATTAAATATGTTTTTGACAAAAAAAAATAGCAAATATTTTCTACCTCCTGGGTTTCTCACCCAGAAATGATACGTATTTTGCATCTATGTTAATTGCCCAACTTAGATTTCTCTCTCTGAGAAAACAGGAAGTGTTCTTCCTCAGCCTGTGGCCCTTTCCTTCTCATATGGAAAAGTTGAGTCCCTCTTTCTTTTCTCCTGACAACACAATACCAGTGATTTATTTATGCTATGTTTTTCAAAGACTCCAGAAACCTGAAAATAATCTAGAATGAAATGAAACTATCTGGGTTTATAAGAGCTCCCACAAAACTGTTTGACTTAATCATCACCATGGAAAACCCAGCTTCCCTGAGACCCGTGTTTGTGCTGCATGACGAGCATGCCTGCCTGGCTTCCTGGTTTCTAGATGGCTGACTTGGTGTGTCAGGTTGTTCTTTTCATTTCTTCTGCATGACTCTGGGGACTTAGTGGGAGGCTGTTCAAAATTGCTCTTTCCTGATTATCGGACATAATATGTTAATGCCACTTTTTTCAGCTCTTGAATGCAAATGACAAAAGACAACCAAAAGTACCACAGGTTTTCTTCCATGCTATTCTGAAATAACTGTTTGACCTTGCTATCATTTATTTTCCTCTAAAAATGCTAATCAATTTGCAAGGCCCTTTCTCAAGTTGCTGGAAAGAGCTGTCATGCCCAGGGGGAGCCTGGAATGGGCAATGTAAGATTTCTCCAATGTAAGATCACAGTGAAGCACTGGTTTTCGACTCAGAAGTTTCCGAGTGATGGGAGAATCACTTAGTGAGGCTTCCAGTTGCTCCTACTATGTGTAGTGAAGACTCAGAAATTTAGGGTCACAAATGGCTGTGGTAATTGGGACTTGGAGAAATGATTGCTTGTACATACCCAAAGTCTATCTCATGATTCTCTGTGACACCAAATGAAATATGTGCCCATAACATCTGCTTTCCTGTTACATCTCAAGATGATGGGAACAGCCCCCACCAGCTCAGCATAGGCAGAGGAGTCTGGTTGTCTGGTGGTCTTACTTTTAAAAAGTCATCTGCTGAGGGATGAGGTCATGCAGATCTCACACACCTGTCATCCCAGACCCTTGGGGAGCTGAGGCAAGAGGATTGCAAGTTCCAAGCCAGCTTTAGCAATTTATCAAGGCCCCAATCAACTCATTGCAAGTTCCCTAAGCAACTTAGAAGGAGGTGAAGGTCTATTAGAACATAGTGCTGATCTCCCCGAGTTAGGAAGCTTTATGTAGGTCCCTGGTCTTCCTATTTCGAATTATTAAAAGGCCAGGAAATAATTGAACTTTCTCCCTTCAGTTTGTCTATCAAGCCTGGATTACTGACCCTAAAACAGCACTTCGCCAGAGGCGGAAAGAGAAGAAAAAGTCTGCAAGAGAAGAGCAGAAGCGAAGGCGGAAAGGCTCTGGGGAGGGTGAGTGTGGAAGGGGCAGCAGCTGGGGCCAGCGCCCTGGCCTCTGGCCCTGAAGCAGATGGCACTGCAGGGGCAGATGGCAGGGAGGACACTCCTGAGCTCCAGGAGGCTCTCATTTGTCCCTTAGCACTCACCGCTGGGTACAGTGACAGGTTAAGATGAATACCATAATGTGGGAGGGGAGACAGAGCAAGGTCAATCCCAAGAAAACAGAAGGCAGTAAACTAATTTTAGGTGATACTAAGTAACCAAAAAAGAAACAAAAGAGGAGGCCTGAGAGTTAAGTTAAAGCTGCTCTTGGAAAAAGTCAATAAGAAAGACTGAACCTTCAGCAATTTGATTCAGAAAATAAAGGTGTGGGGTATATATTTAAATAATACTCAGGAATAAAAAAAATAGACAACATTATCTAATACAAAAATAACATTATGGAAAAAATAGTTAGTAAGGAAAAAGAGAAAGATAACTTATTGCCAACATTCAGTTCAACATTATGCCAAGACATAGGACCTAAACACATTTCTAAGGAGAAAAAGCATCATGAAACACCAATGCCAAGTTGAAGTGCAAGCTGCAAGCTCAGGATCATAGTTTCATCACACACACACACACACACACACACACACACACGTATCACACGGAAGACTAGTATTTTGGATGTATTAAGAATGCCTAAAAAGCATAAAAGAAAAGTTCAACCCAATAAACAAAATGCTATGAAAAATAATTCACAGACCAGAAAACAAAAATGCCCCCCAGGTGCCAAGTCTCACTAGTAATATGAGAAACACAAACTAAATATGTAGACATACTGGCTTTTTAAATTATTTTTACCTGTTGGATCAGCAAGAGACAAAACATGTCACAGCTCTGGGGTTGGTGGGAAGGGATGTACTCGCACCAGCCTGGAGTGGTGCTGGAAGGGCCACGCGTCAGAATCTATTATTTTCAAAGGTCCACATTATACAACAGCTCAGTCACACCAGTGGGTGTGTGGCTTAGATGAAGGAATGTCTGTACATGTGCACAAATTCACATCTGAGAATATCCATCTGACGTATGGGTTAATAACAAAAATTTAGAAACGTCTTAAATGTTCATACAAAGAAGCATTGAGGGCTGGGGTTGTGGCTCAGCGGTAGAGCACTCGCCTCGCACGTGTGAGACCCTGGGTTCCATCCTCAGCACCACATAAAAATAAATAAACAAAATAAAGATACTGTGTCCATGTATAACTAAAAAAAAGAATTAAAAAAAAGAATTGAATGAATTTGTGTTATCAATAGACGATATCATACTGTTCAGTGATTTTAAAATGACACAAATGGCTTTGAATCAGCATGGAGAACAATCCCCAGCATATTATTAAGTGAAAAAAGACTCTTTGCAAAACTACTTGCACGTAATGAAACCATACACAAAACAAAGGAAACAACGCCCTGGTATTTCAATGGGTGCATGTAATGTGCTGGTGTCTGCAAGCAAGAGGGAGATTGGGAAGGACACTCAGTACCTAGTGGCAGTAGTCACTTCTGGGAGAGTGGAGACTCAGTGTATGGTCAAGATTAAGTGGTTTGTTTTGATTATTTACAAAGAAAATGTATCTACAAATTTCTTGTAAAATTAAAAAGGTAGTCAAAAATAAGAAGAAAGCATTTTTGCTTTTTTTTTTATTAGTTGCTCATGACAATACAATGATCTTGACATATCATACATTTGAATCAAATGGGGTATAATTTTCTAATGTAACTTTAGTTGCAAAACCTCTCTACTTTTTGATCTTTCTTCCCCCTGATATGTCCTGGCAACTTTAATGTTATTTTACTTAGTTTCAAAAGACAAAAGCAATACACACTCCAAGTAATCAGTGGCGGGGAGGCAGGCCACAGTCGGCCCAGGCCCCACCCTCGGGACCTAGCACAGAAGGGACAACTCCTCACCCCCTGTCTTTGCTTCTACCCCTTTGTTATGTGCAAAAGTCTCCTTTATGGGCTTTTCAAAACTGAGCTGATGCTCCACGAGTCTCTCCTGTACGGTTGTTAATAGCATCCCCAGAACTTTTCTCCAATTAAGTATTTATGAACCTGTATCATCTTTTCTTAATGGCTGTCAGAGATTCTATAGTACAGATATGCATCATTTATTCTATTGCATCATCCTTAATGGACGTAGGGTTGCATCCAGATTTTTGCCTTAATGCTCAATGCTGTAATAGGTGTCCTTGCAAAAAAAAAAAAACTGACCTATAGTCACATGTGAGTGTCTTTAAATGTTTAGCAAAGATAGAATGTGTGTTTCCCACACCATAGGAGTCAGTTCTCAGAAGCGGGGTCACTGGGCTGAGGGACGTGGCTCTTCACTGTTAACAGACATCTTCCAGGAGGGCTCAGCACCAGGATTCCTACAAGGCTGGTGCAAGGGCTTGCTCTTGCCACAGCTTCATCTTTCTGAGAAATGGAAATGGCTTTCGTTTTCATCTGAGTTTAGTGGACTTCCTGGCTGACGGGCCTGGGCTTTCTTGTCTCCTGTCTTCTAGGTGATCTGAGCTGTGACCACGGTGCTATTCCCCGTAGCTCTGCTGGGAGGCTGGCTCCTTCCTCTCAGCTGGTGTCACTGCTAGGCACACTGTCCTCTCTCGTGTGTCACACGTGTTCTTCTTGCTCATTACTCACAGTCTGACTTGGTGATAGTATGCTGTAGCTGAACCAGTTTTAACTTTTGATGTCATGTGTCTCAATTTCTCATTGTAATTTTAAGGACATTGATGTGCCTACTATTCACCTCAAAATTAAGCACATGTTTTTCTGTATTTCCTACTCAGTTTATTTATATCTTAAATTTTTAGTTATCCCAGGAAATAGAAATGATTTTTAAGCGCTCACATGGATGCGTAATTATGTTGCCCCTACTTATGAAGTGGCTCTTCTCGTTATTGGAGTTAAGTTCCACTCTGGTGGGTACCGAGATCTGCTTGTCCTCGGGTGTGACTGGGGCTCCGTGTTCTGCTGCACTCTCCTGCTGAAGCACTGAGCCACGTGCTTCTGAGTCTAGCAGCTATGCAGTTAGCTTCACTATTAACGAGGCAAACTGCCCTCACTACCCTTGTTATTCCCAAACACTTGTTCTTCCGACACTTTTTGGCCAGTTCCAAGAATGTGTCCCTGGTCATCTTGTCGTTGGCTCAGCACTGCATGTCATAAAGATGATTTCAAGTGCAGGCGCTGTGCTGCTTACCTGCAAACCAGAGACAGCAATGACCTAAAGACACTCACACCCCAAAGGAAGATCTACTGGGCACTTTCTGGATCAAGGTGACATTTCCTCCATGTCCCTGTGGACATGGGAAGCACAGTGTGTCCTGAGGGGCAGGTGCTATTCAGTGCTTCCTCACAGTGGCTGTGGACTCCTTGCCACAGCCCAGGGGCCTTTTAGTTAGCCTGTCTTGCACATGGGCAGGGACAGTCCCAGAGAGGGAAGTAATGTGCCTGAGGTCACACAGCCATTCAGGAAGTAGTGGGTCTAGAGGCCATCCCAGACCCTGGGCTTTAGCGCCCTCTGTCTTAACCAGCCCAAAGACAAACGCAGGAAAAGGAATCCTGATGGCCCAGGAACTGTAAACTCCACTGAAACCCTAAGCACAGACGAAACAGTGGGGAGCAGGAGGAGACAGGATTGATTGTGCTCCAGCGAGTCAGAGATGCAGCGTGCACAGAGTGACACCCTGGCCAAAGGCCCAAGGTCCTGTCTAAAGACTAAAGAGCAGGTTGGCTTCGATGGCCAAGCAGGAAGTAATGCAGCTGTAGAAAATGAGGTGGGATCATAAGATTGACCAGACAGCAAGTTTGAAAAGGTTAACTGAAGTCAGATCATCTTTTCAAATTTGCTGTCTTAGGGCTTCCAGATAAGGCACAAGAAACCCAGTTAAATTTGAATTTTCTAATTAAGGAATAAATTATGTTTAGCTTAAGTCTAATTTGCACAAATTTTTATGAAATATGTCTATATTAAAAGTTTTTCTTGTTCATCTGAAAGTCAAACGTTCAAGTTAACTGAGTGTCCTGTATTTTTATTTGCTAGATCTGACAATTTTAACCTTAAATTATAGGATAAGAAACAAACTGTAACCTTGTGATGTCTTATTCAGATACTGCAAACCAAAATGTGTTAACATCTTTCCAAAGAATCAAAAATTAAGATTTCATAGTGTACATCTGGAGTTGGCAAACTTTTTCTGTGAAGGAGCAGATAGTACATATTTTAGGTTTTGCTGTCTGTGGTCTCAGCTGCTGCTCAACTCTACCAGGTGGGGTGAAAGTGGCTGTAGGAAGTACACAAAGGGGCTGAGCTCTGTCTCATTAACATTTGAATTTAACATAATTGTTACATGCACAAAATATTACTCTATGCAGACCTTTCAAACTATTAAAGATACAAAGGCCAGGCACAACTCATAAGCTGTCATCTAATAATATCAGCCAGCCAGAGTTGACCAGTACATGTAATTCTAACTCTGCAGTGAAGAACATCTGAACCCGGGAGCATCAGGGTGAGTGAAATAAACCAGACTCAGAAAGTCAAAAGCTATGCAGTTTCTCTGTGGAAGCCAGAGAGAAACGAGGGAAAAGGGGGCGGGAAGGTATCCTGAAAATAGAGGGGAGACCATGAACAGAGCAGAGGAAGGGCAGCCGGGAGCAAGGGAGAACGAAGGGGGCTGGGTGAGGTCCGTCAGGTTGTCCATGCTGGGACGTGCCACACCAAGACGCACTGCCATGTGTAACTCTGCTGCACCAATAAGAAAATGTTGTTTTTTTTTAAAATAAAACTTGAACATTGAATTCTTATGTAACCCAGGAACTTTTAAAATAGGCAAAGTGCCCTACCTTGAATTATAAACTTCTGTTAATCTAGAAAAGTAGCGTTGGCATTTTGTTACCGAAGGCACCTAACTCATCTTTGTGGCACACCTCGACAGGTGCGGTGGAATGGGAAGACCGAGAGGACGAACCGGTCAAAAAGAAGTCTGATGGACCAGGTAACAGGCTAAAGACAGGTGTGCGCCGTGGGGAGTGTGGAAATGAGAGCTGCCCAGGAGTCACATATGGAAGGCTCCTGAAAAGTAATGCACCAGCTCTGTCTCGGGACCGCGGCTAAATAACCAGCGTCCCTCTTATCTCATCTCCACTGCAGCGGCTCCAGAAGCACCCCTGGCCTTTGTGCTGCCGGGTGGAATGCTGGGTTAGTGTCTGTTTGAAAAGTCCTCTGTGCAAGTGCCCAGGAGAGGGTTTTAGTGAACAAATCCCAGTGTCCCCTGGAAGCCATCAGAATAATGGCAGGAATAGAACTGGCAATCAATCTTTATTGTTTTGCATAATCTATTACATTTACTTTTTAGTTGATATATGATAACTGTGCATTTTCATGGGTGCAGGTGATATCTAGCTACATGTCTACCATGGGTAGTAATGGAATTTGGGGGGTAACACATCCATCGCTGCAAACATTTATCATTTCTTTGTGTTGGGAACATTCAAAATTCTTTTAGCTATTTTGAAAGATGCAGTCCTTTATTGTTTGTAAAAGCACTGAAGGAAGGAATTAAGCGACAGGTGAGCAGATGTGGGAGTGGAAAGTGCTCTAGAAGCTGGGGTCCTGTGGCCCTGCTGTAAAGGGGGAAAACAGGTCCCATGGAGCCACTTGCTAGAGATGCCATAGCATCAAGGGACAGGACCCCCATCTGCAAACTTCAGACCCAGTCAAGGTACTGCTTGGGTTTCACCAAGCTCATGATTTGGAGACGTTTTCTCCGAGAAGGATGAGAAGCAAATGGGAGAACCCAAACAGCTCCCCAACAGCTTCTCCAGGTCTGCACACAGCCCCTCCCTGAGCTTCCCAGTTCCCCCACAGGGCACGTGGTGTCAGCCTGTGATTGACAGCTCTGAGACTCCATCTGAGACTCCAGTTGGCACTTAGTGAGACTTGAAGGAGGCACCCTCGCACCTTCATGGTCCTCCCCCCACACCCTCCTTTTCCAGATAACTGGATCCATGAAACCAGATATTCTGTTTTCCTGAAAGCTTTGTTTGCTAATAGTAACTGACCCATGAGATGCCCATCTTGCTTTCCAGGCCCTTTTCCAAGACCTGTAGCCATATCAACTGGTTCAACCCCCTCAAAAACTCTCGTTGCCACTTAACAGATAAGGAAACTGAGGTAGAGTGAGATGCACTAACTTCTCCAGGCCTATACGACCACAAAGGGCTAGGGATCAATAGCAAGGAGTCTGGGTCCGGAGTCTGTGCTCTGAATGCCTCTGGCCTACCACCTCGGTAGTTAAACACAGGTAAAATTTAAACCCTAACTCTACGTCAGTGATGGGGCATCCCAGCGTGCATTGTTCACCTCTGCAGTGCCTCCATCTTACTTCTAACATCAGGTCCATGTTGGGAGAAGAGTGAAACAGTCTACACTGAGCAGCCCGAGGCTCTGTCCACACTGGTGTGGGTGACACACTGGCTGGAGACGATCCCAGGGAGGACAGGAAGTGGAGAGAACAGCCCAAGGGTTGATGTCCCTCGGCTCCAACGCCTTCTGTGTACAGTCGCTGCCTTCAGCCTCTGTGGCCGCTGTTCTCCACCTGTGCATCTTGGCTCAGCCAAGCAGGCCCTTGCTATCTGTGTCAGATTGTGATGTGGGACATGGTTGCAGAGGTTCAGGGGAGGCAGAGGTGGCAGGAAACACCTTCACAGGGACCATGAGACATCACAATTCCACCCTGCTGTTGCTCCGGGGCCTGGCTGACATGGGCAGCCCAGGGCCTTCTCTCCAGGTCTTTCTCCCAACTTTATTCCCAGACCACCAACTGTCTTCCTGGGGTCCAGCCGGCACCTCCAAACCCCATCTGTTGCTGGATAAAACCGTTGAGCTCTTCTTTGTCTCCAGCTGGCCCATCTGGACTTTGTCCAGAGGCCAGGAAGTTCACAGCTAAGCTGCCTGTGATGCTTCTCCTTTTGAAAAGAGCAAATCTTTGAGAGAAGTTCTGCTTTCCTCCTAGGCCACCTACTTCAGAAGTGGCCGTACTTTTTCTTTACAAAGCCAACTCTGACTCACATTGTGGCCTTCGGAGCAGAGAGCGTTAGTGGAGAGCAAGAATGGGTCATGGATGTCAGGCCTGCCTGCAGTGGGTCGGGCTCAGCAACCCTGCAGCCACGGGCTGAGGAGACCTGGTCTACCTGAGTGAGCAGGGCAGGCAGGTCACATGGTAGCAGGCTGTGCTCACTCTTCTTCTCTCGTCAGAATGTATGTTCACGGTGCACGACATGCAGTTTCTATGTACATGGTGAAGTAGTGACTGTTCCAGCAAATCAGCCTGCCACACCTCCCATGGTGACCCTATGTGTGTGGAAAGGGCACCTCAAGTGGGCTGCGTAGCAGATTCCCAGCATACAATACGGCACCCTTAGCTGGTCCTCGTGGTGCACCTCAGGGCTGTACAGTCCCTGGTCCCTCTGAGCCAGTGACCTTCCACGTAGCTTCCACCTGCAGCTGCACACACTCCTTCCCCGCGCCTGCCCACCCGGTTGCTCTCTGCTTCTGTGGGTTCCACGTGTGGACCCTGCAGCATGTGCTTTTCTTCATCTGGCTTATTTTGTTTGACATAACGTCCTCAGTGTTCACTCATGTTGTCTCAGTGACGGGATTTCCTTCGTCTCTGAGGCTAATGAATATTCCAAAAGGCGAGGTCACCACTGTGCTACCTCCTCCGCCTTCCACGACGTCAGGGAGCTCAGGCTTAACCCTCTGTGGACCTGGGCAGCTGTCCACGACCTGAGCTCAGGGGAGTCAGCTCAGCTCCCACGTTGCAGCTCTCCAGCTCCCTGGTCCTGGACAAGGACAAAGACACAAGGACATGGGGAACCTCAGGGCTTCAGCTGACAGGGGATGAGTGACACCTTTGCAGAAGCCATAGTTAGCACAATGCAGTGTGAGCATGATGGAGACCCAGGGATGGCACAGACTCACTCTGTGCACTGAGCTGTCTAGTGACAGTTCTGCTGTGGTCTAACTGCAAGGCACGTGCAGTGAGAAGAGTCAATGGTGAAGAACAGGAGAAAACCAGAAGGCCCTCCAAAGCCCTGATCAGCTGGACAGACTATCAGTACCAATGACAGAGTCATCTTTGAATGCAGTCTCTACCTTAGTAAACCTGTTAGGGTCAGCCCTCCATGTATGACGGTTCTTTTTCTCACAGATTCAACCAACTGCAGATCAGAAAGAGTCAGGAAACAGCTGCATCCACACTGAACATGTACAGACATTCTTCCTGTCCTTATTTCCTAAAAAACCCAGTATGACAACTGCTTACCTGGCAATTGCATTGCATCAGATATCATGTCATCTACAGATGACTGAGAGCATACAGGAGGGTGTGTGCAGGCCCTTTGCAAACGCAGCACCTTTTGACTTGAACACTGTACAATCTGTTATCCACAGGGTCCTAGAACAATCTCCTTTTTTTTGAGGGACAACTGCAGTTGAACCCATTTTGACTGATATTTGGTCAAACATTACAAATTCCACCCTCCTTTGGCCTTGTTTTGGCCCCTACGTGTGTAAGTCCCCATGTGGCCTCCTGGCTGTGGGCCTCCTCCATGTCACATTGAAGATCAGGGGCCCCACTGCTTCCCTGGGTGCAGAGCAGACACCAGGCCTGGCTCCAGTTAAACCCCACTGTGCCACAGGACAGCACGGTAGCCATGGTGTTCTGTTCCCTTGCAATCTTGTGTTTCTTCCTCCAGATAATATCATCAAGAGGATATTCAACATCTTGAAGTTCACCTGGGTGCTGTTCCTGGCAACGGTGGACAGCTTCACCACCTGGCTCAACTCCATCTCTAGGGAGCACATTGACATATCCACCGTCCTGAGGATCGAGAGGTGCATGCTGACCAGGGAGATCAAGAAGGTACCCTGTGGGCACAATCCCTCTGCTTCTTCCACACTGAAAGGGCTTTCAAATTCAACACACAGGTTATGTCGCCCGATTCTAAGTGCTGGGGACCAGGAGTGTTTCAGATGCCCAGTTTTTCTGGATTTGGGAACGTTGGTGTATACACAATGACATGCCTTGTGCACGGGGACCCAAGTCTACTCATGAAAGGCATTTATATTTCACACACAGCTGAAGCTCATTCAGTGCCATATCTTTGTGAGTGCACACACATTTTAATTGCAGAGCACCTGAGGTCAGGTATGGAGTTTGCCTCCTGTGGCAACATGTCTGCACTCAGAGCTTCTAATTTTTGAGCATTTCAGATTTCAGACTAGTGATTCTCAATCTGTATCTAAAACTCTAAATAAGGTAAGACAAAATCCTTTCTTTCCAGGTAGTCATTACATAAATTGTTGCTTTTCTGTATTTAAATCTATTCCCTGCTCAGGATTAAAATAGTCAAACACCATAGGCACGTTCAAAAATGGATCCTAAGTGGATCGAGCCTAAGGCAAGGCCACAGCTTCCTGCTCTGCTGGTGTGGAACAGCAGGGAGCCTACCCTCTGCCTCTGGCATCCAGCTCTGGACTGGGCTGGATTCCCTCACCACAGTTTACATGCCTATAGACTTTGCAGTGTCCTATGAAGAATTATAGTTTTAGTATGGGAAGTTTGATCCAAAACTTCTTCTAGAAAAACTATCATATTGTACAGAGAAATAAAATATACAGTAGTCATGTAGGTATGTCCATTTCTGGAAGAGTTAATAAGATTTAGCAAAGCTATGTACATAATATAGGGATTTCTTGTTTAGAATTCCTAGTACTACTGAGTGGCATGAGTGACCCTACATGAGGTGACATCAATCCCAACCTGCCTACATCACGTTAGTCCATATTCCAGGTTGGCCTGTGTGCTGAGAAATGGCAGGTGGCTCATGGGCAGGTGCTTCCGTAAGAACTGAGGCCTGTCCCCTGTCTGCAGGGCAACGTCCCAACGCGGGAGAGCATCCACATGTACTATCAGAACCACATCATGAACCTGTCCAGGGAGTCGGGACTGGACACACTGGACGAGCGGCCTGGAGCAGCCCCGGGGGCCCAGACAGCCCACAGGATGGATAGCTTAGATTCCCATGACAGTATCTCCAGGTATTTCACTTTCTGAAAAGCATTCGCTTTTGGCCTATGTGATGAGGTAGACGTCATCAAATATGAGAAATGAATGAATGAATGAGGTGGAAGTTAATAAAAAATTTGCATGGTATCCCAACCCCTGCCGGTGATCTCCATCCACAGAGCTATGTCAGAAGAACTGTCCTCACCTGACCACACCAGATAAAAACAGATATCAATCACAAAGGATAAGAAACACTCATGTGTTTTATAGGAATGGTATCGAGATTTCCAAGCCAGAGGTGAACAAGATTGGTCCTTCCCAGTCCCCAAATTATGGTTTATGCCAGGCACTGCGTCTCTGCTGCCTCTCAGAATGACCATTCCACAAGAGTGTCTTCTATACTGGGGTTTTCTACCTTCTGTTGCTATCCTGGATATTTCCTTTCAGAATTGTTACTTTAGGGCTTAGAATAAAAATTCCAGAAACGATCCTGGTAGCTTCCACCATCCCTGAGTGCTAGGAGTACTTGCATTGTTCCACAGCAGGATTGGCAGGTGATCCAGGGCCAACAGTGGCTGTGCAGTACATGTCCGCCACGGGCCAGCACTGGACACTGCTCCTGGGTGGCCTCATGCTATCTTTTCAGATCCTGCAAGATGCATGCTGATGTCATCTCTATTTTACAAGGTTCAGTTAAGGGCAGGCTGAGAGACTCACTCAGCCATGTAGCTGGAAACTTAATGATAAAGCAGACCCAGGATCCAAGCCGTGTGGTTCAGCCCCGAGCCCAGCTCTGAGCTCAGTGCTGTGCTGTCTGCTTGCTTCTCCCTGCATCCCAGGCCAGTGTGTGACTCCTCTAGGAGCCTGGGCACTCTGCACCCAGGTGTTGGTTTGCTGCTGAGGAGTGTGCCACACTGGCCCCTGAGTCCCAGCAGGAGTCTCTGTCCTAGGAGGAAAAACAGCATCACCTAGGTGATTCACTAGCCCAGCGAGTCCATCTTGTGGTCATTTCCTAGGTCAGGAACAGAACCACTGAGGACATGTGTGGATTAATTATTCTCTTTACACATGCCATAGCACCCCTTCTAGGCTGGGCTCAGTTCTGGGCACAACCATAAAGAAAGGGTCATCTCCTAAGTGGATCAACCGAGCCTAAGGCAAGGCCACAGCTTCCTGCTCTGCTGGTGTGGAGCAGCAGGGAGCCTGCCCTCTGCCTCTGGCATCCAGCTCTGGACTGGGCTGGCCACACTGCACCACGGTGGGGCCTGAGGCAGGGAGAAGTCCTGGTCCTTTACAAACACTGAGTTTCCAGACAAGTAGGTGCAGGGAGTGAGATGGTTGATCAATACCAAACTCAAATGGGATCCGGAAATTAAAATTGCCACCTAAGTGGGCAGAGGTGGTTAAATTTTTTTGTTTTTGTTTTTTTAACTTGATGTGCTGTTTTGAACTTTGGCTAATTTACTGTTTTTGAGCCTCCGCACCGGCCTGGTCTGCTACACAATAATTATCTATTGATGCAGATATATGTATTGGAATGGAAAGCTCAAGTGTAGAATAGTATTATGCTGAGATCTCATTTTAATGTTAAAACTATATATCCATGCATATATTGATTTAAATGTAATATTTTACAGATAAAACTGCATAGATATAATCCCTTCCTGTCCTCTCAAAATAGATATTGATTCTTTTGAAGTCCTTCCAGGGATAAACAAATGAGATTGTATTTCTCCTTTAATTTGGGAATAATCTTTGATTCTTTATATGTTCCAAAGTCACAGATATTTCAGCTATTAAGCATTCTTGTGAGAAGAAGCAACGTTAAGGACAGAAACCTCTCAAGGTTTCAAGGTCAAACTGTTTCCTAATTGAGATCCTATCTAGGAATTTTTTAATTCCTAGAAAAAAAAAAAATAGTTAGAGAAATGTGTCCCAGGATCCAGACTGTCTTGGTGCTCTTCCTTCCCGAGCACATGCACATTTCCCACCACTCGTTTCTGGACCCATTAGTAATGCCAGAGTCACCTGGCATTGTGCAGCGCTGCCATTGGCGAGGAGGGACAGGGCCTGTGCCTTCTGGAGCTAAGACTAAAGGGGGGCTTTAGTCTTAGAAAAGACATCAGAAGATGGGCTTTGCTAAGACCAAAGTCATTATTTTGTAGATTATTGTTATTTTTTTGCAGACCAAAATAACTGTTCTATTTGGAAGCTGCCAACCTTAATTTGTTCTTATAGCAAGAAGTCTCTTTACGTCTTTAGATGGATGTCATTAAATGGATTGTTCTCTCTTTCATTAATTTTAAGCCAAAATGTAAAACCTGTCTTTACCCCATTTTCCTGGGCACTCATGGGTTCCAGTTTATCTCATGGTAGCTCTTCCCTCAACAAGAAGATTGGCTGGGGGGCCACCAGGGAAGAGTGTGTGCTAAGCATGCTGGAGGTCCCGGGTTTGATCCCAGCTCTAGAACAGTAATAAGAATAGGCCACAGGTGCAGGTGTCAGTGGGGTGGGGAGGCGAGGCCTGTCCCTGGCAAACTGGCCACTGGCCCATGCTCCCTTCCTGGTGATAGCACCCAAAGAAGGTGAACTGGGATCCCCAAGTCCCCAAGCCCACACATTTTAGAAAACCTACTCATGACCAATGACATTTCAAATAGTTAAGGTAATTATGAAGGAAATACTGAGATTCTCTAGATGTGCATTTCCCAAATGATATTACTTTCATTCATTCATGTTTTCATTCATTATTTCTCAGCACTTATAAATGCTACCACCCTCCGCTTTGTACAGTGCCCCTCCGCACATGGGAAATGTGGAGTGGGTTTGGTACTGTATTTGAAAAACTGAAAATTTTATTTTCATTTTTGGAATTTCAAAACAAAAAAAGTCACAGAAAGCTCTGATTAACTTAACTGAAAGTCATATTCATGCCCACCTGGAATTACTTCTTCCCACTTAGTGAAGAAGGTAACTGTATGCATGTAGTTCTGTGATCTGAGTATTACACCTTGCATCATTTCTTCAAGAAAACATGCTTTCCCCTGGTGTGACTTACAGTGTGTACTCATCTGCCTTTTTATTCCTTGGCCTCCGTAAGACGGATACTATTCACCCGCACCTCTAAATTCAGCCATGAGGGGGAGATGCGTGGAGTAGCTCTCTGTGCCCAATGTCACAGCATTACCATGACTAGCAGCATGAACCATTTTTGGAACTTCCTGAGCCACATGATCTCCAGAAAGGGAGAATTCCCACAAATATGGATTTTTTTCCATAAGATATTTAAGGGTTTCATAGGCTTCCTGAATCTCATACTTGGGCCTGGCTGGAGAATTACTGCTTCACAACCAAATTCTGAATCAAAGAAACCAAAAAGAATATTAGAAAGCAAATTGAAAATAAATCTTCCATAAAATAATCATATGTCATTCCTATGCATAACAATATGCAATATGTCCAATTAAGTCATTAAATATTACAAATCAAAAAGCATGGGAGGAAAAAGAAAGTCTGGTTATAATTAAATCAAGTACACCCAAGATCACAAATATAAAACTATACAGATGATCAGATATAGTGAGTCAGGAGCTATTTAAATTCATTGATTGCTGTTTAACAAATGGTGTCAAAATATTTCCCAGGTTCTGAAATGGTTGATTGATATAGAATCTACTAGAAAACCACAACCGTCCCCATTAGTTTTTAATGTACTTTGACTTGATTTTCAGCATAAAGAAAGGGAAGGAGAGAAAGGCCATTTTCCGGCATCAGCAGACTTGCCTTGTCACACTGTCTGAGCCACACTCCCAGTCTCTACCTCAGCAGCCTTGAAACCTGCAAACAGTAACTGGTCCACTCCACGCCAAATCCCCGGGATTTGTGGAGTGGAGCACCTGTGGAGACTGGTGCTCAGGCCCTGGCCTCGCCTTGTCAGTGTGGCCCTTCCACCTCCAAGGCTCCTGCTCTGATGTCCTGTTTTCAATGTGAGCACACAGTAGGTGGCCAGCGTGAAGCCTCACTGAGGAGTTCACATTTCCTTGGCTGGAGCCTCATGGTTTTCTTCCAATCCAGATGTAAAACCACAAGCTCGACTCTGAACAGCTGACTTGTCAGATCTGGTACCACCCACCTTCCCAGAGCTAAAGCATTACCTTAAATCCCTGCAAGTCACGTTAACAACATTCTGACAAGCATCCCCCAGTATGCAGGGGGCAGCATCATCTGAAACCCCCCGGGAGCCTGCTGTGTGCCTGCAGGTGGAGACCCTGCTTTGCCCTGCACAATGCTGTCCCGTTGGGCACCAGGGATGAATGTAGCAGTGGCCTCCACCCAGGCCCAGGCACAATCCAGAATAAAAACTAGCAAAACAAATCATTAACAGACAAAATGGACCTGGTGTTGCTGGAACTCCTTTGTTGGTTTCTTTGTAGCATTTGATTTTATTTTGATGTTGGTTGGTGTCCAGGTGGATATAAAGCCAACATCTCTTACACCCAAGGCGTTTAGTTTGGCTGAACTGAATGTCACTCAGAAAACAGGGTGGAAAATTCAGTTGGTTATGTCGTTCCTGAGCTTCTCTTTCTCATTTTGGAGACTGCATTTTTTTAAAAAAATAAGAATCTTCTATGCAAATTGTATGAGCAGTTATTTCTACTCATGCAATTAGATTAATCAATCCTCTCAAATAACTCAGGATAACGATTCCAAATAAAATATATTTTCTTTGATTTTAAGAACAACTCCATTGCCAAGTTTTCATTATGTAAATTATGCTCTTTGAAAGAACTGTTGGGACTTGTCTTTGTTCCGTTTCCCTGTCCCACCAGAGAGTGCCCCTGGGACTTCCTCACCACCAACGTGTTTTTAACTGGGGTCTCCTGTGATTCGTGTCTGCCAGGCAGGTCCTCCCTGCCTGGGTGGTTGGTGCTGGTGTCCATGTGGTCACTGCATGGCCGTGCGTGGGCCAGTGAGCCGGGTGGACCTGGAGCACACTGGCGTGTTAACTCTGTGTTTCTGTGACTGTTTGCGCTGCTAGCTGCTACACTGAAGCCACCATGCTGTTCTCAAGGCAGTCCACCCTTGATGATTTAGACGGACCAGACGCTGTTCCTAAAACGAGCGAGCGCGCTCGGCCTAGGCTCCGTAAAATGCTCAGCATGGACATGTCCTCCTCGTCAGCTGACAGTGGCAGTTTAGCATCCAGGTGCTCACCTCGTGCATGCTTCCTCCCGGTCTGTCACCTCCCCCGTGCGTGGCCCCGAGTCCTCGGATGCACCTCGTCTTTCTTTTAAGAACTTGCATGTCTCACAGAGCATGGCCCCGGCCCTCAGAGGCAGCCTGGTCCCAGGACAGCTTTCCATGATGCTCACTGCTCCTTGGTTTTTGTCTGTTAGGAATTTCTTAACGTTCCTGATTGCCAACATTATCTTGCATTTTTTAAGCATTTCACACTTTCCATTTCCAAAGACATAATAATATTCCCTACATTCGATTTAGAGCTTTTATATACGGTCCTCATGGAGTAGGAAGAAAACATTTGTCTCATGATTAAAAAAAAATACATACAGCAGGAAAAAAATATGAAAACTCTGGGATCTATGGTCATTCTAAGTTGATACAGAATAAATCTGTTTTATTTGCATAACTGACATAAAAGTCAGAATACATCTTACCATTGGCTTTGGGAAAGAATGTGATTATGCTGTAAAATATATCACCTTTGTAGATTATAATTTGTTTTATTTGGAAAAAACTACTCCTGGCTTGTTTCATCACTAAGTCCTGCCCTTAAAACAATAATCATTGAGGAATGAAATTATCTGCATGCACCCAGAACTCCTTCTTTGAAATGCCTTAAGTGGTCGGCAGGGAGATCAGCCACTGTTTATCCTGAGATGAACATAACCCAATTCAAAATGAACTTCACCCTGGCAACTTGTGGGGCAAATCAGAGAGGCGCCACCTTTTTCTGCAGCCCTGTATTTTGACACAGTGCAGCAGGGAGCAGGGCCTGGCGTTGACAGCAATGCCTTCCTGCTTGGACATATCTGCAGATGCAAGTTCTGTGGGCCTTCCACTCCCTTGAGACCTGGAGTGCCCTCAGCCCCTCGGGCCCAGACATGACCCCAGACTACTGTGCTTCCACTGGTTTACAGTCACACTGCAGATGAGACCTGGGTGAGGGGTCAATGTCATGGCCTTCCTAGGAGGCTGTATCTAACTGAGGTAAGTCTTAGCAAAAATCCTGTGGGCCTGACAGTCCAGGAACCTTCTACCTGATGCGGTCCTTTAAGGCCAGAGCCCTGGGGGCCTGAACACCTGAGCAGACTTTGGGGTTCTTGGGTCACAGGATGCCAGGAGGGGCTGTGCCAGGACCATTCGTCACTCGTGGACACATCTAAACAGATAGTCTTTGCATTTGAGCTCCTCAGCGTTGGAGGAAGCAGCCTGCCCTCGCATGGCGGTCAGTTAGGGTACGTCTCTAGAGCAGGAAGGAGCACATCCTCCAGGCTCCAAATATCCAGACAAGTGCGGCCCCTCTGGCAGCTGCCCATGTCGGGGAAGGCAGTCATGGAAGGCGTGCCACTCACGTGGTGGGTATGGCTGCTCTCCTTCCATTTCTAACCTCCCTGCACACACCTACGGGGAGTTAGGGGAGAAGGCTCTAAGAGGAAAGTGCAGGGCAGCAAAAGGAGGGACTGACGCTGTGACTAGAGCAGCTTCTGAAAAGGATAGGAGAGGAGGAGCTGGTAGGAGAAGGAAATTGGGGTGCTGGAGGGAGAGCAGGAGCACGCCCTGGGCACAGCAGACGGCTGGGAGGGAGATCACTGTGGCAAGAGAAGATGGCAGACGTCAGAACAGGAGCTCAGTGAGAAAGGGCTGTGGGCTGCAGGCTGGTGGACGTTTAGTCGAATGAGCTGCGCACTGATAAGGGAAAGGCACGTGAGCGGGAAACGAGGAGGAAAAGCCAATACCAGAGAAGGGTGACTTTTTTTAGTTCAGCCAATATTTATCAAGTCATCCTCCTTGGATCTGGGTGGGTCCCTTTCGTAGGACTGAGTAGAACACATCTTGGTCCAAACCCACACAACAAAACCGGCATGGCTTCTCCTCCCCACACACGCTTCTGCTCGTCTTCAAAGACGCTGACGGTAGGTGTGCCGAGCAGTCTTGATTTGGAGGTATGCACCAGAGCTTGTGCCTCTGATTCTCCGTGCTGTTTCAGAACCTGTGCGTAGGTGGGTTTTGCTCCCCGAGGGCCGTGTGACGTGCTTCTGCTTCTGAACGACGTGTGTGCCCACATCCTCCTTGGCATCCAGAGACCCCTGTACATCGGATCAGGAGCCAGGGTCCTGGGGAAGTGAGCAGGGGGAATCAGGGAGGCGGGGTCTGAGCTGCTCACGTGCCTTGATGCTTTTGCTTGGGCGTTCTGAGGTGTCTTGAGCACGTGGAGAGATCCTGAGGGGGGTGGGTGCTCAGGCAGGGTTCTGCGCCCATCCCTGTCTCCTGACAGTGAGCCCACGCAGTGCACCATGCTCTACTCACGCCAGGGGACCACGGAAACCATAGAGGAAGTGGAGGCCGAGGCAGAGGAGGAGGTGGTAGGCCCTGTGCCCGAGCCCGAGCTCCAGCTTGGGGACACCCAGGAGGAGGAGGAAGAAGAGGAGGAGGAAGCTGAGTGTGATCTGGGCCCCGAGGAGGCCGGCCTCACTCCCGAGGAGGAGTGTCCGCAGTTCTCCACCGATGAGGGTGACGTGGAGGCCCCGCCCTCCTACAGCAAAGCTGTGAGCTTCGAGCACCTGTCCTTCGGCTCACAGGATGACTCTGGGGGCCAGAACCACATGATGGTCAGCCCTGATGACAGCCGCACCGACAAGCTGGAGTCCAGCATCCTGCCGCCCCTGACCCATGAGCTGACGGCCAGCGAGCTGCTGCTGAACAAGTAAGGGCAGCCCAGGCCCAGGCCAGCTCCACACCTGCTTAGCTGGGTGTGGAGGAAAGCTCTCCTAGACCCCGAGAACCAGTGCACATGCCAGGAGCCCTGCACCTCGTCCTCCACAAACACCTCCCAGAGACGTTCCCCACTGCGGAAAGCCTGCTGCAGGCTGAGCACCCCTCGCCGATCCAGCATGCTCTGAAATCTACAACTTCTGAGCACTGACATCACGTGGGAAGTGCTCGATTTCGTGCCATGAAACTTTGTTTCCGGCACAGAAATTATTTAAAATATTGTATAAAATTACCTGCAGACTATATGGATAAGACGTTATATGACACAGAAGTAAATTTCATATTTAGAATTGGGTTCCAACCTTACGATATCTCATTTTGTATGTAGATATTCCAAAATCTGAAAAAACTCAGAATCCAAAACATTTCCAATCCTGAGCTTTTTAAATACAGGATACTCAACCTATGTTAGGTTTTCTTCCCCAAACAGAATATAGGCCCCAGGAAGCTGGGTGGGGGGTGCTGCAGGAAGGATCCTATTCAATGAACTTAAGTGTTTTGGAGAAAGGGGAGGCAGATGTGAGCACGTGGTTTGTTTTAACAGGATGTTCCATGACGATGAGCTGGAAGAGTCCGAGAGGTTCTACGTGGGCCAGCCCCGGTTCCTGCTGCTCTTCTACGCCATGTACAACACTCTGGTGGCCCGCTCAGAAATGGTGTGCTACTTCGTGATCATCCTCAATCACATGGTCTCTGCCTCCATGATCACCCTCTTGCTGCCCATTCTGATCTTTCTCTGGGCCATGCTGTCGGTGCCCAGGCCCAGCCGACGGTTCTGGATGATGGCCATTGTCTACACCGAGGTAGGTCGGTCAGTGCCAGGGACCTTCTCAGGTCACAATGATGGTCACTGACCGTTACCTAGCACTGGCAGGGCTGTGTGTCTTTCCACTCCTCACACAAGGAAGGTGCTGGTGTCCTTCCCATTAGCAGACGAGGAAACAGCGTGGGCAAGACTGAGCAGTGGGGCCACCGTACCCACTGGAGAGAGCCAGGGAGGCTCTTGGAGCTGGTTCCAGACCTGTGGCATTAACCACTCACACAGCAGAACCAAGCTGAGTGCCTGCTGCCGGCTGGTGCCCAGGGACACTGGCCACCGCTGGGCAGCGAGACAGAGTGGCTCTGGCTGGATGTAGCATGTGCCGCCCCCATTTTCATACCCAAAGTCAATCTCCACACACCCCGCAGAACCCTCTGAGCACACGGCAGTCAGAAGGGCCGAGAGGGTGAGCTGCCAGCATACTCCCCTTCTGCGTGAGGGACAAGAGGCCGTCTGCCCAATCAGTTGTCCAATTCCTGTCCTGCCCCATTCTGTAAATACAGAGGCCACAGGGAAGATGTCAGAACGCCTCGTGCCCCACGTCCTCGTGTTCTTGGGTTTGTGAAGAAGGTTGGTTTTCCTCCCTGACTCTCACTTCCAGTAGCCCTGGAACTGCTTCTTCAAGTGTGGGCAGAGCTTGGACACTCTGTGTCTGTCCAAGTGTAGGCTAACAAGTAACCAGCCATCAAATTAAAACAAGGTCATATAGTAAGACATCTAATTTAGTCAGCTTTTCCTTGCTGTGACCAAAAAAAAAAAAAAAACTGGCAAGAACAATGTAGAGGGGGAAAAGTTCCTTTGGGCTCATGGTTTCAAAGGTTTAGGTCCTGGCTGGCTGGCTCCATGGCTCTGGGCCCGAGGTGACACAGAGCATCATGGAGGAGGGTGTGGTGGGAAGAGCAGCTCAGGACACGAGAGAGGAGGAAGAGAGCTCTGCTCCCCAGGGACGCAAAACATGAGCCCCAAAGGCACGTCCCCAGAGACCTACCTCCTCTAGCCACACCGCACCTGCCTGCTGTCACCACCCAGTTAATCTATGGAGGGAGTACGCCACTGTGCAGGTCACAGCTCTCGTGATCTGATCATTTTACCTCCTAACAGACTTGCCTTGTCTCACCCGTGAACTCTTGGGGGACACCTCCTATCTAACCCTAACAACATCTCAGAAGTATCCAGTTTAGAGCATTGTTAACCCAAGTCCTAATTCCTTAAGAATGCAGAGACGGGTACACCCCGCGACTTTGACTAACCTGTATGCCACAGCCTTGCTTCATTCTCGAACGCTCACCAGGCTTCTCAGGGAGGGATCACCTCTGACCATTCACCCTGAGGGCGTCTGTCAGACCCCGGTCTCACCCCAGGAGCTACTTGTGATGTGGGACTGTCCGTTTTTCTGTCACACTGAGGAGTGACATGAATGGGAAATGAAGCTGACGCCCGTTCACTCCACAGTCTGAACCAGTGTCGAGCACTGAGACTGGTGCTAGGCAAACGGAGGCACAGACAAGTAGAGATCAATCGTTGTGTCCTGCTTTTCAATGACAGACAGACAAGGAGGGTGAGAACCATACACCAAAGCTGCAAAATGAGCCAGACTCAGAAAGTTTTTAAATAGTCATTAATAAAAAAACTATGTCATCAGGATTAGAAATCAAAGCAATGCATAACATGTGAAGATATAGATGTTTCTATTCAACTAGTTCCTAAGTACCATATTTTAATACTGAATAATTCTGTAAATCTCTAACTCAGCGTAAGAGCCAGGTCCTCAGACACGGAAGAGGTGAAGAAGGGTTTGGGCAGCAGTGTGGGCCATCAGGTGGCCTTGCTGAATCCAGGATGGGGAGCCTCAGTGGCCGTGAGGCTGACCTGGTCACACTCCATGTGATTGTGCGCACCCTTGCCACTGGAACCGTGTGGGTGCCCTTCTTCCGTGTATGCCCGTCCCTGAAAGGGTCAACGTCCTGAGCCCTCTCCCCCTGTGCAGGTGGCCATCGTAGTCAAGTACTTCTTCCAGTTTGGCTTCTTCCCCTGGAACAAGAACGTGGAGCTGTACAAGGACAAGCCCTACCACCCCCCCAACATCATCGGCGTGGAGAAGAAGGAGGGCTACGTTCTGTACGACCTCATCCAGCTCCTGGCTCTCTTCTTCCATCGCTCCATTCTGAAGGTAGGCGTCTAGTCCTACACTGGGCTCAGCCTGCTCACGGAGGCCTCTCGGTGTTCCTGGGGACCTGGGCATCAGGGCAGTGGCAGCCCAGTCATGGAGGACGTGCCTGTGTGTGCTCCTCTGTAAGAATGAGCCGCAGTTGTGTCCATCCGTGGACGTTTCTTCCCAAGCCTGTGACGTTGGTGAGGGAACTTGTAGTAACTCTGGGAGACGGTCTCCCAACACGCCTATCCTGGGTGGGACGTGTCGTGACTGGTCCCGCCGTGGGCCTGGCTTGAGTGGAGTGCCGTGTCTTAAAGCCCGTACCGTACCGTAAATGTCACCCCTCGTTCCAGCTGGACGTTGGAAGGCCTGAGTCTGGTCCGGGGCAGTCTCAGCCACCTCCTGCCGCCGCCTTGTAGCAGCGTTGCTTTTGCTGGGTGGTTTCTTGTCATAGAACGTTCCCCCTGGTGAGCGGCCACTTGACCTGGGAGGAGCACAGCACTGGCCATGTGATTAGGTGCTGAGGAAGCTCTGGCTCCTGGCACGCCCCACAGGCAGGTGCACACCTGCTGGGCCTGCCCTAGCAGCACCTGCTCAGCCCGGCTCCTGCTGCACTCCTCGCTCCTGCCCTGCAGTCCCTGTCCCTGCCTGGAAGCAGAAGCCAGGCCACGCAGGAGGTCACCATTGCTGATCACCCCCAGGGCCAGGGACTGCACCCAGGGGTGCTTGACCACGGAGCTACGTCCCCAGCCCTCAGTGTCCGAGCTTCCCTGGCCACCCTCAGTGTCCGAGCCAGACCTGTGGTGGACACACAGACGCCCTGCTCCCGGGACTCCCGCAGGTCCAGCTGGCGAGCTTTTCTTGGACCCTCCCTTGGTTTTCTGGTCGCGAGGCACAGGTGCTGCAGGACAGGGAGCCAGCGTCCCTCCTGCAGCTGAGACCTCAGTTGTCACTTTCCTGCTTCCTCAGTGCCATGGTCTGTGGGACGAAGACGACATCGTGGACGGTGGCGACCAGGAGGAGTCGGATGACGAGCGCTCCTTCAGCCACGGCAGGAGGGACTCCTCCGACTCTCTCAAGTCCATCAACCTGGCCGCCTCTGTGGAGTCCGTGCACGTGACCTTCCCCGAGCAGCCCACCACCATCCGGAGGAAACGCTGCGGCAGCAGCCCCCAGATCTCCCCGGGGTCCAGCTTCTCTTCCGATAGGTCCAAAAGAGGTATCTGTCGCCAGGCGGATCCCCCATCCTCCTCTGGTCTAGGTGGGGGTTTGTCAGGTGTTATCAACAAACACCTTGTAATATGAAAAGAGGACTCTGAAATCAGACAGGCCCAAGGTCAAGTCCCCCCCTCCGCAGCTGTGTGACCTCATTGCCCAGAGCATCTGACTCCTCCCAGGAACAAGGACTTCAGATAGCTGTGACCAGAGGCCAGCACTCTGCCTGATACCCAGGACGTGTCGGGCACCTGATCATTCGTGCCTCGTACATACAAATGCCTCTGAGCACGTCTAGGGTGCCAGGAGGGAGCCAGGAACCACAGCCTGTTGTGAAGTTGTGTTTGTGTTCTCTCAATGGGGACTTTTAGCAACACACTCCTGGAGGAGCCAGGCCTCTGTGCCCGGGGCTCATGTCTGCAGCTCGGTGTGATGATCTGCAGAGTCTGCTCCATCTGGCAGATGGGTCATATTTGTTTTACATTTGGAGAAATTAGGATTTGAAAAAGGGTATGAGTTAGGGTTTCCATCTGGAAAAAACCCAACCTGGGACTCTAGTTGGCACAATAACCACTGTCCGTCCAATGTGTTTCCTCCTGGGACAGAGATTAAACAGCTATCCCAGGAAGAGCCATGGATCTTCCTTAGCATGGAAGCAGGGGTAAGAGGGCAGGCTCCTACCTGCCCAGTTGTGTTCATGAGGCAACTGTGCATATCCCTTCCTCAGGACAACTGGAGCCACCCCTCCTACACATGGGCTCCGGGGCCTTCTGTGACACTCCTGTTGACAAGCCGGTTCTTCACACTCCATTGGTGGTTCCTTTCATTCCTTGTTCTCTCTAGGCAGCACCAGCACCCGGAACAGCAGCCAAAAGGGCAGCAGCGTTTTGAGTATTAAGCAAAAAAGCAAAAGGGAACTCTATGTGGAGAAGCTTCAGGAACAGCTCGTCAAAGCCAAAGCGTTCACCATAAAAAAGTGAGTACCCAAAACCAGCGGGGTGCACGTGCTTTGCTTGAGGGCAGGAGCTGTGTGCTCTCTTCCTGCAACTCAGGAAGCCCAGGAGCTGAGGAGGGACCTCTCCCACGGGATGGGATGACGGTGGCCGTGCTCGAGCAGTCTTTTCTCGGTGAGGGTGGCTCCTTTCCGTGTGTGGCACTGGTACCCACGCTTTTTCTATTTAGACAGAATAGGTGGGTGACTTCAAGGGCTCATGGTGCCCACTCGCAGCCGCGATCATGCCACCCAGCCGTGCAGAAAGGGATGTGATCTTAGGGCTGGAGGGGCTGCAGAGACACACTGCGGGGAGGCGGCTTGGTCAACACCGTCGGTGTCAAACAGCTGGTCCCCCAGACTGCATAGGTCCCTCCTGCCCACTGTGGGTGCAGGGGTTGGTGTCCACAAGCAGCCATGGCTGGAAGCGAGCAAGGGGCCAGCTGCACACAAGCCCCGAGAGCAGGACGCCAGCTGCACCTGCGTGTGACCTCGCATTGAAGGCAGAGCCAGGGCACAGTACATCCAGGGCAGAACTCGGGAGACCAGCCAGAGTGAGGGCACCAGCCAGGTGGAGAGGCCTAGGCAGTGCCTGGGAGCCAGGGCAGGCACAGGGCCCTGCACTGAAGGGGCTCCTAACGTGCAGAGGTGGCAGGCCTGGCACTGCCATCGGCATGCCCCCTGTGTTCCCGTAGCAAGCCCCACCCTGGCGCCAGGTCTGACTGTTGTACCAGTTTACAGAGCGTCACGCAGCCCGTCCAAGACAGTGGGCAGCCACAAACCCATCCCCATTTCCCTGGGCTTCATGCCTCTCACGTGCTCCAAACAGGAGAAAGTCGTGGGCCACCAGCAGAAAGAGCTGCCCACACCTGGCGGAGAGCTCACTGCTCCTGTGTGGCCAGAAGTGCCACCAGCCCAGGCAGCAGGGCGGGACCAGTTGGAAGAGGGAGCGCAGAGGAGCCGGATGATGGCGGTCTCCAGTCCCTCTCCCCTCCGGACCTCCTGGAACAGTGGGATGGGGTCTCTGTTGTGCAGGACGCTGCAGATCTATGTGCCCATCCGGCAGTTCTTCTACGACCTCATCCACCCGGACTACAGCGCAGTGACCGACGTGTACGTGCTCATGTTCCTGGCCGACACCGTGGACTTCATCATCATCGTCTTCGGCTTCTGGGCCTTCGGGGTAGGTTGGGGACAAAGGACTCTGGGTGCCACCAACTGTGAGCTGTGGCTTTCCATCCCGTGAAATGCCACCTGTCGTCTTTCCCCAGAAACACTCGGCTGCTGCGGACATCACCTCTTCGCTCTCGGAAGACCAGGTCCCCGGGCCGTTTTTGGTGATGGTCCTCATTCAGTTTGGAACGATGGTGGTGGACCGAGCCCTCTACCTCCGGAAGACGGTGCTGGGCAAGGTCGTTTTCCAGGTCATTCTTGTGTTTGGAATTCACTTCTGGATGTTCTTCATCCTCCCTGTCGTGACCGAGAGGTGAGATTTGGAAGCTGGCCGTGTGGCCCATCCTCCACGACAAGGTCACCACGGCCCATGCGCTGGCCCACCAGCTGCAGGCAGAGGAGGGCAGGGTAGCACCAGGGGTGTGAAAGTCACAGTTTGGAGTCTGCTAATGGTGGTGCAAGCCCCCAGTGGGAATGGAAAACTCCACGGTATTTGACTGTACTTTATCCACATCCACAGAAGCAGGGTGCTCAGAGTAAGTGTCGGCCTCAGCCATCGGGCAGGTGGGGGTCCTTGTGCTGGTCTGGCTGTACACCCTGAAGCCGAGAGGAACTGGAGCGTGGTCTTGGAGCGCTCCTCAGGAGGCCAGAGGGCAGGAGATGTAGTCATCAGGGGCGTGAGGGAAGGAGTGGAGGCTGTTGAGCTGGTTGAATACACTGGCCCCTGGGAGGCCGATGGTGCCTGCCCACCCCACAGTGGAGAGTGAAATAGCCTGAGGCAGGGAAAGCACCTGGCAGAGTCTTGGCACTGGGTGGGAAGTGGGAGGGGCACTGCCCCAAGACCCTGCCGCCTAGCACAGCTATTGCTGTGGGTTAGAATGAGGTGGGGGTCGGGCAAGGCAGGGGCCAAGCAGCCTGGTGCAGAGGGAAGGGGCTGCGGAGACACCTGAGGTGGCCACTGCCCATCCCTACACTGGCCTTCACCCCACTGTGCTGGGCCCCACACCTCAGTTCTGCTGCGCCCTTCTTCCCTCTGCCTGGACCCTGTCCTGCTCTCAGACTGCAGTCTAGGCGTCCCTGCCACCTTCCACCAGGGTCAGTACTTGTGACAAAGGTGGCACTTAATGTATGAGCCAAGGAGAGGCTTGGGCCATCCAGGAGAGCTACGCAGACTGCTCCGAGCAGAATGTCAGCTGCCAGGTCCTGGAGGGCTCAGACCACAGAGCGCCACGTAACAAGCTGCTCTTCCCCAGGAGCACCCCGGCCTCACAGATGAAAGCCAGCAGGTGCTCCCCTGCCTGGGGCCCAGGGAGCCACATCTGACCCAGGGGCAGGGCCAGCCTCAAGGGTATATTCTCCCAGAAGGCTTGCAGCATCAGCCACAGGGCACTGTGGAGCAGACCTCAGGGGACAGTACCACTGTGACTGCATCTCAGGATCTTCAGCGTGTCACCCAGGCTGACTAATGATGCTTTTGGAAGTGGGAATAGAAGCAATGGGAAATGACTTCACCCCTGTGGCTTCCAGTTAACCTGTGCAGCTGCTGCTGAGGTCCCCACGTTGCTCCAGCAGGGGGGGACTTGGTGGCTGCAAGGTGGAAGACCGCAGGCTCTGGCCTGTGATGTTCAGTGCCATGAGATCTGCTGCTTTGTAACAGTGAATGGTGGCAGGGAAGTGTTTTAAAAGGAATGAGGACAGCTCTTCCTGAGCCTCAGGTAGAACTGCACAAACAGAGCGTTATTACCCAGAAGACGCCCCGTAGCCCGGACATCTCCACTGCACCCCACGGAGCGGGGGCCACGCAGCTTGGTCATGAGCATGATGAGATCGAAGCCATCGGTCGACTTTGTGCAGCGAGGAGAACCTTTGTGACAAAGCTGTGACTCCAACTGCTTGCTTTAAAATGAGTAGATTTTCTCTACAAACACATGGTTACCTCTGACCCGAGGTCAGAGAAGTAAGCCACACCCAACACCCAAGGTGGCCGATGATGAGCTTTGAGATCTGCTGGTGTTTAAAACCATCACACAGGCAGGGTCTTCCAGGCCTCCAGGAACCCTTAGTTTTGCAGAAGAAAGAGGCTCAGGAGCTCGCTCAGCCTCCCTCCTCTACAGACCCCACAGGAGGAGTGCCTCCCAGTGCCCTTCAGCTCCTGGAGACCTCAGGCCCCACCCCAGACCCTGGAGCCGTAGCTGTGCATTGTCCACCATGGCCCCCTGCCCCCATAGGATGTCCTGTCCTCCCTTCCCAGAGTGTTTGGAGCCACCCAGCCTCTCTGCATTCTACATCTTGAAAAGGTCCAATTATCCCACAACCCGCAAAGCAGACCAGGGCCAGAGACTGGCTCCTGCCACCTCCCTGCCACTTCCCCTCCAGGGACACGGCTTAATGTGGCTGCCCCCATGGCTGCTCCAGCACCGTGTCTTCGTCTCCTCGGCGTGGTCCTCCTGGCTGGGCAGGATAACACAGGCACAGGCATCAGGATGCACAGGCCTCTGGGGACCAGGGTTCTGTCTGCCACTCGCTCCACCAGGCTTTGAAGAGAGCACGAGAAGCCACCCTTTCCAACCAGATACAGCTGGAATACCCCCAAAATACAGGGGTGACGTAGATGTCTCCCATGTGCTCATTTAGTTATGACCCATAAAACAGTTACTCCTGCATCCTCGGACAGATGTTAAACCACACATGGTCGTTGAAAGTGGACCATCGGTCTCCTAAATCCTGACCCCTTAACTGTGTGCAGGGTGCCCCTGCACTGTCTTCATCCCGCCCCTGCGCTGCGCCGCTGGCCCTTCCTCCCCTCCCCGTGGCTGATGGAGCAGCAGGACTGTGTCTCCGGGGCCCCTCCCTGCCTCAGGTCTGGGAACTGACCTCCCTCCGCACCTGCCGGCTTTGTCTCCTGTCCTTTCTGGTAAATCTCGACAACCTGTGGCCAAGCATCGCCCTCCATCTCTCTGCTCCCAGCCTCTGGGGATGGTCCTGCAGGGGCTCTGGTGTGTCTATAGGTGACCACCATCTGTTGGAGAGTCGAGTCGGGCAGTTGCATGTGAGGAATACATTCAGGCATTGAGAGGAAGTGTTAGAAACTCAGGGAAAGTTTGGACAGAGTACATTTTTTTCTATTGAATCAGATTTAAGAATGAGATTTTATTTTCTATGTCTGTCTCAAGTTTTTGCTTGTTACATTCTATGAAAGTCTTGATCCACTACACTTGGGAAATTTAAAAAGATAAAATAAACCAACTGATGGGTGTGGGCGTGGTGGCACATGCCTATAATCCCAGTGGCTCCAGAGGCTGAGGCAGGAGGATCGCAAGTTCAAGGCCAGCCTCAGCAACTTAATGAGGCCCTAAGTAACTAAGTGAGACCATCTCAAAACTTTTTAAAAATTAATTTAATTAAAAAAAACAATTAACCCTCTATTGGGGAGGGAAGAAAGACACACCCACTTCTTCCATGGTAGATGCTCAATCCATGGCTTGATGACTGCATGAATCAGATCTCTAGGGTGACCTACGACCAAGCACATCACATTCAGTTTCACGCTCCTTGGGAGCTGCCATGTCCAGGGCAGCAGTGGAGGAAGAAAGGGCATGTTATCGGAGGCTGGCCCACGTCCCAGGGGACGCTACACCACAGGTCCCAGGCACCTTGCAAGGCCTGCTGGAACGCTACCATGGAGCCTCACCCTGTGGCCACTCCTGGTAGAACTGCCCATCTGTCTTCGGTTTCTGATACTTAACATAGGGTGTCCCAGGACCTGCGAGCCTCTGTCTTCACTACCACCCGTGGCTAATACCATTTCTGGACATTTCACACTCTGCCACTGTTAGATTTCAACATCCAAAATGCATTTTTCCTCCTCCACACGTTGCCACTGAGCAGATACCTGGGGGAGGATGGGCGTACCCAGCCACTCTGCAGATGGCTCAGAGCTCTCTGAGGTCCCCAACCCGCCCACACTGTGACCTGACAGTCCCCCATGTGAAGTGCAGACCTAGGTCCACACAGACGCACACACCAATGTCCACAGCAGCTTCCAAGATCACCAACATCAGGGAGGAGGCCAGAGGCCCAGTGGGCAGTGGAGGGAAAGCGACCTGGCGTGCACAGTGGGAGGACACAGCCTGACAGCCTGGCAGGATCTCGGAGTAATCCTGCTGAGGGAAGAGGCCGGCAGAAGGGACATTGCTGTGTGTGCCTGGACACCACGTTCAGAGAACTCCAGTCCACCTGCAGGGAGAGGGCGCAGAGCAGGGGTGGCTGTGTGTGGGTGAAAAAAGGAGAGAAGAAGGTGCACAGAAGGCCCTGGAAGGCTTCAGAGGTGGGGGTGCTGGGTACTGCCCAAGCCCTCTGCTGTGCAAGCCCTCTGCTGGCTGCTGTGCAGATGTCGATGCATAGCAAGCTTCTTCCTTCCGTCTGTGCCACTTATATCCTAACAAAGCTGTTGGAAGAAAGAAGCTCTTCAAAGTCGGAGTTTACACGCAGACTTTTTTCTAAGTTTCTTTTGGTGTGTGGTGTGGGAGGACCACGCATGTGCGTGGAGACCAAGACGGGACCCAACGGGAGCCCTTTGAATCTCACCACGACCTTCCTTCCAAAGAGGAAAGTCAGGCATATTTTTCTCATTAAACGTGAAGAAACTAGACTCAAAGAGAATCAGCAGCTGGTCAGGGTTCCGTCACTAGCAGGTGCAGATGCGTCTGCTGTTTGCCTTTCTGTCATCACCATCCTCTCTGTTGGCTTACTGTTTGGGAGGCTGGGGCTTGAACCCAGGGCTTCACACATGCTGCGCACAGGCTCTCCCACTGAACTGCATCCCCAGCTCTCACGGAGGTTTATTAAACTAAGAAATAGGCTCCCGACGGCCCAGCGGGAGGCAGTCAGGACAGATGCGTCCCATCTACAAGCCCGTCCCGAGGTCATCGAGAGACACCCTCAGGGTCTGCGCAGTGCCTTGGAGGATGCTGGTTCCATATTTATCACCCTCACACCCCCTAACAGCGTCTCGGGAAGTCAGGACTGCGGAGGGGATTCACGTGGCCGCCTTCGGCCCTCTGCGGGGAAACCCGAGAGGAAGAGGGCTGAGCAGTAGCTGGCTTCCGCTTTTGACAGGAAGCAAAGCCTCTCCCCAGCTTGTCCTGATTGCAACAAGTGGCCCACAAGGCCCATCAGGGACAGCCACTAACCAGATGTCCTGGAGACCCCACCCTGAGGTCCTGTGGATGTGGCTGGCCAGAGCTCAGGTGCAGGCCCACATCTCGGTCCAGCCAGAACCACGGTCCAGGAGGCCTGCCCGTGCACCCATGACCGTGTCAGGGAGGTGGGGTTAAAAAATAAAAATTAAAAAAAAATGAGGCTCCACTTCTCAGAATCCTTCTCCTACATTTTCCAAATTATAGGTCTTCTTAAAACCTGGAGTTATTTAAAAATATGCATTTTTTTCTTTCCTGAGCTCTAATTTGGCCCCTGCCAGCTGTGTGGGCCCATTGTAAGGAAACGTCCTTAGTAGACTCACTTGGTAGTGATTTACTTTAATTGTGACCTAAACAACTGAGAAATGAGGGTGGGAGGGTCCTTCCCTGGAAACCTTTTAAGCTATTAAGTTTTCTTACCCTACCTTTTGCCTTTGAAGTGCTCTGCTGTGTATGAAGAATTGCTTAAAACTGCCTTTAACTGACAGAGAAATCAGGTCCTTGTTTGTTTATTTGTTACCAGGGATTGAACCCAGGGGCACTTAACCACTGAGCCACATCCCCGGCCCTTTTTATGTTTTATTTTGAGACAGTGTCTCGCTACGTTGCTTAGGACCTCCCTTAGTTGCTGAGGTTGACTTTGAACTTGCCATCCTCCTGCCTCAGCCTTCTGAGCAGCTAGACTTATAGGCATGAGGTAGGGCGCCCAGCTAGGTTCTTGGTTTTTGATTTGTGTTTTTATTCTAAACAAGTGTCTTTTGTACCAGAAAATTATTATCTTCCTTCACCTTCCCCATGTTCACGTTCCAGGAAGTTCAGCCAGAACCTGGTGGCCCAGCTGTGGTACTTCGTGAAGTGCGTTTACTTCGGGCTGTCCGCCTACCAGATCCGCTGTGGCTACCCAACGCGCGTGCTGGGGAACTTCCTCACCAAGAGCTACAACTACGTCAACCTGTTCCTGTTCCAAGGGTGAGAGCACCACGTCATCGTCTGGTCGTTGGGGGGCCAGGGCTGCAGTGCAAAGACCCTGAGCGTCCCAGCTGGGATGGGGGTGGAGTGCCGACTGGCCCTCGGCCTGCCGCACGGGGAGGACTGCATTCCACCTGGGGTCTCTCCCAAGGGTCCCAGGAGAGTTGTAGGCTCAGGAGCCTCTGCATGAGCACCCGGACTGGGGGACGCGGGCCCCGCGTGGTCTCTAACGGGAGCTTCTGGCAGGTTCCGCCTCGTCCCCTTCCTGACCGAGCTGAGGGCAGTGATGGACTGGGTGTGGACGGACACCACGCTGAGCCTGTCCAGCTGGATCTGCGTGGAGGACATCTACGCCCATATCTTCATCCTCAAGTGCTGGCGAGAGTCGGAGAAGGTGAGGGCCCATGCGGGCACCATGGTGTCCTCGTCCCTCAGAGGGGTGGCCTGCAGGACCAGCTGGGGCCTGGGGGTGTGGTGAACCAAGGGAGGTGGGCCGCTCACCTGGTCCCCACCACCGCAGTCGGGTGGGCCACTTGTCAGGGATAGCACCCAGATGTCCTCGATGGCCACAGGACTTTGCAGGTCTATTTTCAAAAGAAGAGGCATTGGATGGCTGTAGGACCAGTCACTCCTGAATGCTCCTCTGGAGCAGAGGGAGCACATGCAGGGAAGGGTGGGGCACATGGCTGCGGCTCATGTCCACCTTCCATCCACTCTTTGGAGGGAAGGACAATTTAACCTCTTTCTGCAAAGGGAAAAGGTTGAATATCTGAAATGCAAATATTTGCTTATTCTGCTAGATTGAGTATTAAAGTTTAAAATATAGATTAAAATTACTATTATTTGTTGGATTTTTCAAAAGTTCAGGAAATGAAAAAAGAAGTGCTTGCATGATAGCAATGGAAACACCCACTGATGTTAGCCAGGGGAGGAAACGTCTGTCTGTCTGATCTCAAAAATATCCTCTTAGGAAAGGTCTCCTCCAAGGTAAAGGTTTCCAGTGCATGCTGCAGCTTACTCTGGGGACTTCGGCTCCGTTGACAGTGCTGTATGGCCCCTGGGTTTACAGGGGTGAGGAATTGAAGGGAACGGCTCTGTGCTTAAAATCATATCAGCTTGTTCTTGTTTTCAAGGAGCATAAGAATTGAGATGACAAAATGCCTTGGTCTGTTTCCTAATGTTAAAACACAACAGCTGAGACTGGATAATTTTATAAAGGAAAGAGGTTGACTTTGGTTCATAGTTCTGGAGGACAGGAGGGTGCTGGCATCTGCTTGGTTTTTGGTGAGAGCTTTACACTGCGCTGTTCATGGCAGAAAATCAGAAAGGCAGGCAGGCATGTGTGGAAGAAAGGAAAGAGGGGTTGGACCCTAATAATAACTAACCTATTCCCACAAGAAAAACATTGACCCCTGGAGAGGGCGGGCCCCTGGTGTGCCCAGGTCCTCATAAACTCCCCACCAGCTCTCGGTGCTGTTAGGCTGGAGACCAAGCCTCACCACAAGGCTTTGTGAGGACGCACCACATCCAAGTCATACCAGAAGGATGTTGAGGGTCAAGACCAGGTGACTTGGGGTCTAGAACCTTGACATGGGAGGAGGAGGATTACATGGTTCCAAAATGGGAAAATATGAGAGGAAAGCAGATCTTTGTGAATCCGTCAGGTTTCCATCGCTGTAACCCAGTGCCTGAGATGAATCCTTATACATAGGAAAGGTTCGTCTCGACTCACAGTTTGGGAGGTGTCAGTCCATGACCACTGCCCTGTCGGTTGCTTTGGGCCTTTGGCAGCAGGAACATGTGGCAGAGGAGGCCTGCTCCTCGAGGTGTCTGGAAAGTGAAAGAGAAGAGACCTGGACCCCACGGTCCCTTCAGGACACCGCCCAGGACCTGCGTCTCCCACAAGTCCTGTCTCTCAGCCATCTCAACACCTCCCTTAGCACCATGCTGGAGTCGAAGCCCCTCAGGGTCCTTTCACGTCTGAGCTGTAGGACTTCAGCTCTGGGGTGGTCATTCAGCAGATGAAGGGTCATTGTCCTCACTGCCAACCGACTCCCTCAGCTCTTGGTGGTTCAGACACGAAACCGTTGTCCTTCTGCAGCTCAGCGTTTTGGCTGGGCTCAACTGGACATCTGCCTGGGGTCATTCACCCAGTGACCCAGTGGGGGCTGGAGGTCACGTAGGGTCTCACACAGGGGCTTGGAGTCAGGGTCTGGCTCTCGACACAGGGCCTTCCTCTCTGAAGGTACAGAGGTCCCCGGGTGGTATCTGCAGGGACTGGTTCCAGAATCTGGGATCCCAGCTCCACGTGTCCAGCTCTTCTTCTACAGTGGCTCAGGATTTGCATGTAGCCTACAGGCCTCTCCCCAGGTGCCTAAGTCATCTCCAGGTCACACACAGCACCTAGCCCACCCTCAGTGCTCACCAGAGCTATGCTGTGCTGTGCTGTCCAGGGAACAAGGACCAGAGAATCTGTCCTGCACCAGTGCAGGTTTCCCAAACACAACTGCCCAGGTTGGCTACACCCCCGGGGGAGCCCATGGCCCTCACGCTGGCTCCTGTCCAGGGCAGTGAGGGAGGTGCAGAGCCTGCTGGGCCAGGCTCGGGATGTCCCCACCCTCACTGCCATGGCATCCTGCTGCCACACAGGCTCGAAGGCAACCTAGGGTCCAGGGGATGGTCAACTGATAGAACCAGCCAAGGCCAAGGGCCTGCACACAGGACGACTGAAATGTAATTTTTTTTTCTTTTTGGTGTAATCAACCAAAAAGTGAATTGCTAGCTAGATGCTGTGTTCCTGGACCTCTGCTGGGCATGGCGACTCAGGAAGGCCAGGCCAGGCCAGCCCCACAGTCAGGCTTTGACGGTCCACAGAGGCAGCACATGCAGCCCAGGCCACAGACTGGTGCGTGACACTCTGTGACCAAGGTGGAGCTCCTCCAGGGCGTCATGGTGGGACCTGGGAAAGGGAAGGCATCACCACAGGTGTGAGCTCCTGCAGGGGCCTGGGGTGGCCGGTGCCAGGGAGTGTCTGCGCCTCTTTCTTTCTGCTCTTGCCTGGGCTTGTCTCCCGTCCTCCGCTGGCCCAGGGGCCTGGGGTTGGCGCTTCTCCTCTCTGGGTTCCCAGGTGAGGCCTTGGCCTGCTCCCTGGCTGTCTGCCGCAGCCCTTCGGCCTCTCAGGCTACAGGTGCCAGAGTGGACCCCTCTTTCTCAGGGGCCTTCCCTGACCGCCCCCCAGTCTGGACCACAAGGCCCACCCAGTCCTCACCACATTGAGTCGATTGCCCCTTTAGTTTTATATGAGCTCTGTGATAAGATTAGCACAACACAGCCCGAAGCAAGAGCAGCTTCCTGAAGGCCAAACGCTGGCCTGAGCACGTGCAAGGCGGCCATGACCTGCTCAGTCTGCCTAGTGAGTCCCACCCAGCACCTCCCAAGACTCTGCAGGAGGCCAATCAGAAATGCAATGAAACAGGAAAGGCGGAAACACGGTCAAGAGCTGAGCCTCGCAGGACAGGGAGGGCCGTCCCTGTGGAAAGCAGCCACGGGATCCAACACAGATCGGAGGGTCTCTGCCCTGGCCATGCAGGGCCAGCAGGAGGGGCCAGCAGGAAGAGGGGCAGGAGCGGGGCGGGGTCTGGGAACTTCTGAGATGAGCCTCAGAGACACTGGCCTTCAGCAGAGATGACATGGTCCCACTCAGGCAGGAGAGACCTAAACTGTCCCTGGCAAATAAAAGCTAAATCTCCTTTAACTCACAAAACTCTTCAGGACAGGAGGACAGAGCTCTGATGGACTGGGACCGGTGGTTGCTTCTCCAAACTTGCCTCCCTGAGAAATCTGCTTGTTACGTGCACACACCTGTCCATATATGTGTAACATGTTTCCAACTTTCAACTTTCACATATTAACTTCTAGCTTTGCTTTCAAAATTATAAGTTAGAAATAGGAAACTATGGTCGGCAGAATCACCCCCCACTGCCGCCCTCTGCGCCCCCACAGCTCCCCTGGCTCAGGATCCTTTAGGACGCTCCCTCCCGTGTGCTGAGTGGTGGTCCTGCACAGGCCCCTCCTGCTCTCAGGAGCTTCCCCAGAGTCACCAAGCACCCAGCACTGCAGCAGGGCCCTGTGCGGGCGCCCAGCCCCTCCGGATTGCAGCCTAGAGCACAGTGCCCCCCGTGGGAGGGAATCCTCTTCCCTTGGCCTGTGGGAGTGACAGATTCCTCCCAAGGGAATGTGAGCCCAGGGTAAGTCACTTGGCCAGGTGAAGGGGTAGGGGTGACCCCATGTCGTGTGGCACCTGTCTTGGTCTGTTTTCTGTGGCTAATAACACAGTACCAGAGACTGGGTGATTGTAAAGGGAAGAGATGTGGGGCTCAGGATTCTGGACCAGGGTTTTAGGGCTATATCTGGTGATGGCCTTCTTGCTGGCAGAGTCCCAAGGATGAGCAGGGCATCACGAGGCCGGAGTCAGGGAATGCACCAGAGACCCAGCCGGAAGGGCTCTTAGGGAAGCTAACCCTTAAGACAGCCCTCGTTCCCAAGTGGGTGAGTCCACACAGGGAGGCAGCGCCCAGGTCACTCCAAAGGTCCCACCTCTTAGGAGCTCCTACTGGGGACTGGATTTGTGACCTACTGGTCCCTAGATTCATCATGTGGCTGCCTTTGAAGGTTCATGGTTGGCCCTGAGTGGCCCCACCGTGGGAGCAGGTAGGGAGCTCAGGGCAGCTTCCTTCCCGTCACTGCTTTTACCTCCGTATCTGCATGTTGATTTAACATTTGCAACAAAAGAGTTAGGCGTATTGGCCAAATAATCTTGTTACTTCATGTGCCTGAACCAGTATGAAACGTCAAGTCCCATCATTGTGTGCAACACAGGCCCATAGATAAAAAACATCCAAAGAGAAAAAAAGAATTAGCTGATCAAGGTGGGAATCTCAATCTACCTGAGTAACAAGGCTCCGTGATCTCTGCAAGGTTCCCACCCCAGCAAGCAGAGAAGAGCCAGGGCTGACTCCACAGTTCCCAGCTCCCACCCTGGTCAAGGCCATCTGCCCAACCTCTGAACTCTTGTGTTGCAGAGATACCCGCAGCCCCGGGGCCAGAAGAAGAAGAAGGTGGTCAAGTACGGCATGGGCGGCATGATCATCGTCCTGCTCATCTGCATCGTGTGGTTCCCTCTGCTCTTCATGTCTCTGATCAAATCTGTCGCTGGGGTCATCAACCAGCCCCTGGATGTGTCGGTCACAATTACCCTGGGCGGGTATCAGGTAACCTGGGTCTCACCGACCACTGGAGCAATCTTTCAGGAGGACCTAGAGGGGACGTCTAGTGACGTTTTGTCAGTCCAGATGTCCCCAGCACTGTGACATATACAAAATAAGGAGCAGCAGTCTGAAAGGATAGCTCTGCTGGGGTTGTGAGCAGGGGAATGATCAGGTGGCAAGGCACTCTCTGCAGCCAGTCCCTGGGGCCGTCATGGCTGAGTCTGGGCCCAGGACACAGGCGGGGCTGGGCAGGAGCAAGCTCTCATCTTTGTTTTCCAGCCCATCTTCACCATGAGCGCCCAACAGAGCCAGCTGAAGGTCATGGACCAGACGAAGTTTAATAAATTTATGAGAGCTTTCTCTAGGGACACCGTAAGTAAATGTGCACGTGTGGGTTCCGCCAAGGCCCTCGTCCTGGGCTGCCCTGCAACGGACCACCTGGCCATGGTCCACAGGGGGGAGAGGGCGGCTTTTCCAGGGTTCCCTGTCATGAACAGCTGATTCCTGGCCGCTGGCTACTTTGAGAAGCCAAGGAGTTATGTCTAGGCTATTGAACCTGAGTGCTTATAAACATAAATTGAATTCAGGACATTTTAATTCAAGCTCCACAGATATTGATTCATTTTTTTAAAAAATTGACATTTTAAATTTGTTGTATATGGATCTTTTGACCAGTAGGTCTACCCTGGGAATCTCTCCTAAGAAAGTAATTCAGAACACGGGGAGTCTACGCAGGTGCTTGCTTAAGAATGCATCATCTGCGTTAGTTGAAACTGGAAGCAGTTTGAGAGCTGAGTATGTAGAGGCTCATGGAGGAAGTTAACGGCAGATGTACTAAGTGAACCTGGGTCCACTCCAGTGGCCATGCTGCAAGAGGGGACTCCCACTCTTACTTTATTCATATGTTTTGTAGTCTTAATATTTTTCAGCCAATTTCTTTTGTAATAAAACAATAATCTTTGTAATCCCAGCGGCTTGGGAGGCTGAGGCAGGAGGATTATAAGTTCAAAGCCAGCCTCAGCAACAGCGGGGTGCTAAGCAACTCAGTGAGACCCTGTCTCTAAATAAAATACAAAATAGGACTGGGGAGGTGGCTCAGTGGTCAAATCCGCAGTACCCCCGCAAACAAAAAACACAAAATAATAATCATCACAGAGACTATAAGAGGCATGATGATTTCTCAAGTTTAAACATAAATGAAAACAAGATATAGACTCTTATTTTTCTAAACCAAAAAAGGATAAGAAATATATCCCCTACCACATAAAACAATGACCACGTTCTAGGGACAGAGCTGTGACTGATGTCATTCTTTTCTCTGTATTCCTCACTGTTAATAATACGACAACATGATTCCCATTATCACACTTGGTTTTACAGATCTTGTGTTTAATTAAGAAAGTGGTTAGGCCAACAGATGCTTTATTCTTGTTCAGAATGGTCACCAGCCAAGGCACACTATCAAAAATGACCTTGAGCCCGGCATGGTGGCACACACCTGTGATCCCAACTGCTCAGGAGGCTGAGGCAGGAGGATCCCAAGTTCAAAGCCAGCCTCAGCAACTCAGTGTGATCCTTTCTCTAAATAAAACACAGGGAAAAAAGGGCTGGGGTGTGGCTCAGTGGTTAAGCGCCCCGAGCCTTTGGTACTGGTTCAGTTCCCAGTACCAAAAAAGATGATCTTAAGCAACAAGCAGCTCTCAGGTCAAGGCCAGGATGTCCTGGGGAGATCTTGTCCCTCATGAGAGGAGCACTCCCCCGTCATTGAGGAATCTCTTTCTTAGTGGAGAGAAACACTGAATTATCTGGTTTTCATTTACTGTTTAATTGGGAAGATCCCAGAGCTGTGTTGTGGTCGGGACACCACCCTGGGCCTGGGCCACGTGCCTGAGAGCCACCCACCCCTGAGGTCAGCAGACACAGAGCATCAGGACTCCCTGGCCTGGGCTTTTGTGAACGTCCCTTTCCCAGGCAGGGTCCCTTCCGCACAGCCAGCTAGAAGGAAAGCGACTGGTTTCTCACACAGCATGGTGCACGTGACCTCTTTGTGCTTGTGCCTTTGTGGTGTACAGGGTGCTATGCAATTTCTGGAAAATTATGAAAAAGAAGACATAACAGTAGCAGAACTGGAAGGAAACTCAAATTCTTTGTGGACCATCAGCCCTCCCAGTAAGCAGAAAATGATAAGCGAACTCAAGGATCTCAGTAGTAGCTTCTCTGTTGTGTTTTCATGGAGTATCCAGAGGTAGTTACTGTGTTTCCATGCATCCTCCCTTCTATCTGGACTCGGGTGGGCTGGGCAGGAGAGGAGCTAGAGGTGGACGGGCGCCTGGCTCTGTGTCCTTCTGTGCCACTGACCGTTCAAGAATGTCTGTGCTTCCCTTTGGTTTTGCTTGTTCTCTCCCTGACATCAGTTTGCCAAGACAGACTGTCAGTGAGTTCTATGAGCCAGAGGCAGGAGGAGGGAGCAAGAAAGGGAGTGATGGCCTCCAAGCTGAGGCAGCCCCGGTGAACTGTCACACTGTCACCGAGGGGCACCCAGTGAACTGTCAGACTGCCATGGAGCCGCCCTTGGTCTTAGCAGTGGAGAAGCCACAGCCCCTGGCAGCGTGGGCAACCCTGTTCCCCCAGCACTGGGAAGACCCTGGCAGGTCTTGTCTCCAAGATGGAGCATGCGGGCGGCCAGCCTCCGCAGCCGCTCCTGCCCTTGCACCATGCATACAAGCCACGATTTACATGATGGTTCTGCATCTGGTGCTTTGGGGATGCAGATTTGGAGACCCTGGAGCAGGCCACAGGCTGCCTAGCGGGGTATGTCCAGCGCAGACTGGAGTCAGACCCATGCAGTACAATCACAGGTTTATTTGGGTCCATGACACCACAATGCTGACAGACAAAGCAGAGGGCCTTCTAGAATCCAAAGTGACTTTGCAGGAAAGAAGTTACGAAGGTGGCTGTGCAGGATTTACAGCACTCCTTCTTTAGTCTTACTTTCTCCTTTAAAGTGTCTCCGATTTCTCACCTCCGATTCTGTAGTAATTACCAAAACTTTAATTGCTGGTCTTTGAAGAGCTATGAAAAATAACAACAACAAAAAAAAATTTAAAAATAAACTTCTGGCTGGGCACAGTGGCTCATGCCTGCCCTCCCAGCAGCTTGGGAGGCAATAGGATCACAAGTTCAAAGCCAGCCTTAGCAACTTAGCGAGGCCCTGACTCTAAATTTAAAAAAGGGCTAGAGATGTGGCTCAGTGGTTAAGTTTTTCTGGGTTCAATTCCTTGTACCAAATAAAATTTACAAATAAACTTCTGACTGAAGCGTTTTGTAAAACGTGGATCTAACTAACACGCAGGACATCTCTTGAGACTCAGACCTGTGTGTCAAGAGGGTCCCTCTCTAAACAGTGACTGTGCCTCCTTCCTGTGACTCTGGCTGTCCCAGGTCTCATGAACTGGGCTGTCTACAAGCTGGAAAGAAGTGAGGTGGACAGAGGGGTTGGGGTGACAGATGGGGACCTAGCAAAAGCTTGATGAGTTGCCTAAACCTGAGAATCAAGTGTGTGTTTAGGTCTCTCCTCCAGACTTCTGAATAATCACGGGCACTGGGCTTTCTTTTTCTTCTTCTTCCACAGAAACATGAGTCTGGGGGCAAAAGCAGAAATAGCAACAGATAAGCTCTCTTTTCCTCTTCAGAACAGCACAAGGAAGAACATAGCCAACATGATCGCTAGCAACGACCCAGAGAGCTCAAAAACCCCAGTGTAAGTGTCTCTGCCTTGTGGGTGGAGAGCTCTACCAGGGGCACGTGGCCACACAGAACATCCTGCGACAAGCTCATGCACACGGGAGGCGGCTCTCTGCTCTGGGAGTACCAGGCAGTTTCTCTTGGGAGGCCCCATTTTGACAGTTTAAAGGGCCTGAATCCCAGCCCTGGGTTCTTTCCACGTGCCCTGGGGTCGTGAGCACTCATGTGAGGGCCTTGTGGAGCAGGCTCCAGGGATACTGTCTGCCCGTGGCCAGTGCTGTCCCTGCCCTGCTAGCCTTCTGCTGAGCCGCAGTGTCTGTCTGCCAGGCCCGAGCGTCACCATGGGTGGGTCTCTCCCTCAGCTACTGGGCCTTGTGCTGGTTCTGGGGCATCTGGGGGTGTGGGAGCTCCAGCAGGCTCTCTGAGGTCCACCTGTCCAGACATGACATGAGCCCGTGGTCCTGCCATCGCCCTGCCATCACCTCCAGGGATACTGCCTTTGGGAGCCCCACGTGGGGGCGGGGCCAGGACTACACTGAGCTGGCCAGGCCTCGGTGGCCGCCTGCTCTAGGGTGCCCACTGTGTGTCCACACATCCTCCAGATTCCCCGTCAGGGAGCCACCTCCAAGTGGCTGAGCGTCTCTGTCTCTCCCCCTCTGCTCACCGGGTCCCGGGGAGCACTGACCTCACCTGCCTACCTGGATGGGGTGGGAGGTGGGGCGGAGAAGGCCAGGGGTCAATGAAGCTGCTCCCCCCACTCGAGAACTCCGTTTCAGCCAGGCACCTGCTGAGAGAGAAGGGGCAGAGAGAAGAGCTTGGTCTGCAGCCTGAATTACCCCAGGTAATAAGGGTAATTCTGCTGGCCGAGCATAAGGGCCAGCAGAACGCAGGCCTTGGCAGTGTCCCCAAAGACTCCCTTCCTCAGCCACTGCACTGAGGGCCTCTGAGGTCACCAGGCCCTCTCCCATCGTCTCCCGTGGGACCTGGGACTCTGCATGCCCTGGGTCACAGCCCCAGAGAGGCAGGCGCAGCATAGGGGGCTAGTCAGCACTGTCTCCTCGCCCCTCACTCATCCTAAAATTCAAAATCAGAGGAGCACTCAAGGTCAAGATCGTAGGTAAGCTTTGGAAGATGATGGCAGGAAGGAGAGCTCCTGGCTTCAGAATGGAGCCACAGACCTGGGAAAGTGCCGGCAGCCGCTTTCTAGCCTCCAAGTGTCTTGGGCTCTGAGTTCCCAGGAGTGTCCAGGGGACCTGGTGGATGCTCTCAGCTCCAGGGACGATGGAAACCCATAAATCCTGATGCTGATGCATAATATGAATGTATAAAGACTTCATTGTTGTTTGTCGACACAAGGTCAAAAACAGCAAAAATCAATTATATATGCCAATTAATTACAGGTGGGTGGAGCAGCTAAAACTCAGTTGTGCCTTTTTTCCTTTTCTTGATGCCCAGGACCATAGAAAGGATCTACCCATACTATGTGAAAGCACCCAGTGATTCGAACTCAAAACCTATAAAGCAGCTTTTGTCTGGTAAGAATGAGAGGTGGCTCCAGAACTTTGCATTTGACTCTTATTTAGCTTTATCAGTTGCCTGTTGAGCCTCCATGAAGCTACTTTCCAGCAGTCAGTCCTTCCCTGTGTGGTAAGAACCACAGAACCTTGTCCACTCTGGCTGGCCAGGGAATCATTTGTGCACCTAGAAGCCACACCCTTCATTGCCCTTGTTGAAGATACAAATCCTCTTTGGCTTACGTCCATGTTTAGTGAGTTACTGGCCAGCCTGCACATTCTTTTCCAGAAGCACCCAGATCTTTTACAAGTTTCCCTCGGACACCGTTAGGTAGGTCAGTCCCTCCCATCAGGGACAGTAAGGAGTCCTCCACTGACCCACGGCTAGTGAGCACCAGGAGCACTCCAGGGCCTGGGGTCCAGTGTAACGCCCTGTGGAACCTGTCATTAGGCGACCTTCACACACCACGTGACACGTCAGTCACTGCAGACACATGTTTCTGACAGTGTGCACGTGGCCCAGGTGTGTGGCAGGTTGCACGCCCAGGTTGGTTAGGGCCACTGGACGATCACTGCAGTGAGAAATCAGGATGTCTCCTGGTGCTGAATGGTGAGTGACTGACTGCATTTCAATAATGAAGACTCGCTTGACTTAATTACCTACAGCAGATCAACCTGGTGGAGGTGCACAGTGTACATGTTCGCTGTCACCACTGTGTCACTCACTGTGCGCCAGGCGGGGTGCTGGGTGCTGAGGCCAGGCTCATGCTGCTAGTAGTTAGCCAGAAGGCAAAGCTGACGTGAGCAGTTGGAATCCCACATGGAGGGCCCTGGTGAGGCAGCAGTGAGGCCCAGGGAACAGCTGGACTCTGCCTCCAGGTGCGAGTCTGTGTGCAGCAGACCCCCCCCCCCACTTCCAGGGCGGATCTAGGCTGCAGGGGTGCGCCCAAAGCTTCCTCCAGCTCCTGGGGTGTGCCTTGTATTTCACAAAGCCCCTTCTTGGCCCCGCCCTGGCCCCTGGGCTCAAGAAACATGTGTCCTCTCTATTTTTCCAGGTCGGCCGCTTCCTGTGCCCATGTCCCTGCCCACCTCCCTTTCTGCCCTTCAGCATGGTTGAGCCCCCTCTTATTTACCTTTCCGCCCCTAACGCTGGCCTCTCTGCCTGTGAGTGAGTATTGTCAGCACAGGAATACTTGGCATAGGTTTACCGTCATCACCAGTTACACGTGAGGAAACAGAGGATCAGAGAAGCCATGCAGCCAGCTTGTGGTAGAACTAGACCCAGACCTGGAACCTGTTTCCCCAGTAACTGTCTCTGAACTTCAGAACCAATATTATTCCTGTTCCTGAGTGTTCTGAGTGGTTCACCATCTTCTTTGATAAGGAAATTGGCTCTTCTAGTGTCCTGCCATTGCTGACTCTTCTTCCTTCATCCATCTGTCCATCCATCCATCCATCCAACCATCCATCCATCTGTCTGTCCTTTCCTCCATCCACCTGTCCATCCACCCATCCATCCATCCTCCCATCCATCCATCTATTCATCCATCCATCTTCCCATCCATCCATCTATCCATTCACCCATCCACCCATCTATCCATCCGTCTGTCCATTCTTCCTCCATCTGTCCATCCACCCATCCATCCATCCATTCTTCCATCCTTCCATCCATCCATCCATCCATCCTCCCATCCACCCATCCATCCATCCATCTGTCTGTCCATTCCTCCATCCCCCTGTCCATCTACCCATCCATCCATCCATCTATCCATCCACCCATCCATCTCCCCACCCACCTATCTGCCCATCCACCCAGCCAGCCAGCCAACATTGCCTGCCACATGTGTCCTGGACTCTGTGATCTAGAAACTCTGTGAAATCATGCAGTTGCAGTTCCCACCCTCACAGAGTGCACAGCTCACCACCCTGTCCCTCAGTGGAGCCGCCATTGTGCTGGGCAGCAGTGGGATCTTTTTAGGGAGATCTGTGCAGTGTGGCTCCCAGCTCCTTGCCGGCTCTGTCTTTTACTGCTCTTTCGCATCCACTGTCTGCCCAGCGGAAGCAGTCACTGACCATGTGTTAGGGGCTTCAAAACTCTTCAGAGCTGGTGCCATTCGTCCTTTCTCCCCACCTCTCTCGACCCAGTGAGGTCTTACTGAGCAAAACTCAGCCCAGAGTCATCTACTGGAGGAAGTGCCCACGGATCGTACTAACCAGCAGCAGTCTCCCCAGCAGACAGACCTGGCAATGCTGGACCTATGGTGGTTGCCCCAGGACCGTAAATTGTGCCTGCACATTGTCTTTACCCATAAGATGAAGAACAATTCTATATGCAGTTTTGCAGCCCTAACTTCCTGGGGCAGTCAGTACATGCTGGTGATGTGAATGAGTCACCAGTTCCAGCACAGCCAGTATCTAGGCCTCTAAGTGTCCCCTCAGCCATTTGGGGCGGTCAGCACCCTGCTTAGGCAGTGGATCCCCCATTTCCCTGTGCTTGGGCCGCCACACACACAGCCATGACTGGCCTCTCTAGCTGAGAAAGAGAACCTACTCCTTTCTGCTCACATTGTCAGGTGTCCCTAGGTCCCCATCCTGGAGCCACAGGCTGCCCAGAGTGCCCCAGTTTTGCCATCTGAGAACTGTTGGTGTATCAAATCTTAAAACTCTCACATTGACTTTGTTTTCCTTCCCTTACAGAAAACAATTTCATGAACATCACCATCATTCTGTCCAGAGATAATTCAACTAACTCCAACAGCGAGTGGTGGGTTCTCAACCTGACAGGAAATAGAATCTATGATCAGGAGTCACAAGCTCTGGAGTTGGTGGTCTTCAATGACAAAGTCAGTCCCCCCAGCCTGGGCTTCCTGGCTGGCTACGGGTAAGGGTCCCTTTCCCAAAGAGCCGTCATAAGAGCCTAATTCCTAGCCCATGGGGTCCAGGGCACCACACCTGTTCTCTTCTGAGGACTCTCCAGCTGTGGGGCGGCTGTATTAGAAGATGGACATGCTGGCCCTTCATTTAAAATGGAGGGAACCTGAGGCCCAGAGATCACAGTGCCTGGTGTGACTCCTGTGGCCCTGGCATGTGGCACATTTTCTCTGTACCTTCCTATTGTGGCACACTTTGATGCTGTTTAGCATTTGAGTTTGGGATCGTGCATAGGGTTCCCACTTTTCTGCTTTGGTTGCCTCCAGCTTTTGGTAAAACATCCCAGTTTTAAACAGATTTGAACCATCTTGTTATTTTCTCATGGTTAAATCCCAAGGAGGCTCATCCCCTGCAATTCAGCAAAATGTGTGCCATGTCCCAATGAGCCTCACAGGAGATGATTTCCCACCTGGACCTTAAACAAACAGGATCTCTGAGAAAGAAATGGTAAAGTGAAAGGAGCTAGTTTTAAAAAAGGGCATGAAGCTCAACTGCATTTCTACCAACTTTATCATGTTCCACCAGATCCATCGTGTCACGTGTCTGCTGACCACCGCTGCCTGCTGATGTGGGTGCTCCTCACGGGGTTGCTTTTCTTTTTCAGGATCATGGGACTATATGCCTCAGTCGTCCTCGTGATTGGGAAATTTGTCCGGGAGTTCTTCAGTGGGATCTCCCACTCCATCATGTTTGAAGAGCTTCCGAATGTGGATCGAATCTTGAAGTTGTGTACGGATATTTTTTTAGTCCGAGAGACAGGGGAACTGGAACTAGAAGAAGATCTCTATGCCAAATTAATATTCCTGTACCGCTCTCCAGAAACGATGATCAAGTGGACAAGGGAAAAAACAAACTGAGACCGTGGGACCCAGACTGCGGGTAATGTGAACCTTTGGATTTTTTAAAAAAGCACAATACTCTCCTAAGAGCTAAGTGTTTCTCGTTCCAGGAAGTGGCTTCTCTTCTGATGGGCGGCCCAAGGGGCTGACTTCCTCCTGCCGCCGGGCCACCTTGCCAGCGAGGCGCTGCTAAAGAGGTCATCTGCAGTCCCCTCTCTGAGGTCAGGGCTGCGATTTGGCTGTGGTCAGCAACATCTTGCGTTCTGATGGACCATGTGAAGAATCTCCCAGGTCCCTCCCCTCAGAGAAAGGCCAGTGCCTGTCCTGTGCCCAGGCTGTACCTGCACTGCAGAGTGCTGCGTGCCCCTTGGGCTCATGTGGCTGGGCAGCGGCTGCAGGGGACTGGGCAAGCCTCAGCACTGCAGCTGGGCAGGAGAAACAGGAGGCAGAAGGCCCAGCCTCGTTCCCAGGGGGCAGGGAGGGGAACCCAGGGCCCCAAGGACACGGAAGGGTAAGCCCCATTCTAAGCAAAAAGATCCCATTAGCCATACTCTTACTGCCTTATCTAACTGAAGACTGAAAAGAAATCTTCCCTTGGAACACCAGTGACGTCTCAGGAAAACAAAGCAGCAAAACAAGCCACGGGCACCTGCTCTGCCGAGTCCAGCAGAGCCCTCTGCAGTGTGGCATGCACGAGCCCGAGGGTCCCTGCCCCACCGCACAGCAGGCCAGCCCAGTGGGTGTGCAGCACCCTGACTTCTGACTCCGCCACGCCTGAGGTCACCACGGTTCCTGGTTCCTCCGCCCCCAGCACGCTTCTCCCATTTCAGTAATTCGAGCAACCGTTTTCCAGTATGTGACTTTTTCCTTCCTGTTTTTCAGGCATATCAAAGAGTTTACATATTCCAATTCACATTTTTACATCTGAGACGGGTTTTTTAAGTTCATAATTATGAAAGAAATATGTATATTAAGCTTGGGGAAATTAAAATGGCCTTTTCTTAAATTATCATCCTTGGTGATACATCCTCTCCACAGAGTAACAATGTAGCATGAAAAGCTATGACTGAGTGTAGTCTGCATTCCATACTAAAACACAGTTTCTGAGAAAAACCATTGAATGGGTAGAATATGTCAAAAAACACGATCCTGTGTAGTTTGGGTTCAGGGCTGACTTAAAATAAAGCACATCTTGCAAAGTCATCTAAAGATACTTTTTATTTGTCTTTTTTGCATGAAATAGTGGTTATTTTCAAGAATATACAAAGATTTTTTTTAAAAACTGAGATAAGAAACTGCTTCTCCTAAGTTTGGTTTGGTTTTTCATGCCTGTGCTCTGTGTGCATGAAACAGGAACACGTGCTAGCAGTAATTTGCACAGAGGAAACTATGAAATTGGATGTGAAGCTTTAAAATAATAGCAGATTTCATGTGCTGCCCACCATTTTCTAGAGGATTGACATCTCTCTGTCATGCTGTGAGTGCCGGCAGCTTCTTCCCAGTGGAGGTACACAGCTTCGATCATTGTGATATTAAATGCAACCCACTAGGTGGAAGTCGGTTACATTCTCATTTCCCGACATCTGGAGGAATCGGGTTCTCGTATCTGCTTGTGGGTTCTTTCTTTTAGGAAAGTCAACAAGTGGCCAGGTACGGTGGCTCATGCCTGTCATCCCAGCAACTCAGGAGGCCGAAGCAGGAGGATCGCCAGTTCAAAGCCAGCCTCAGCAACTTAGCAAGGCCCTAAGCAACTTAGTGAGACCCTGTCTCTAAGAAAAATATAAAAAAGGGCTGGGGTGTGGCGCAGTGATTAAGTACCCCAGAGTTAAATCCCCAATTACCAAAAGGAAAAAAAAAGTCAACAAGGAATTTCTGGAAAGTAGATGTAACACATTCAAAAAACAGTAGACACGGAAAATTCTCGGGAGAAGACAACTGAAGGTCAAGGCTGCCTGAATTAAAGTATTCCTTGGGGAAACCATTTCCCTAGTTCAAGAAGGAGCCTCCAGGTGCGTAAGAGGGCAATGCTTTACTCTTCCTTTTCCTTTTTCTGTTTGCATTGCTGGAGAAGGAGTCGGGGCCTCAAGCCCTCTGCCGGTGAGCTGTGCCCTGCTCAGAGGGCAAATGTTGAGAGCAGCCTTGCTGAGCAGAGAGCCCTCCCTCCAGGGCGGCTCGCTGGGGTGGGCACCACAGAGATGAGAAGCAGCCAGAGCCCGACTGGGAAGCCCAGCCAATGGGTCCCTCACCCTCCTCGAGCCCCCGGACCCTGGAGCTTTCAGAAGCACTCTCAAGATTAAAGGCCCCTGCCTCAGCCACATAGAGGCCCCCTTACCAAAGCAACCTGCTGCCCTAGATTGGGTTCCAGAAGGTGCGATCAGGGATGAGGAGCCAAATGAGGACTTTCTGGGCAGTGGACCCAGGAGCCACCCTGGTCAGAGAGGAAGGCCGTGTTCTGGAAATCATGCTCAGTAAGAGACCAAGCACCACTGGAGGGTTGGAGACTCAGGTCATCTACACCGGCAGACCCAGATGAACTAGTGCTCTGAAGTCCTGGCCCCAGGCTGAGTCACATGGGGCTTTTACAGTAAATTCGACATCATTTCTTAACCGTTACAACGCTGGTGGGTGTGAATTCTTGGCCTACAGGACCAAGGACCTTGCACAGGGAATTTAGGAGAAGTAGTTCACAGGTGCCAAACAAAGACAATGCTTCGTGGCGAAGTGGCCTTCACCCCAGGCAGTGGGAACTCAAGATGACTTAGGTTTGCCTCGTGTGAGCTGTGTTTCTAAGAATCGAGCCTAGGAGGTTACAGATTAGACAGCTGGTGATTGGCCTAGCAATTGAGTGATGAGCTACATTCCTATAGACCCTAGGCACTTTCAAAGCATAAGAAGAAAGGACCCTCTACAGGCCCCTGTCTGCCTTGAAAACCTGTCACAGGGTGTTCACATTTCAAGAGAGAGACTCCTGGAGAAAGGATCTACAACCCGATAGATAGGGCCCGTGGTTAGTTAGGCTCGGAAGAGAGGCTGCCGCTGGGAGGGGAGGTTAGCCTTCCCATGTTTGGCTCTCCATCGAGACGTTTTATGATTTCATTCTATAATCAGGTCCGCCTCCTCCATCCGCAGGACCAAGACAGGGAGATGTAGTAGCTGTACGGTGCCCAGTGGCAGGAGCCTGGCAGCGGTGCTGGCCCTTCTGCAGTCCCAAGCTATGCTGTGGGCATCCAGATCCCACATCAGCAATTCACTCCCAGCCATCCCCTGCCCACGGGGACTTAACCCTGGATGAGGCAGCCCACTGTGGCTGGGCTCTGAGGTCAGAGGGTCTGGTGGCTGCAGAGGCTCAGCGTATTCTGAATATGCGTGAAGGGAGGGACCTCAGGTGGGCAGTGCCAACCCAGGCGCACCTCAGGGACGGAAGGATCCTCTGCAGAAGTTCAGGATTTCACACCTCACCCCAGAATCTGGCTTTTGTGCTGGGTGGCCTGGTTGTCCCTACTTATAATCTCACAAGAGTGATGATCCACCAATCAGCTCACGTGCACAGACTAATGCTTACACGTAGAACAGAATATAGAAAAGGTCCCCATGCAGTCAGAGTTGGCTTGGGATTTCAAAGGCTTTTCTGACGCAATCAAGATGAGAGCTGCCCCTCTGCCCCCGCCTCCCCTCCTTACCTGCCCTGCCAGTACCAGGGCTGCGGAGCGCCAGCTGCCAAAGGAAGGACCATCCCCCACCACGTGCTCCACCCACTGGAGAAGCCAAGCCCAGGGTCCCTCTGTGGCTTGGGCCACTTGGCTCTCAACTATGCCAGGAGGGCACTTTGCCAGGTCACTGAGATGGCTGGCCACCAGCCTGGAGTAGCCGCAAGGTAAGGAGTAAAGGGGTCCATTACCTTCTAGAACGGTAGTATCTCTGTTCCTGACTCTGGTGGAATGGCCAGGAAAACCTGTGATGGGGGCCCTTAGGTCCCAGCTTCTGTTACTGCACTCTCGCGGGTGCCACTGTGGAAGTTGGCGTGGGAACAGGCCCTGCGAGGTGCTGTCTGTGGAGTCCTCAGTCACTGCTCAGAGAAAACCCAAGGGGCAGGAGCTCCTCCCCATCTGCCCTTCAGGGAGACTGGTGGTTTGGCACGATGCCCCATGCAGCAGAGCCAACAGTCACAGCCCCGTGCTCAGCCTCAGGACCACACACCGCAGAACCAGATCCCCAAGTCCAGCCACCTCAAGCCCACACAAGGGGGTACCTGAAATCCTGATGAAGATCTTTCCCAAGTTACGCTTTGGGTCTGGGATGTCCCCCAAGAGCTCACATGTTGAAGGATTGGTCCCCAGTGAAAGAGTGTCCAGAGGCATGCTTTCCAGAAATGATTGAATTATGAAGACTCTGACCTCATGATTCATTTGATAGATTAATCCATTTGCTGGATTAATAATCTGAATGGACTAGAAGGTGGTAGAGACCACAGGCAGGTGGGGCAGGGCTAGAGGAAGTAGCTCACTGTGTGTGTGCCTTTGGGGACTCTATCTTGTCCCTGGTTCTCCTCTCCTCCCCTCTCCCCCCCACCCCGTCCCTCTCTCTGTCCACAGCTGGTCTCTCTTTGTATGATGTGGGCAGGCTGTCCCCTAACCCTGAGCCCCTGATCCGTGGTGCTTAGTGAGAAGGCCTCTCCTTGCCATGACTGCCAGTGCCACTGTCTCCTCCCAGACGCACTGTCTCTCTGCTCTGTGTCCTGGCTACCATGAAGTGAACTGTGTTCCTTAGCCACACCCTTCCACCACGATGTTCTGCCCCACCGCAGGTCAGAGCAATGGAGTTGGCTGACCATGGACGAACCTCTGAAACTGTGAGCCAGACAACCTTTTCCTCCTCCTCTTTGTGTCAGGCGTTTGGTCACAGCAGTGAAATCTGACTAGCACACAGGTAACTCTCGTGTGAACAAGACACACTGTGAAGAGCTCGTCTCGTCCCTGTCTATCCCCGTACACCACACCTCCTTTTGCATTTGTATTTGCATGTCGACTTCAGGTTTGCAACCAGAGTGACTTGGTCAAGTTGGGAGTCTGATTTCCTTGAGAAATGCAGGTACCTGAACAATACGTGTGTGATTTCTACGGGGATCTGTTACTCCAAATAAAAGCTATAAAGTGAAATGAACGAGTTCTGCTCATTGGAGTTACGGCCCTGCACTCCAGGGAGAGGACAATGTGACCATGTGGCCCCCTTGAGCTGGGACCTGGATGGTCCCATCGCGGACTCTGGACCTGCCTCTTCTGGGCCCCCCAAACCCTCACAATTGGACTGTTTGATTTCGAGGCCTTTCCCCTGCCCACCCTTAAAGCTCCTGCGGCTTCCGTCCATTCTGCGGTCTACAACCACAACGTACTGCTCATTAGGTACTAGAATTGTTCCTGTGAAAGGACAAACCCCCAGCTCCGTAAGTCAAGCCCTTTGGGACCTCTCCAGGGATTAGATGGCTCTTTTGGGGTTTTCCCAAGTCAGAGAGCTTGAAGGTCACAGTGGGTGTGGTAACTGAAACACAAAACAGGCGTTGTTCCCCCAGTGAAGTGGAGGTACCCAAGCGGTCACTCCTGGCCTCCACGACGGCTGGCACTGCGCCACAGCATGACCTGCAGACCCTCATCACGATGGATGGAGGCCTCAGGTCCTTGGCACCATGGCCTGAGTCCACCTGGAGCCTGTGGACCATTTCCATCAGAGACCAGCTGGAAGTTCCAGCACCAGCCAACCCGTGAGGCCAAGCCAAGGCTGCCCCAGGCGTCCTACCCCTTCCTACTCTCCAGAAACAACCAGACCGAGGGAAGTGGGAGGGGCTGAGCAGAGTCCCCACGGGCTCTCTGGCAGCCCAAGGGGGTCGTGGCTGTCATGGCAAGGATAGGCCCTCTCCCAGGGCAGGGAATGGGGCACTCAGGGCAGAGCATGGCCTGCCCAGGTCATCCAGAGAGAGACCAGCTGGATGACCTGTGAGAGGGACTTAGGACCAGCAGGCCGGACACTTGCGCCCTTCAGAAGGTACTGCAGATAGGAGAAAATGGAGATTTGGTCACAGAGAGAGGCACAAGTCCACCAAAGCTCAGCCCTTCTGTGCTCAGCTTCCACAAGACTGGGTGGGTGTCTGATGTGCTTTAGGTACCTCTTGAGAATGCCAGTCTGCAGTCCGGGAATCCGTGGAAGCACAGAGGTCTGGGGTGGCCCAGGGAGGCCAGAGGGGGTGGCAGACAGGCCAGGCTCTCCCAGGACTGTGCTGCGTCAGGGCTCCTGACAGCTGGCCCCCAAGCCTTCCCTAACACTGTGGGCTCCAAGCTGTTGGTGGAAGGCCCGGCAGGGGGGGGGGATTCCTCACTTCCTTGGTTACAAACGAACCATGGCACCTGGTTTATTAACTGAAGTGCTTGTGAGATCTTTGGCCAATATTTAATTGAAGACGCTGGCAAAGGGGAAATGCAAATGAAACACTGGTGAGATGGCGTTCCTATCAGACTGGGATTTCTGGAGTGGCCAAGATGAGAGTGGTGACATCTCGTCCTGCCTGTGGCCTACGCCCACACGCCCTCGGGAAAGCAGCGTGGCACCCCTGCCAGTGCCGTCAGGGCAGTGCCCCCTCTTAGGTCCAGACTGTCCACTCGAGAAGCAATCCAGAGGAGATGAACAGAATGAAGTGCAAACCCCTGAGCATGCTGGCTTCAGAGTTGTCTGCCATGTTTAGGAGCCATACCGGGGTGCAGGGGCGCACATTGCAATCCCAGCAGCCTGGGAGGCTGGGCTCCTTCAAGGCCAGCCTCGGCACTTTAGCAAGGTCCTAAGCAACTTAGTGAGACCCTGTCTCTAAAGAAACAATAAAAAGTTCTGGGGTGTGGCTCATGGTCCAGCACCCCTGGGATCAATTCCTGGTACCAAAAAAAAGAAAAAAGAAAAGAAAGAAACCCTGAAAAACTGCACCAAGAGAGCGATTGAACACAACGTAGGCCCTGAAATTATAACCTGCACCTACACTTATTGGAGTGGGGTGATAGTGTAGAGCTGAATACAGAGAGCGGGGAGAAAGCTCCACCCACACTCGAATCTTTCTTTTGTCAAAACATGTAAATAATAATCATTATGTTAAGCACTTCACATATGCAGCCACCAGGAAGCTTCACAGCATTTGGGCATTTCTTTGATTTCCCCCCCAATTCTATCCTAGATGATGAAACAGAGATGCCAGCGGGTGATTCTCGCCTAGCCTTGACAGGCCGCTGGGGCACCTTATGTCTGGGACCCACAGAGGCCTGAGTGAGCACCACTGGAGGCCAGATCGTCCATGCCAGGGCCGCCCCCTAGTGGTGGGAGCAAACATATCCTTTCTTTTTCTTTTTTTTTTTTTTAATTCAACAATGACTCATGCCCAGGATGTTAAAAGAGAAAGGGGCTGGCACATGCCGCAGCCCCTCCCCCACCTAAGGCTTATGGGGCCCTCCCTCCCCACCTAAGGCTCAGGGACTCTCCCTCCCTCCCCATGTAAGGCTCAAGGGCTGTCCCTCCCTCCTCACCTAAGGCGCCAGGCTCAATAAATGTTGGTCCTGGCCTCCTTCCAGCCAAGTGGACCTGCCCCTTCTTCCTAGGCAAGGGTGTGGATGGCATTGAGTGACTCAAGCTCCAGACACTGAGGACACCTGCCCGTTTCCTTGGCATCAGCCCCTGCTCAAGGAGGTCAAGTTTATAGAGAAGGGCATTGGTGTTCGACATCAGAGGAAGGGCACCCTGTGCACAGAGCCCAGCTCCCATGTGGGAGAGTCTGGTTGGCCTGGATGATGAATGATACTGCAGGAGGCTAAGGTGCAGCCTCCGCACCCCCAGGGGCAGCCAGTCACATGCCTGGCATGGGCTCAGGGTGCTGAGTCTCCGCTGCCTCCTGCAACACTCTGCCACTGCCTTAAACCAGACAGGACCTTGTAAAGAAAAACTGCTAGTCTCCCTGGAGGGAAGGAAGGCCTGCAGGAGGCACAGCAGGGGAGCCAAGCTAGAGGGGGAGGGGAGGGGGAGGGAGGAGAAGGGGAGGGGGAGAGGAGGGGGAGGAGGGAAAGGGGGAAGTGGGGAGGGGAGGGAGGAAGAGGAGGGAAGAGGGGAGGGGAAGAGGAAGAAGGGGGGATGGGGGAAGAGGGAAGGGGAGGAAGGGGAGGAGAGGAGGAAGAGGAGGGAAGGGGGAAGGAGGAGGGGAGGGGGCAGAAGGGAAGGGTAGAGGAGGGGAGAGGGAGGAGTGGGGAAGATGGGGAGGAGGAGGGAAGAGGGAGGAGGGAAGAGGGAGGAGGGAAGAGGGAGGAGGGAAGAGGGGGAAGGAAAGAGGAGGAGGGGAAGGAGGGAAGAGGGGAGGGGAAGGAGGGAAGAGGGGAGGGAAGAGGAAAGAGGGGAGGGGAAGGAGGGAAGAGGGGGAGGGGAGGAGGGAAGAGGGGAGGAGAGGAGCAGGTGGAAGGCAGAAGGTGCTGTGGGGAGACCAGCCTGGAGCCCACCAAGCCAAGCCCTGTGCACTCTGCAGGGGCCTATTCCTCTGGCAGTTCTGGCTGGCCTTTTGGAGAAGACTCAAGAGTTAGAGACCAAGAAGGCTTTTTCTAAAGCCAAATAAAACCGAATCATTAATGCATATATTTCCAAGACTGGAAAATAGACACATAAAAATCTCACTAAATACAAGTGGCCTTTGTCTACTGGCTCTTTCACTGTTCACTCATCTCCTGGCATTTGGTACCATCTGGATCACAGCAATTTAGTATGTGCATTCCATCCCCACAGAGGAAGGCGGCACAAAAACAGGCACCTGGAGCTGTGGCCAGCCCTGGGCAGCTCCCTCTGTGTTTCTTGGCCAGGGCTGGCCTGCTGCGGCCAGCACATTCTCCTCCCCGCCCAGGGGCTGCCCAGAGCCTGACCTCCCTGTGGAGGCCGCCAGCACATGTGCAGGGAGGCCCTGGCCTCCCTACAACACTCGCCATGCGGTGGGGGACACAGGGCAGCAGTGTTAAACTGTGGGTCCTGCTACCTCAGGCACCCAGCCTCCTGCAGAGCAGTGAGCCCTGCAGGGGGCAGCTCCTCAGCCCCCCCTCTCTCTGCCACAGCAGGTCAGAGCAAGCAGGTTCTGTCCCCTACTGCACTCAGAGGACCTGGGGTTTGCAGGGGGCAGAGGACACAGAGGAAAGCCCTCTGGGGCCGGTGTGCAGGTAGGGTCCAGCTGAGCTCAAGAGAGGCCCTTGGGGACAGCAGTTGCCCAAGAGCCTAACCACATCCCTGCCCCAGCCAGAGCCCAGGGCAGAGAGCTAGGTGGAGCTAGGTGGCTCCACAGAGGCACCAGGGGGAATGTGGCCATAGGATTCCAAGGAAGAAAGGGGACTCTCAGAGCCTCCCGAGAGCCACCTGGGGTCATCCCCAGGGAGGGAACAGGCATTGCTGCTGCACTAGCAGCTGCTTCCTGCTTGGCCCACGGGGCTCTCTCCCAGCACGTGCAGGACCTCACGCACTCTGGGGAGGAGAGAAGTGGCTGCCTGTTCTCTGAGGGAAGGAGAGCTTCACAGGGAACTTCCAGTACAAGAATTTGCACCACAGAAGTCCACCAGAGCTGTGGGGACAGTGTCTTGTATTTTTCTGAAGACAGCATGGTCAGAAGGGAGTGCAGGTCTGGAGGTGGGGCTTGGGAAGGGCAGGTGTGGTTCGTCCTCCTGGGTCTCCATGCCCTCCGGAGTATAGGAAGGACATGACTGCAGTCGTCCAGGGACATAATGCTGCAGTCCGGCTGCAGCAAAATAACCGGGGGGTGACGAACAACTTGTGTACGTTGATACAGCAGGAGTAGGAGCCGTTTTTTGCAGGACAGGAGCAGTATTTATACATTCCACATAGCTTATCTAATTAGCATAAACTAGATACATCAGTCAACCAATAAGGAATCTCCACACTTAATGGCTCGCTTTTGTTACTTCTCAAACCACTCCCTCTGGCATTTTGCCAGGCACCATCCAGACTTGTTTACGAACTCTAACATTCCCCTGGCAAAATGCCAGGTGTTATTTTGACTTATTTACAGACTCTAACAACATAAAGGACAAGATGGTCACGTGCGGTGACCACCAGTGTCAGGTCCTGGTGGTGGGTAAGGACAGCCAGTGTGGGAGCTCGCACACTCTCCCATCAAGGCCAGGACCACTCCTGACAGAGAGCAGGCCTGTGTCCTCACAAACTGGAGCCCAGCTCTCACTTCCACGCCCACTGCAGGGTGAAGGCCACAGGAGCAGAGCATGGCCCTGAGGGAAGGTCACAGTCAGTGCCAGTCAAGGGAAAGCAGGAGAGACCCAGCAGCCCAGTCAGAGTTGCTGGCAGGTTATTCATAGATCTCAACCCCCTGCAGATAGAAAGTGTATAAACTCTTCAAAGATACAGGGACGACTGCAGAAACTGGCCAGGAATGGCTGCGCTCTGGTGCCCGCTGTAGAGCGCTGGGTTGGCCCATGCACACCCTGATCCATCCCCAGCACGGGGAAAGGCAGCTAGAACTGATGTCATCATACGAGCTGGCCCAAGCTGCCTCCGTTCTCCACTCCACCGCACCTTGCGTGTGACTGTGACAACCTGGCCCACAATGGGTGGATTAATCAGTGGATTAATCCGCCGATTAGGTTAGTTCTCCAGAAACTAGTTCTGGCCTGTAGCACTTCCTGTTCCAGGGGACCCTCCCTCCCTTACCTGACCTGGCTCTGGCAATGTTTGATGACTGCTCCATCAGCCTGGTCTCTAAGCAACAACCCTAGCAGTCCCCACCAGCCTGTGAGAGCCTGTAAGACGCCAATGTTGTTTTAAGCCGCAGACATGTGGGGGTTGCTTATTATTGAAGCATGTTCTAACCAATCCTGACTAACAAGTTCTTTAACCAATATCAAATTAAATTATAAATGACTAACCAAAAATAATTTTTAACTTATGGTAATAAAATATAAATTCCTAAATAATTTATGAGTTTAAAAAAGTGACATGCAAAAATTCTAAACTCATCAAAAATGGAACTGCTCATCTATGTCTTGGTCAGTTTGAGCAGCTGTAATAAAGTCCCCTGGATTGGGTGCCTTTTAAACAACAGAAATTGGCTTCTCCCTTCTGGAAACTGGAAGCCAGAGCTCAGGCACCTTCAGAGCCAGCTCCTGGACAGAGCCCTCTGCCCAAGCTGGGCGGTCGGCCTCCCCTTCAGCCTCACATGAGAGGGCCCCAGGCTTCCTTGAGGACCCCACCCCATTGCTGAAGGCAGAGCCCTTAGGACCTCATTGATGCCTGCTCACCTCTGTAGCCCCCTCCTAACACCAGCACACTGATGGGGGAGCTGCCCACATTCAACCTTGGGGAGGCAGCAAACACCAGGTCCATCCGGTAGCCACGTCTGTAGAAGGTCAGAACAGCTGTGATTCTAAGTGCATGCCCTCACCCTCAGGCTGAAGGTTGATAAGTTGAGCACTCAATTGAAGACAGAATACATATGAGAGAGAACTAGAACAGAGAATCAGTAAAGCAAGAAATAATAACCAAAGGAGAAATACACGAAGCACAAAACCTCCAAAGGGTAACACTAATGTCAAGTTTATTCTTTTTTTTCTGTTTTACTTTTTGGTACTGGGATTGAGCCCAGGGGTGTATAACCACTAAGCCACATCCCCAGCCAAGTTTTTTTTTTTATTCCTTTATTAAGAGACAGGTTTCACTGAGTTGCTTAGGGCCTCACTAAGTTTCTCAGACTGGCTTTGAACTTGTGATCCTCTTGCCACAGCCTCCTGAGCCACTGGGATGACAGGTGTGTGCCACTGTGCCCGGTTCAAGGTTATTCTTGAAGATAATAAAATAAAAAACAGAGCTCCTCTAACTGCTCAAAAGCTTTTTTTTTAAAAAAAAAGGAAAAGCATAAATAAAAAGCAATCATAAAGAAATATTGTCAATTAGTATATGTCTAATACATGTGTAATCTTACACCAAATTTTAAAAGTTTCTAAAATGTCTGTGTGAATATCAAAATCATTCTATCCAACTCAAGAAGAAATTGAAGAGTAGAACCAGAATAGAGCATTGGCCATTTGTTCAAGTCAGCCTTTTCATCACTGTGACCCAATGACCTGACAAGCAGAGTTGATCTGGGCTGATGATTTCAGAGGTGAAGTCTGTGGCAGGTGAGGCAGAGCACCATGGTGGAAGGTTGGGGGAGGAAAGCAGCTCACAATGTGGAACCAGGAAGCAGAGAAAGCTCCATTCACCAGGGAGAATATAAGCCCCAAAGGTGTCCCCCACCCCGCCGCCCCCTCCAGCCATAGCCCACCTGCCTACAGTCACCACCCAGTCAATCCATGTGAGTGGATTAATCCACCGATTAGGTTAGTTCTCTCATAATCGAATCATTTTGGTTCTTAACACTCTTGCATTGTCTCAGACATGACTTTTGGGGAGTCACGTCCTATCTAAACCATAACACCATTTATTAAATAGTCAAATTTATCTGATAATCAAAACCCCTCCCCCCAAAACAGAAAATAAATCAGTTTCGTGAAGCTTTACCAGTGAGCCCTGCCAAAGCCCCGAGACCTGATCTGCTTACACCAAACAATTCCTGATACAAAACAAAGATCAGCTCTGTAATCCACACAACGAGGCTAATATGGTCCAAACTGTTTTCAAAGAACAAAACCAGCTCAAGAAGATCATGAAATTTTATTTATAATAAATGGAGAGATTGCAACAGAACATCAAACGGAGTGCCTGTATGTCTTCAAGGGACAGTGTGCTGTGACCAGAAGGGTGTCCCCCAGGAACTCCAGGACCATCCCACTTCGCCTAAGAGCAGAGAGCCGTCTGCAGAAGAGAGGCTCTAAATAAAACTCAGCCCTGCTCGTTACTCGTAAAGCTGTCTTCTAAACAGGAGCAGAAAGGAAGTTCCTTCAGAGGACAAAGGTTCTCTAACAAACCTGGCAGAACTGGGGAGACACTCCAGCCAGGGCAAGGGTGGGTCCTGGATAGCACAGCTGGACACCCCAGGGATCCCTGCCCTGCAGGACGAAGGAAGGTGGTGAGCCAGAGCAGCCAAAGGCAAGGAAGCCTGATGTGAAAGGTGGTGCTGTGACCACGGCAGGTCTGCCTGGAGGACGCTCGAGGACCTGCCAGAAAACCAGCCCAGTCAGAGCAGAACCTGGGCAGGGAAGGAAGCAGTACCTGCCGACGTCGGCAATGTCCTGTCACACAGAAGTCACCGGCTGGGAGACACCAGGGGAAGAAAGGACGACACGCAGATCCCACCGTACTGCAGCAGGAGGAGGCCAGCGGCCATCGCAGAGGTGGGAGTCCACCCACGAATGAAGTGCGACACCCGCTTCAGACCTGGAGTGAGGTCAGAGGGAGGCGGGCGCTGGCCGCCCTATCAACTCACAATCGCAGGCGCTCATTCTTCCACGATGGGTTTACAAAATAGACTCCTTTTGTAAGCACCGTAGGCCAACAGAACCAAATAAAGGCAGAATTTTAAATGAGTGAACTGGAGGCAGATAAATAGAAACTATCAATGGGGTGGGGGGGGGGACAACAGGGTTGGAGAAACAGAGACACCCAGAAGCCTATGGCACAAAGTCCAGCGGTCAACATAGTCCCAGAAGTCCTGGAGGGCGGGAGGACACAGCACTCGAGGACAGAATGGCTCAGCGATCACCAGAGCTGATGAAAAATGCTAACTTGTAGGTCCAGGAGGCTGAAGGTCTGAAATGGGCCAGCCACCAAGGAAGACTTGGCTGGGCATGGGATAGGGAAACTTCTGGAAGCTAAACTTAAAGTAGAATCACCTAAGGAGCCAGAGGGGAAAGGATTCAGTACAGAGAACCACCATAGCGTTAACAGCTGGCCTCGCCTCAGAGAAGCCAGAGGCAATCTCCAGGGTGTTAGGAAAAGTCGTCCATCAAGAACCTGATCCCACTGCAGGTGCAGAGGTGCTCAGTGCTGCCTACAAACACAGCAGATCGGAGGCAGAGGCTGGAGGGCTGCAAGTTTGAGGCCAGCCTCAACAGCTTAGCAAGACCCTCTCTCAAAATACAAATTACAAGAAAGGGCTGCAGATGTGGCTCAGTGGTTGAGCACCCTGGGAATGATCCCCAGTACCAAAAAAAAATAAAAAGAAGAAGAAGAATTCTGTCCTTTGTGCCTGGCTGGGCTGTTGTGGAAACATGGAACACGTCTTCAGTGACATTCTGGAAAACCATAAAATAAAAATAAAGCACCAATAAAATGCTGAAACAAGGAAAATATATTTTTATGATTTATCGTTTTATGGGAATAAGTGATGGAGTCTTATGGTCATTTCAACAGATGCAGAGACGTTTTAAACTGTCCAGCTTTCCTACAGGGTCAAGAACCCCTTAGTGAACGAGAAAGGAAAAAAGGTTTTCCCAACCTCAGGAAAGTCCAGAGGATCACACCCTGCCCTTCAGTCCTACCTGGCAGTGGAAGACCCGCCTCCCCTGGGGACAGCGCCAGGCAGGAAGCTCAGCCAGCCAGCCCTTTCTGTTCACACGCTGGAGTCCTCCCTGAGGAGCCAGGGGACAGAGCTGTGCAGAGGGGAAGCCCTGTCTCCGTTTGCTGGGAATCTCATTTTGTACATAGGGAAATCCCAAGTCCTCTGTCTTGAAAGCTGCCAGAGCTAATGAGGAACTAACAGGGTTCCGGATACAGCTCCATAAACAGACTCGATTTCATTCCCATGCGCCATGAGTCTGCAACTGAAGATGGAAACTCAGGCACTCAAAAGCCCAGTCTTGAGGGGAAATGCGAGGTCTGGCCTCTGCGGCAGCTTCTGCAGGGAGAGGCTGGGCAGTGGGGAGGCCAGAGCATGGGGAGGCCTGGGTGCGGAGCTGGCCTTTGCTCCTGCAGGGTCTTCGGGGTGCCTGCACTCGGCTGGGCCACAGGCCCCCGCTGCTCAGCCAAACCCTCCTCTGGGACATCACCGTGCCGTCCTCCCTACGCATGCACACGATCCTCAATGAGCTGCCTGAGCGTGGACACTGAGGTAACCCACCCAGCCTGTCGGCCCTGAGAAAGGCCTCAAAGGAGCTGAGGCTGCCTGACGGCCGGGCACAGCTGCCCTGCCGCCCTCCTGCCCAGGCTCCCTGTGCCCAGGGCTGGCTCTGCTCCCCTGCTGAGCCCGGAACCACCACCCTCACTGGCACCTCCTCTTGGTGGTGGGCGCAGTGTCCCTGCTGATGGGTGGCCGGGGGGGGGGCTCCATCACCCTCATCCCCGACAGCCTCTTCTTACCAGGATCTGCTGCAGGAGCCCCAGCTATGCCACCCAGAGGTGCTCTCACGTGCCCTGCTGTGCCACCCAGAGGCGCTCTCACGTCACATGCTTCCTGAGACAGCCTTCCTTCACCAGGGCAGCCCTGGACCAACCCAGAAGCAAACGTGGCCCAGCGTGCCAGAGAGAGGGGTTTCGTCCCTTTACTTGACACAGCCATTTGGAGACTTTGTTCACAACCTAAACCGTAATTTCGATTTCTTTAGCCTCATCCCCAAAAGGAAAAAACAACATGGTCACTCTGTAAGGGACGAAAGGTCTCCTTTTCTGGCCCATCCAGCTAGAGCTTCTTGCTCCACCACAGTCTCTCCCAGGGTGGTTGGGCTCTCACGAGGCTGGCCAGCCTCCCCAGTCGGGGTGTTCCCAGCATCCCCACTCCCTGGACCCTGATGCTCACAGCCCTGGCTCCTGGCTCCTGGGTGGAGGCACAGCGGTCTCACAGCCCCTGGACTCTCCTTCTGCTACGTGGGAACCACTGGGCAGCCATCCTGTGCCAACACACAGCACAGAGCAGACCTCTGCTTCTGTGTGGTGGCCACGGGCTGCACTTCACCCTGTCCCTAGGACCAGGAGAGCAGCCAGGAGAGGCAGGGCCTCGTGTTCTCCTAGAATCGCCCTCCGTCTGGGGAGAGGCCAGTGAGCTCCCACCCTCTGCAGGAAACCGCAACTCACTGGGGAAAACATAGGGCAAGGGACGAAGAGGAAGAAAAGGGGGACACGTCCCAGAGGCACCAGCCAGGGGACAAACTCAGGCAAGTTCAGGACAAGGAAAGGCACCCTGCAAGCCCTCGCCCTAGGGACTTCAGAAACCACCATCCTCTGGCCTGGAGAAGGGTCTCCAGCCAGGAGGAGGATGCTGTAAAGACAGTGGAGAAGGCAAGTCACGGGGTCAGCATGCAAATGACCTGCACAGGGCCACTCAGCCCTGGCACAGGCAGAGCAAGCCCAGTCCAAGACGGAGGACTGACCGGAGGGCAGGACGGCTGTGCTGGAGACAGGGTTGAGGTCAGGGTGGTCAGCCATACCCCACACTCGCGAGGAAGGGGCCGGAGCCTGAGGACTCACAGCAGAACACTCGCCGCCATCACCAGGGCACAAGTAAAATTCCTTCATGTACACAGGAGTTGGAAAGTGTGTGAGCAAAGGACACTAAGGACCTCCTGGCAGTGACACCCAGGTCAGAAGCATCTGGAAGGACTTAAAGGAAGCTCAGGTGACTTCCTAGGTGGATACCAAATTGCTAATGAAGGACTCGACGACTGTCTCAAGCAGCCCAGGCAGGTGACCGTCAGGCAGAGAGCAGACAGACACCGTGGTACCCTACAACAGGACACTAGGGACAGGTGACAAGTGACAGGCAAAGAGGGGTCTCAGACAGACATAGTGGGAAGGACCCGAGTCTCCCTAGGCAGACAGGAGGGGAGCAGGCCGTGCCTGAGCACCCATGGAGCATGGAGCACGCCTCCAGGGGACATCCCCTCAACCTCCTGAGCCAGAGGTTGTCCCCCTCACTGGCTCCCCGACAGGCAGGCCCTACAGTGGCAGGCCCAGCCTCTCTGCCCAGGACCCGCTATTTCCATTCACAGGGTGACCTCTGCTCCCCGAGACCACAGGAGACCCTGCTTCCTAAGGACAATCCCAGTGGGACCCTTGGCACAGGCTCATGGCCTGAGTGTGCAGACGCTGCGCTTCCATTTCCTCTCATCAAGACTCTCCCCAGCCTGGGGCGAGGGTGAGGAGGCTACTGGGGAAGGGACGTCTGGGGGTGCTGTGTAGGACTGGGTGCTGCGTAGGACGGGGTGCTATGTAGGACGGGGTGCTGCCCAGGATGGGGAGCTGCGTAGGACAGGGTGCTGTCTAGGATGGGGTGCTGCGTAGGACAGGTTGTTGCGTAGGAAGGGTGCTGCCTAGGACAGGGTGCTGCGGTACCCTGTCACGCTCCCAGCAGGACGCCGCCTGCCCACAGATGCCCCAGGGCAGCAGGTGCAGTGACCAGGAACGTGCTGCTTAATGTCATAGGCGGAGATGACCTAGGGGCTCAGCCACTGCCCTGGGGCCTGCTGTCCACCTGCCCCACAGAAGCCCCTGGTGAAAGCCATGGCCACTGCCGCTCGCTCCTCATCTGCCTGTTTCCCAGCACACACTGAGTGCCTGCTGTGTGCCAGACACAGTGTGGGAGCCGAGCGGTGAGATGGTGCTGTCCCCAGTGTCACAGTCTGCTGGGGCACAGGGGCACAAAGAGCTGTGCCGTAGTTTGAGGTGGTCAGTGGTCCCTGACCTTCACAGGAAGTCCCAGGGAAGGATGGTGCTCCAGCAGCTCAGGTCTCCTCTCTGGGAGACCCCAGCCCTGCTGCTCCACTACCCCAAAGATGCCCACTCAGCCTCAGTCTGGTGTGCGTGGGTCCTGGGGCCTCTCTGACCAGCTTATGTCCTTGGAACCTGAGGTTCCCGAGTTCTTCTGGGTTCCCCAACATCTCCAGGATGAATGAGGACAGATGAGTGGAAGGCACCAGGCCCACTCAGCTGTGGGGGAGCCCTGGGCTGTGGGGTCACTGTAGGAGGAGGTGGTGACCCTGGGGTCACGGAGGTAACTCTAGGCTGATGGAGTCAGCTGCCATCACTGTAACGAATGCCCCAGGTGACCATCGACGGGGACAAAAGTCACTCCTGCCCTCCAACTGGAAGACTCTGGTCCACAATTAGTTGGCGCTGTTGCTCCGGGTCTCTGGCAACAGGGTACATAGGGCAGAACTGTATGGCAGAGGAGACCTGTCCCATCACTGTGGCCAGGAAATCAAAGAAAGGGAAAAGTCGGCACCCAGTCCCCTAAGGCCACACCCCAACACCCCCAAAGACCTGACACAAGGCTCTGCCTCTTAAAGGGCCCACCATCTCCTAGTGGCACCACCCTGAGGACCACGCCTGTAAAATGTGGGCCTTTGGGGACAGTCGAGATCCAGACAGGAGCAGGGTAGCTCTGTGGACTGGTGGCACTCTGAACGTGGTGACACGGCGTGAAAGAGGAGGAGACAACCGTGACGAAGCTCTCCATGCGTTTCTCCACCTTGGCCCCCAGCTAGGGCTGTCAGGCGTGCAGGGACCTTTCCTCACGTCACAGGGTGCACAGCCCAGAAGGCTGGTGTAAGGTCACCACTCGTCTTTATTCTAGAAGACAGAGCTGCATTCCAAAGTACCTGGGGACCCCCTGTCCTCAGTGATCAAGCACAAAGATGACCAGTTAGTGGGAGGCTGTACAGAAACACCAATTTTGCTTCAGTTGGTTGTTTTGTTCATTTGGTAGTTTTTTCACACCGACCAGAGCGTCATCTGACAAGCATGAGGAGAAATAGAGGAGGCAGAAAAGGGATGAAGGGGAACAATGGAGGGAAGACTGAAGGAAGGGGGAAAGGAAAGATCAGAAGACGGTGAACGTTGCCAACAAAATTGGGATCATCTAAACCGAGTCCAGCTGTCTAATTCTAAATATACTTTCTTTTTCCAAAAAAAAAAAAAAAAGAAGACGGTAAGAAGCAGCGGAGGGCCAAGGGAGGCAGAAGGTGGAGGCAGGAGGAGGACAGAGCCAGGAGGGGCTGGGAGAACCAGGCTTGGTCACTCCTGCGGGTGTCCAGGCCACCGGCCTGGGAGGGGCTCTGCAGGTGACCTGTGCCCTCCCAGGCCTCTGTACCTGTGAGTCGAGGCCTCTGAGCGCCCATGACTCACAGCCCTGTCAGCTTGTTTCTGATGCCAAACTCAGATTTGCCCTGAGGAACTTTCTAGAAGGAAAGGAAGACACCTAGCTCGTGCTGGTGTGGTCCACACCGCCCTGCTGACTGGCACCTGGGGGCCACATAGCCTCAGGTTTGAAGATCATAATGCATCTGTATTTTCCAAATTACCCAAAGGAACGTCATGATCAGGGGAGTTGACATCCTGGTCACCATCCCAGGATGTCCAGGAGAACCCCAGAGTGATGGCCAGAGGCAGCAGAAGGCCCCTCCCGACCTGGCCATGCTCCCGCCCTGCGGCTGGCTTTCCACCCTGGTCTCCAGGCCAGGTCCTCCCAGGAACAGGTAGCGTCCTTCCTCCCTGACCAGCCTCAGGAGACCCCCAAGGGCAGCCCCAGGTCTGCTAGGAAAAAGAAGTCACCCTGCCTTCCAAGGACACCAGGGAGACCAAGCCCAGAGCTGTATGCCAAGCGTGCATTTGGCGCTTCTTGTGGGAGCTGTTTAGTCCCACAAGGCTCTCAGTGTTGGGGTGGGGGACACTTAAGGACGCTTCCTCTGATCTTGGAAGACAGAATCCACAGTGTCCTCCCGTGGCTGCCATGACCAGGAGGACATCAGGGAGGACCTGGCTGTTCTGCATGCCGACCTCAGCTCACCCCTCTCCCCGGCGGTCACTCCGGCCGGACTTCGCATTGGACACAGTGAGGGAAAGTGGCCTGGGGACCTCTGAGCTTAGGTTACACTGGCCTCAAACCTCCGGCTGGGTCCCCTGGAAAGACGGCTCTGGGGACATGCCTGTTGAACACGGCTGACATGACGTGGGAAGGCCAAGCCACGCAGGGAGGCCCCGTGGGGATTACAGCCCTAGGGAGGCCTCTGGGCTTTTGCCCAGTTAAGCTTGTCCTTGACTGCCACATTGTCCTCCCTCCCCTGCGCCCCAGGGGACCCTGAGGGGGAGCCCTGGCCGAGGCCAGCCAGTCCATGGGGTCAGGAGAGACGAGGTGTGATGCAGGGTGTCCCGGTCAGTCCCACGATCAGTCCCACACCTCTGTGATGCCGCACAGAGGCTGGGGCTCTGAGGAAGGCGGTCTTGTTCGCGGCTCAGAGGCACGAGGGCAGGGCTGCCCGGGCAGCAGCTTCTTGTGCAGTCCTGAGGCTGTGAGTGGCACCCTGTGAGCGTCCTGGTCTCTCCCTCTTAGGACACCACCGTGGCTCATGGGCTGCAGCTGAACCCCGATCTCACCCCAACCTCCTCCCAAGGCCACCTGCGAACCCGAGTGGCCCCAGTGTCTACCTCCTAACCTCAGCAGGGGTCAGTCTTCACATATGACCGTCGGGGCCACTCAGGCCTCTTCCAAACCACAGCCTGGTGTAGCAATCCAAATGCTCTGTGGCCAGTATGGTGGCCAGTAGCCACAAGGGGCTAGTGAGCACTGCAATGTGACTAAATAAAGTGAATGTTTTATTTTTATGTGACTTTAGTGGACTTCAGTGGCCAGGAGGGACAGGGGCCTCTTGCTTGGGTGATACCAAAGGACCAGGCAGAGAGCACATGCAAGCTCCAGAGAGAGCTGCAAGGGATAGAGGTGAGGGACACAGGACATGCAGGGACAGAAGGTCCTGAGCAGGGTGAGGAGTGGGAGGGGCCAGGTCAGGACCATCCCCAGCCCTGTTGCAGGCTTTCCTGGGGCCAGGCAGGCTGGGCCCTTGAGGGGCAGTGCGCGGGCAGGGATGGTCTGGTTGGACCTCCTAGTGCCCTCCCGTGTCTGAGGCCTCCCCAGCTCCTGGGCCTGGAGCAGGGCTGAGCCCCCTCCTACCAGAAGGCGTGTAGGAGTGGACAGACCTGTGTCCTTTATCTCTGCCTTCCCTTTCTTTGGCAGAAGGCATTGTTGGAGAACCGGCTTCTCCAGGACTCAAGGGCCAGAACTTTCTCGCCACCAGGTGGCGCCGCAGGGTCAGTACGGAGCCCTTGGCTGCCCCTGAGCAGGTGCTGTGTTGCTTCCCAGGAGAGACTTAGGGCCGACTGTTGGAGGGTGGATGTGATTTACACGCCCACTCAGGTGAGCACGTGGCAGTGTCAGAGTCACAGGTGTGTGTGTGCACACACACACCTCTGCACACACCACTGAGGGCAAACACATGGGTATATTTCCTGCTTTTGCTGTCCGATCTCAGGCTCTGCACTGGTCAGTGCTTCTGGAGTCATTCAGCATCCTGGCCCTTGCCCAGGAAATGCCAATAGTGTCCCTCAAGAACTGATGGACCCAAGATGTCCTCAAATATGAAGAGCAGGGGTAGTGTCCCTTACTGGGGACCACAGGTAGATGTGAGCACACCGTGCACCTCTCCCGTTCCCTCTGCCCTATCTTCTAAATGTGGCAGTATCAATGTGGACTGAGATCTGTGCCACCTTCAGGTACACGCAGGCCGCACAACCCCCCCCCCTCCCCCGGGTGAAAGCCACACCCCCACCTGAGCACTTCCTGCTCTCAGCACCTGGCCACCCACCTCCTGCCCTCAGCACCTGGCCACCCACCTCCTGCCCTTAGCACCTGGCCGCTCACCTCCTGCCCTCAGCAACTGGCTGCTCACCTCCTGTTCAAGCATCAGGCTGAAAGCTGGACCCCAGGTTGGCCCAGGGAAAACGCAAGGCCAGTGCAGGCAGCACCCCCTGCAGTGGCCTTAACACTGAAACTCTCCAGACAATGACTATCTAGATTTGCTCATCAACCTGGAGACAGAGACAGCGGAGGACCAGCGGAGGATGGCACACATGTGAACCCCCGAACACACGTAACAGGGCAAATCCTATGAGGACGAGGGGCGCTCACCACCGCAGCCCCTGACCTCTGTGCCTGCAGACACAGTGGACTGTGCAGTCCCTGCTGACTGGTGGTCTGGCCCCATAAGACAGGCGGGTGAGTACATGAAGCATGTAGCCAGCTGCTGGTGTGAGGCCTCTCAGGTTCCGGTCCCTGCCACGGGATCCACACCGCCCCCATCCTGCCCTGGCAGTGGAGGTCACATGCAGAGCCTCAGCTGACCTGGGACAGGCACATAGCAAGAGTGAACATGAACTTGTGTTTTTGAGGGTTTTTTTTTTTTTTTTTGATATTTATTTTTTAGCTGTAGTTGGACACAACACCTTTGTTTTATTTATTCATTTTTATGTGGTGCTGAGCATCAAACCCAGGGCCTTGCACGCACTAGGCGAGAGCGCTACGTTCAGCCCCAGCCCCATGGACCTGTGGTTTTAAAGCAGAGATCTGGAGGCAATGACTGCAGCCTACCATGGCCCTGCTGTTGGCCAAGTTTACAAACCCTCCCCGGACCTGCAACCCAGACCCCCGTCTGCCCTGCGGGTTGGTCGGGACCACGTAATGCCTGCTGAATTATGAGTATCAATAGGACTACGGAGTCTGGCCCAAAACCCACAAAGTACGAAAAGATGCCGAAACCAATGGAGCAACAAGGACACTTTCAGTCAAGCAGGGAAAGACGGTGACTTCAACCTCATTCTAGGTGCAGACTCCTTCCACCAAACTCTGACTACAAAGTGCTGGAAGGGGATACCCAACAAACAGAAGACCCTCCCCAGGAGGGGATCTTCAGAAGGTCACAGTCCACTGCTCTGTGCCTAGACTCCACACTCCTGGTGGGGTCTCATATCCCCCTGACACAGCACAGCACCAAAGCAAGAAGGCCAGCACTCACCTGCAGGTGGGCACCAGACAGAACCAGTGCACGCCTTCAGCCCCAGGCCACGTCCTCAACTCTCTGGGCCCAACACAGAGAACCTGTCCCCTGAGGTGGCTGAATTCAATGGCTTACTGGTAACAGGTAAAGAAATAAGCATTTCGTATCAACAAAGGAGTTCAACTTTAGTGATAATTTAGTTTTAGCAATGAGCTTCATAGGATTTTGATAAACTGGTCTGTTTATTCAAACACTTATCAGAATTTGACATACTAACCTGTTTTTATTCTACCTGATAGTGACTGAGAGTTTGAATCCACAATATTTGAGTACTCTATGTCCAAGTTGGACTTGTTAGCTTTGTTAGTTATGTGCTTAGGAGAATTCTGAGTGTTAAGTTTTATGAGTGCCCAAATGAGGTTCCTTGAAAGTTGAGGGGAATCAAATATATAGAATCTGTAAATGTGATCTAAAACGTTTAAGTCTCAAGCTCTGTGGGGATTTAATTCACCAGCTGCACACAGAAACAGTTATGTAAGGAGATTTAATATTCCTGAATGCAGGAAGGTCACCTGGCGATAAAACCACACACCGAAAGGGAGGTTCACGCTCCTTGATAAAAGTGATGTCTGCTCAGTGCTGTGTTCTCCCAAGGCACTGCGTGTACTTCAGCTGGACTCACCATATTAAAGTAGTGAGAGGCTGTTACTCCTATGAAGACAATGGGGGGCGGGGGGTGGCTTTTCTTTGTCCCTTCCAGCGTGGCATCTTCCACCTCCTCCAAGGTCCCGAGAGAAACACAACTGCCTTGTCTAGGAGTCACTGTCTGGTCACCGACTCACTCCAACCCCTCCTGCACCTAGATACCCACTCCCATGATGCACTTCCCCTCCATGTACACAGTAAGTGTCAACACATTTAAACTATTTGAAGTGAATCTAATGGTGATCACTGTGGTGCTAGTCACATGTGACTGCAAAACAATCTCATCCCATCAGCTTCCTCAGTCTCCTAATCACAAGGTCTTACCTCATTTAACCCTATGGAAAACCATCTTCTGGAAGATACGTTAATTAGTCTTCTAGCTCACCAGGTAGCAGATTTCACAGGAGTGTCACAGTAACTGAATGGCATTTTTAAAAAGTCAAATAGTTTAAAGTAACTTCCAAAAGGTGCCCGACTCTTAAAGAGCAGAACATATAATTTAAGATAAAGTATTATTCTTATAAAACATAGCTGACTTCAAATAATTAAGAGAATGTGTCCTCAGAGAAAAGAAAATGATCAGACAAAAAAAATCGCATATAAACATATAGTTTCAGATTTTATTTTCATAATTATCTTCCTATAGAAGCAATAATCTGTATTTCTATAACAACACATTTAATATTTTACTCGTCAAAGAGCTGGAAAAAATAGGAATAAAGCACAGATTCCATTCACAAATACCATACTCTGCATATGTATAAATAAATTCAATATATTAACTATATCCTGCAGACCGACTTCACTCGCTGCATTAACAGAAATTGAACACTGGGTTCTGAGCATCTCATGCAGACCCTCATTTGGTGGAGCGAGGACGCTGAAGCCGGGGAAATTATGTTTATTGTAAACACCAAATTTTCCACTTGTGACCACCTCAGGATGAAGGGCTTTATGCAGGTGGAAAGAAAAAGTGAACCAATGCTCTTCCCTGGATTCCAGGAAGAACAGCCCTGGCATCCAAAGACTCTCTCTGTCCTGCACACCTGTTCCTAAGGGCAGCCGGGGGGCTCTCTGTCTCAAGCCCTGCATGCTGGTCCAAGCCCAGCTGCATGCAGCCACAGGAACCACTGACTCATTCCTTTTCTCTTCAAGTTCTCAGTATGAGGGAAAAGTCAAATTAATTTCCCCCTGCAAGGGGATAATGAGTAATATGGTCTAGAGATAGACAGTCTAAAATATCTTTGAGTACCACCAATCTGTCTAACACAGCTAACTCGCTCAAATGAGCATTAATATAGGACTCCAGAAGTTTCTGACTGGATCTTAGAGTATACACAGCAATAATGGGACCTTGGAAACATTGATTTCTCTTTAAATAAAAATGCCTAGCACAACTTCATTTTGATTGCTCATATTCTCAATACTTAATGAAAATGAGCATCAAATTCATGGGTGTTCTGCGTCAGCCCCACAAAACAGAGGATACATTGACCTGTACCCACTCGAGCACACCTGCCCAAGGGTGCTCTTCCAGCTGAGCTCTCCCCAGAACTGTGGCCAGTCACTCCGATACTTCTCCTAGTGCTTCCGGAAGTCCACACTAAGCACACTACAGCAAACAAGGGGTGCCCTCCGGGACAGGGTGTGAGTGAAAGGAACCTGCTCTGGGCACATGGCCTGCGGAGTGTGCCCTGCTGCTGCTGCTCCTCCTCCTCCTAGCCTCTTTCCAATTAACAGATTATGAGATGGGTCTAAGCCACCTGGGGTGCAAAAGGAATGCTTCAAAAATAATATTTTAGTAAAACACTATGAAGTATGAAAATATCAGCAGCCCTGGGCTTTAAATACGTGTCACTCAGGAACAACTCTTCTCTCTCAGCCACATTTTTGCAGTACACAGCATTTCCCACATCAGGAAGAGCTGGTCAAGTGGCAACTCTAAATGAGCAAGAGATCATTCCTTCAGGGAGAAGCAGCCATGGGTGCAGACTGATGGAAACAGGGCCTCTGTCTTAATGCACAGAAAGGTCTCCACTGGCTGCTCCTGGTCAAGACTCAGGTAGGGTTACAGACAATCACACTGTATTGATTTTTTCTTTTTTGATGGAAGAAACACTCACACTTCAGGAAGAACTAGAGACATTTACAGTATCATTTTAACAGGCTACCTTTAGAATTTGGTAAAATCACATTTAAAAGCTTAAATGCATCTTTTACTGGGCTAAATAATATTGTGAGCCTCAAAATCATTTCAGTATCAACCTTGTCTCTTAAAAGATTTAACAATTAAAGATATCTAATATCATGGGAGAAAAATTTCCTCTTCTGCAAAACAAAACAAAAAAGGTTTCAAAATAATCATTTCTACCAGTAAACATCACTTTTAGCAGCAATATTAAATAAAATGCAAAGAAAATGTTCTAACAATAAATTATAAAAACCCAAGAAAGAATAATATGCCTATTTCTCCTTTGGTTTAGGATAATTTGTCTAGAATTTAGCTTGAAAACTTTGAAATCAACTGTATTAATGTGTGACAGTATAGTTTCAGCTAATTTTTGCTCTTACAATGCTTCACAGGGGAATTAGCTGATTCAGGAAAATGGTAACTAAAATTTCACCTTTGTTAGCATTCAAAATCCTGACTTCACTGGAGTGCAGGTGCCCCCAAGCCAGCCCCAGGTCCATGAACATGCGTGCCAGGGATTCTCCTCCTCCTCCTCCTCCCCGCTCCTTCCGCAGGTGCAGAGCTAGCAGAGTCCTCCTGAATACTCATCCTCCTCCTCCTCGGCAGCTGCCGTGCTGACGCCGTCAGGCTTGGCCTGTGGAGTTGCTGGCGCTTTCTTCTTGATCCCCCCTCCTGGAACTACCAAGCTCAGGCCCAGCTTAGCGTACTGTTAATGGCAAAGCATGATCTTAGAGCTGGAAAACCAGAATCCCGACACACGCTGTCTCAACAACAGTTAACTCCCCTCCAGAACACCAAGGCCACCATGAGATAGAAAGCACACGATGCTGCCATCAGATGTTTCATGATCAAGATGTGACAGCTGCAAAAATATCAGCTCCCTGTCACACTTGGAAATCTGAGATAATGTGGACATGCAGAGTTAGGTACTCCTCCTAGTACCTATGAAGTACAGCTCGCCTGAATAAATCAGAGTGTGAGCTGGGGGCAAACTGTGTTAAATATTATAAATTTATAAAAGCACACGTAAGAATTTACCTAGAAAAAACTGGCTTCTCCACATGTATCATTTTTTAAAAAAATTAAAGGTCTTTAAATGATTGCATTCCAAAGTTATCAGATCAAATAAATGGGCGCTCACAAACCTACTGAAGAAGGGAAACAAGAACAAGCCACGGATAGCCACAGCTCGTGTGTGAAAGGTGTCACGTGAGGCTGTCCCCATAGTGACTGGAGCATTCTTCACAGCTGTTTGATAGCTGAGATCCCTGAGGCTTAGATATGGCCCATTAACAACCTGCTTCACACAGCTGGCCTCAAAGATGTCCATGGGCTGCAAGAGCCATTTCATGATGGGCCTCTTCTGACAGGGCACCTAAAAGCAGCTTATTACATTGGGAAACCGACAGAGGACAGCAGATGGAAGGACAAGGTGAGAAGCGAGGCTGGGTTACAAAGTGTGCACGTGGTTAACATGGTTAGATGGGTATTAAACGGCCGTAACCCAGGCAGCTGACCTTCAGACTCCCCAGACCTATGGGGAAATGCAAAGGCATGGGCCAGCTCCTCTGAGTGCGATGAGGCAGGAGACCGCTGCCTCCCAAGAGCAGAGGGGCAGGCTGGCCCAGGGTCCCCCAGGAGCAGAGGGGCAGGCTGGCCCAGGGCCCCCTGGGAGCAGAGGGGCAGGCTGGCCAGGGGCCCCCAGGAGTAGAGGGGCAGGCTGGCCTAGGTGCCCCCAGGAGCGCAGGGGCAGGCTGGCCGGGGCACTCACGTCATTGTCCATGTACTTGAAGAGCGGAGAGCTGCAGACCTCCGACACCTGGTCCTGGTCCTGCTGATCGTAGCCCTCCAGCAGCTGCTCCAGGGCGGCACAGTCCTCGCTGCCGCTGAAGCCAGGTATGCTAGAGCAGGACAGGGCACACGTCAGTTTCCCTGGGGGCATTGCGCCCCAGCACAAGCCCGCAGTCTGCAGCCACCAGGACTGTCACCAGGGTGAGCGAGGCTACTGGTGCCCGCTAGGTGGGAACAAGTATGCTGCTCACACCCTGTAGGGCACAGGCACAGCCTGCTCAAGGAACCAGTGAGCCCAGACCTTACTACTGAGCAGATACCAGCACAAGAACCTCCTTCTAACCTTGCAACACACAATCTGAGCACTTTCCTTTCTTCTTCTTTTTTTTTTTTTGCTTGTTGTGTCCCTTATTTCTTTGAAGTTGAATATAACAAAATGACAAGTCATTCACTCCATGCAGACCCACAGGGGGCGGGCGAGGGGACGACAGGCAAGAAAACACCTTGTAAACCAAAATCTTTAAAAACCAAAATTGAGTGCTCCTATTCCATTTATAAAAACGGTTCATGGCCAAGCAGCAAGCCTGGCTTAAGGAACAGAAATAGCAGCACTGTAGGTAAGAGGAGTGAGCCTGTGCCTTACCTGTAGCTCTCCCTGACACACCTCTCTGCAGCCACATAGTCGTTTCTGTGCAGGTGAACCAAGACTTGAGCAATTGTTTTCTAAAATGAAAGAAAATCATGGACCAAATTGACACCTACTTCATTAATTTCCTGGAAGCATTTAAAACACCTGGAATTTAAGAGTTTTGGTTTATATACAGATGTATAAATTTTGCAGTAGCTTCTACAGGACATCTGAGAAAAGATACCCTACAACAGTAACTCTCCAACACTGATGTGTGCATAAACCACCCAGGGACTGTGCTGAGCAGGCCCAAGACCAGCCTGAGATGCTGCTGCCATTCCCAACCTGCTCCCAGGTCTGGGGACCATAACATCTGAGAACATAATCAGCACATGCTTGAAACAGAGTTTCTTTCAAATACCTCTATGATCTTAAAAAGGGAATCAAAAAGAAGAGGAAGGACCCATAGCTCTATAAGTACCCTCTGAAATTCTTAACAAGATACCTGTAAAGAGTATGAATGGAAACTTGAAGTAACAGGAACAATGACGTGAATCAACAACAGAAGGAGTGGTGAGACCAGGACGCGGCTGACAGGAGTGGGAACAGCTCTCCGTAGAGTGCTTTCAGGTCTTCACCATCTCCACTCTTTTACTGTTCTATCTTCAAACTGATGAGTCTTTCTTTTGTCATCTCCATTATAAGATTAAGCTCACCTAGTATTTCATTTAGTCCTAAAATTCCCACTTACTTCATTTCTATAGTTTTCTATGATATTAAATTTTTTTCTATAAAAAATAACAGGTCCTCTTTTCCATTCCTTCCCACTATGTTCACCCTTTCTTCGTGGAGCAGGTGTAACCAAGTGTGTATGTGGGAATTCCACCAGCTGGGTCACGCTAGGGTTGGTGCAATTCTCTTTTCTTAAAGCTACTCTTTTTCCTGGTTTTATATGATGAGTAATTCTGGACTGTACCCTGGGTGCTTGAAAAGGTCACACTGCATAGACTGACGGATTTCTCAGGAGTGTGGATGTTTTTAGCGGGCAATCAGTCATCTCAAGCTCAGACTACTAATGGGACTGGCTTTGGTGGGCAGCAGTTCCAGTCATAGCTCTGATCCTTTGCTGTCCTTCAGCTGCTTCTGGACTGTCCCACAAATGAGCTCTTCACGGGTAGGGGAGACCTGGACAGTGCTGAAGCTGTCCTGCAGTTCTAGACTGGGCACCACTGCTCTGGAGACGAGGGGGGCTGTGTGTGCGGGGAATCCCTTCCCATGCTCTCTCTCGGCTCCTCTGAACCGTCCCAGCTTAGCTCTACAACTAGAGCTCAACCCTAAGCCAGGCCAAGGGGAAAGAGGGAAACAGCAGGGCCTCTCTCCCAGCTCCTCTGCCCAGAAGGATGGGGTTTCCTTTGAGCTTTCTGCTGCTGCAGCCTGAGCCCTGTCGCGTGACGGGGATTCTCAGGGAAACACTCCAACAGGCAACAGAAACCCTACACTGCTTGCTACTCCCTCCACCTGCTCTTCTTCACTTTCAGGGTCCATGGGTGGTGGCTTTCTGTATTTTATTTGGCAGTTTTAGTTGTAATCAGCAAGACAGGTCAGAGAAATAGCCCATGAAGTATTATTTTACAGAAACACAAATATCCACAGAACCCTTGCTTATTCTTACTTATACCAATATGGAAAATTAACTAATGTAAAGCCAAAAACAAGCCATTTCAAGAATACCTTATAACAAGTTGGGTAATTCTCAATTTCCTTATAAATATTTTTTTCTTTCTGAATAGAGAGTGCCGCCTCATCAAACCTGAAGACAAAACGAAGAAATGTCAAGGCAGGGTTGAGTGATCTGTAGCAGAGGTCACCAGAGATGTATCTGATGTCACAGACTGTAGAGAAACAACAAAGACAGGTGTTTCACCAAGTGCTCTGTAGGCTGTTCGCAGCAGCTCTGCTCACCTGGCCTCAGGGCCTGCTCTCCCCTCCTAGGCATCAAGCTGACACCCCAGGCAAAGGAACTGAGTCAGCTCAAACGGAGAGCTCGAGTTTGGCAGGGATCATCGTCAGTGTCTGACAAATCCCACCAACTGCTCCGAGAAAGGTATGAGACAAACCCCGACTTCTGCACCTGACTCCTTTCCCTGGGTGCGCCCTCCTCCTTCCCAGGCATCCCTGCTATGCCACGGGCCCCCGTGAGCCAAACCCTGCACCTTTCACCTTCAACACTCGTCTTTTCTATCTACCCTCACCCATTCTCTTTTCTTCATCCCACTAAGGTCAGAGTAGAAATATAAGAGGAAGGGGATTGGTTGAAACATCTTCCCACCCCTTTCTCACTCCCCAGCCTTAACTCCATCACAGCCCGACTGGCTGCCCATCTCCCTGTGAAGTTCCTTCACACTCTGAATCTCAGGCCTCCCTGACTAGCACCTCACTCACGTCTGGCGCCACCTGCCGTCTTCCTATTTCTCTCAACCCCACCAACAGTCTGGATATGGCCCAGGGACGTGGTCTTAGGAGCTGACACAACCCAGTAACCAAACAGCACAAGATGCTGCACTGTTAGAACACAGAGGGAGAAGAGGTGCTGTGACCCAGAGTAAAGTAATGCCACATGGAACAAGTTGCATGATGTGCTCTGTTTCTCTGCATGTTTATCATCTTTAAAAAATAGTTGCATACAAGTCTTAGCAAATAAAAAATCAGTATTTTCCATACATTTTATTAGATAATAGATTGAAATTAGAAATCAACAGTAAAAAAATTTATAGAAATCACATAAACAAATGGAGATTAAACAATACTCTTTCAAATGATGAATGGATCATTGAAGAAATGAGAGAAGAAATATTTAAAAAGCCCTAGAATCAAACAAGAATAATGATCCAATACACCAAAACCTTGGGGACACTATTAAGATGTTACTCATAGAAAGTGGCTTCATTAAAAACACAGAAAGGTCCCAAATAAACAATCTAATGCTATATCTCAAGGCCCTAGAAGAACAGGAACAAACTAATTCCAAAATCAGTAGAAGACGGGAAAAAATTAAGATGAGAGCTAAAATTAATGAAATAAGAGTATTTAAAAAATACAAAAGATCTTTTAAAGATAAACAAGATTGGGAGATTGGGTTGGGGTTGTGGCTCAGTGGTAGAGCCCTTACCTAGCATGTGTGAGGCCCTGGGTTCAATCATCAGCACCATATAAAAATGAACAGATACAATAAAGGTATTGTGTCCAACTGCAACTAAAAAATAAATATTAAAAGAAAAGAAACAAGACTGATAAATAACTAGCCAAACTAACTAAAAGAATGAAAGAGAAGACCCAAATCAACAAAATTAGAGATAAAAAAGGAGATCACCAGAGACATTTCTGAAATCATTAGGAGATACTTTGAAAATTTATATCTTACCAAATAGGCAAACTAGAAGATACTGACAAATTCCATATAACCTTACCCAAACCAAACCAAGATACAGAAAACACAAACAGACCAGTACCAAGCAATGAGATGACAGTAGTGATAAAAGGCCTCCCAACAGAGAAAAGCACAGGAGGCCACACAGAACCTCAGCAGAATCTACCAGATCTGCAAAGAACTAGTATGAATCCTCCTCAAACAATTCCATGAACTAGAAAAGGAAGAGACACTTCTAAACTCAATTCTATAAAGCCAGCATCAGCCTGATACCAAAACCACACAAAGACACAGCAAGAAAGAAAACTATAGACCCAAATCCATGATGAATAGAGAGAGAAAAATCCTTAATACAATAATTAGAAAAAAACACCTTGATCAAGTGGGTTTCACCCCAGAGATGCACGCATGGCTGGTTCAACACATGCAAATCAATAAATGTAATTCATCACTTAAATAGGACCAAGAACAAGAATCATGTGACCATCTCAATAGATGCAGAAAGAGCCACTGACAAAATCCAGAATTCACTCATGTTAAAAACTCTGGAGAAACTAGGGGCAGAAGGAATTTACCTCAATGTTACAAAGGTTGTACATGAAAAACCCAAAGCCAGCGTCATTCTGAAAAGACAAAAACTGAAAGCATTTCCTTTAAAATCAGGACAAAGATGTCCACTCTCACCACTTCTACTCAGTATAGATCTCAAAACTTTACCCAGAACATCAAACAAAAGGAAATTAAAGGGATACTATTTAGGAAAAAGAAGTCAAACGATGTCTATTTGCTGATGACATGACTCTATAGTTGGGAGACCCCAAAAACTCCACCAGAAGACTTGCAGAGCTAAAACAGATTCAGCAAAGTAGCAGGATACAAGATCAACATACATAAATCAATAACTTTCCTGTTCTCCACTGATGAATCTGCAGAGACATAAAGAAAAAACTCCATCTTCAATAACCTAAAAAAAAAAAAACAGAAACAAACAACACACCCCACAAAAACAACTCAACTTTAGAATAAAATCTGGAGGTGCAAGATCCATACAATGAAAATTACAGAACACTGCTGAAGAAAGAAATTAAAGACGATCTTAGAAGATGAAAAGACCTACCATGTTTATTTATGGCTTGACAGTAAATCAATATCATCAAAATGACCATATTAACAGTGACATTCTTCACAGAACTGGAAGAATAAAAGACCCAGAACAGCTGAGCAATCTGAGCAACACGAGTGAGGCTGGAGGAATCAGTCGTAACACCTGGTCTTCAAGTGTACCATGGAGCACAGTAACAAGAACAGCACAGTGTGGCATAAAGACAGATGTGAAAATCAGTGGGAAGAGAAGACACACAGACAGATCCACAGTCATCTGATCCTTGACAAACACGTCAGAAACATATGTTGAAGAAAAAAATAGCCTTTCTGACAAATGGTGCTGTGAAAGCTGGCTATCCATACACAGAAGAAAACTAAGTCCCTGTCACTCACCCCGCACAAAAATCAGCCCAAAGTGAGTCAGAGACCTAGGAATTACACCACACACAGTGAAACTGCTCAGAGAAACTATAGGGGCAACAATCCCGACACATGCACCAACTTCCTTAATAAGACTCCTTAAGTTCAAGAAATAAAACCAAGCACCACTAGGTGGGACAGCATTAAATTAGAAAGCTTCTGCACAGCAAAGGAAACAAGGCTGTGAAAAGAGGACCCACAGAATGGCAGAAAGTCTTTGCTAGCTACTCTTACCACAGGAGATTAGTGATCAGAATATATAAAGAACTTAAAAAATGAAACACCAAAATATCTTAAGAATCAATCAATGGGAAAAAGATCCAAAAGAAAACATTTCTCAAAAGGTAAAAATGCAATTAGCCAACAAATATATTTAAAAATGTTTTAACACCCTTAGCAATCAAAGAGATGCAAACCAAGCCTACACTGAGATTTCATCTTACTCCAGTTAGAATGGCAACCTCAAGAACACAAATAACAATACTGCTGGTGAGGATGTGGCAGGAAAAGGTACACTGACAGATTGTTGATGGGACTACAAACCAGTACGTCACTTTGGGAAGCAGTACGGACAGTCATTTAAATACTAGGAACAGACCACTGTATGAATCAACTACTCCACTCCTTGGTATTTATCTGAGAGAGCTAAAATCAGCATACTATAGTGTCACATGCACACCAATGTTTATAGCTGGCAAGTCAAGTAAACTAGTTATGGAACCAGCCCAGGTGCCCATCAATAGACTGTGGATAAGGAAAACGTGGTATATATAAACTCTGCAGTTCTACTCAGCCATAAAGAATGAAATTTATGTCATCTGCTGGTAATTGGATAGAACTGGAGAACATCATGCCAAGTAAAATAAGCCAGACTCAGAAAGTCAAGGGCTAAATGTCTTCTCTCACATGCAGAAGCTGAAGAGAAAAAAGAATTTATAGATATGTGTGTGTGTGTGTGTGTGTGTGTGTGTATGTATGTATGTGTGTATATATATATATATATATATATATAAATTAGAATAAATAAATAATTATATATACATGTGTATCTATATATGTATAGATCGATAGGTACGTATATATATTTATATATATAATATTCAATTGTGTATATTCATATATATATATATATATATATATACCTATCAATCTATACATATATACACATATGTATATATATATAATTATTTATTTATTCTAATTAGTTATACACAATGGCAGATTGCAATTCATTTCATATTACACATATAGAGCACAATTTTTCAAGTCACTGATTGTACACAAAGTATTCTCACGCCATTCGTGTCTTCATACATGTACTTAGGGTAATGATGGTAACTCATTCTACCGTCATTCCTACCCCCTGCCCCCTTCCTTCCCCTCCCTCCTCTTTGCCCTGAAGTTCCTCCATTCCTCCCATGCTCCCTCTCCATTGCTATTATGAGTCAGCATCCTCTCCTCATATCAAAGAAAATATTTGACCTTTGGTTTTTTGGGATTGGCTAACTTAGCATTATCTTCTCCAGCTCCATCCATTTACCTGCAAATGCCATGATTTTATTCTCTTTTAATGCTGAGTAATATTCAATTGTGTATATATGCCAAAGTTTCTTTATCTACTCATCTACTGAAGGGCATCTGGGTTGGTTCCTCAGTTTAGCTATTATGAATTGTGCTCTATAAACATTGATGTGGCTGTGTCCCTGTAGTATGCTGTTGTTAAGCCCTTTGGGTATAAGCCAAGGAGTGGGATAGCTGGGTCACATGGTAGTTCCATTCCCAGTTTTCCAAGGAATCTCCCTTCTGCTTTCCATATTGGCTGCACCAATTTGCAGTCCCACCAGCAGTGTATGAGTGTACCTTTCCCCCCACATTCTCACCAACACTTATTGTTTGTATTCTTAATAGCTGCCATTCTGACTGGTATGAGATGAAATCTTGGAGAAGTTTCGATTTGCATCTCTCTAATTGCTAGAGATGTTGAACAATTTTCATATGTTTGTTGATTGATTGTATATCCTCTTCTGAGAAGTGTCTGTTCAGTTCCTTAGCCCATTTATTGATTGGGTCATTTTTTTTTTTTTTTGGTGTTAAGGTTTTTGAGTACTTTATATATCCTAGAGATTAGTGCTCTGTCTGATATGCTTGTGGTAAAGATTTGCTCCCATTCTGTAGACTCTCTATTCACCTCACTGATTGTTCCTTTTGCTGAGAAGAAGCTTTTGAGTTTGAATCCATCCCATTTATTGATTCTTGGTTTTAATTCTTGCACTATAGGAATTTATAAAAGGGGTTCTCATGAAAACAGAATGAATCAGTAGAGTAGGAGCAGGGGAGCAAGGAGAAAAGAGGAAGGGACAGAAAGGGGAAGAACTGGGGACTGAAACTGACCAAAGTATATCAGGTGCATGTATGAATGTACCACGATGCATTCCAACTTTATATATAACTATAAGCATCAATTAAAAAAAATAAGTAAATAAATAGAAAGAAGATCAACAGAGTAGAGGAAGGGTATGTGGAAGAAGGGGAGAGGCTGAAAAGGAGAAAACTATGTTATATACATCTATGAATATATCAAGATGAACCCCACTATTCTGTGTAACCACAATGCACTGAAAAAAACACAACTGCATATACACATAGTGGCTTGGATGCTGGCATTACTGCTCTACATGATATGAGTCACCCCAAATTTCTGTGAGCTATGACCTGGCTACCAGTACCTTATAACACAATGCTAGAGAAACGCATTTTGAATTGATGACTTTTTGGAAATAGGCCTGTTTATAAGTTAGCGTGGGTGGGGGTGAACATCAGAATGCTACGACGGCCCCCAGGACTTTTGCTCCTCATACACATTCCCTGAGTGATCCCTCTTGGGTGTGCACATGGCCTCTGAATATGAGGGGGCCTCAGTCCTGTTATGTGAGACTGACTGGCTAACAGAGTAAGTGGTCTGTCTGCAGGCCTGAGCTTGCTGGGTGAGCCCTAGAGGGCCTGGGCCCTGCCTGAAGGAAGGATCAGCAGCAAACTACACAATGCAAACTGTCTATGGGGGACAAACCAAGGCAATGAAGGTGGACTCGAGTCCAGAGTAGTCCCTGGTCAACAGGTGACTAGAGAACAGGGAACATGATGCAAAGGAAGGAATCCTGCCAACAACCAGTGAGCATGGAAGGACCTGAGCCTCAAATGAGGTAAAGGCCACACCTGCCTCCAGCCTGGTGGAACGCGTAGCACAGACCCCCCCAGGGATCCAGACTGCTGGCCCACAGACTCAGTGAGCACAGCTCTGCCGTGCTAAGTCTGGGCAATATGTCAAGCAAACAGAAAATGCCAGGGAGACCACACAGATCTGTGTCATCTGTAACTGTGAGCATGAGCTTATCACAGTCTATGTGATTAATTAAATAAATAACCTCAAAATAGTCTGTGGCCACAGTGTCCAGATTCTATCAAAGGATCGGGAGCGTCTCACACATTTAACTACAAAAGCCACATTTTTCACTAGGGATTATTTATTTCTTGGCACAAAAATAGCATTTCTGTGTTCTTATAACTACTTAGCAAAAGAGGCAAGAGAAATACTGTGCATTTATTTAAGTTCTTAGTCAAAAAAGTTGATCAGCTTCACTAAAAGTTCATGGAACTGTCATATAAAGCCATATATTTTCATGTATATCTAAAAAAATATTCACAACTTATAATAAAACACAGATGACTTCAACTTTCCCATCAGGTAATTCTTACTACTCCTAAAAAAAAAAAAAAAAAACAAAAACGTATCTAGCTTTGCTGGATAATTATTTTTTTAATTAAAAAAACTTTTTTTTAATGGTCAACAGACATTTATTTAATTAATTTATTTGTTTAAATGCACTGCTGAGACTTGAACTCAGTGCCTCACCCATGCTAGGCAAGTGCTCTACCACTGAGCCACAACCCCAGCCTGAGAGTGTTTTTATCTTCTTGTAATTCCAAAAAACAAAAAACAAACAAACAAACAAAAAAAAACAGTGAGATCCAAATAAAACAAAACAAAACAAAATGTAATGCTGAGGGCCATTGCTAAGTAAGAATGACGCATGGCATGACCCAGGTCATTTGCAGTGACATTGCATGTAAGGTGACCTTGCTCAAGGAACAGGGCGGATCCGGGTTTAGGGCGGATGGGGGTTTAGGGCATTCCCGGTTTAGGACAATCCGGGTTTAGGGCATTCCCGGTTTAGGACAATCCGGGTTTAGGGCGGTTCCAGGTTTAAGGTGTACCTTGCTGGGAATAGGGCATATCCTGCTGCCTCAGGCGCGCCCGCTCCTTGAGTTCCCGTTGAGTTCTCGCGGGATTGAGAGAGTATTTGGGATTTTGCCCAGAATGTGGAGCCCCCCAGAACGTGTGTAGAGTGCCGGTGTGAGTTCGGGAATGAAGAATTGCTGTTTGAATCTACAAGGCTGTGAGTGGCTCGTGATTTTGTGCCCAGCCAGACTGCGGCAATGTAAACTCCACAGAAATTATTTGTACATGATAGGAAACTGTCCCGACACCTTGTTCATCTCCAGGAGTCTGTGCCCCAGGTCTTACGTTTAGGAAATAATGACACAACCTGACAATCAAGAAACTACTTTTGTGGGTTAGCATTTAAGGAACTTTTGTCATTTATGGAATATACATATTTTTTTCTCAAGAGAAAAACATAAAATACAACCAAATAATAGACCAAGAGCCACCCCATAGCTATGCAGAGCGCGGTGAATGACAAACCTGGCATTACACTTCAGCAACACAGGTCTTTTAAGACTGAATTCAAAGGGCCTAGATAACTTAGATGTCAGGTTTTCTACTTGGCAATCTGGTGTGTCTTTGCCCTAAATCATGCACAGTCCCAAGTGCAGATTCAAAGCACAAACAGACACGGAATAATTTTCAAAGATGTACCTGCGTCCTCGTACTAGCAGTCTTGAGGCTTTTCCCAACAGTTCAACAGCCTGCCGGAGGCGCTCCTCATTCTGAAGACAGATATCAAAGACAAGGGAGATTTGTGGCTTTGATGTAGAAATTTACCCCTCAATAACAATTTCCTAAAGTATCAGCACTGGATTGAGGGTACCAAAGTGGGTAGTCTACTTCACTACTCTCTAACAGAGAAAGGGAACAGAGTTTGGTTATAGGCTTGGAAAAGCTTTAAATGGCAGCCACTTCATTTTCGTTTTCCTATGTTATAAATCTAAACATTCTAATTAATGAAAAATAAAAGTCAAACTTACTTCAAACACGTTAGCTGTCTGCTGATATAACTGTACAGCCTTTTCTGGATCTACATTTTCTATAAGCCTAAATGAGACAAGAGAATTTGACTTATATGAGAAAAATAGAATTTGTTTTCCAATGGACTTTGGTAAAACAGAAGAGTCTCTGCAGAGCGATGTTTCCCACGAGAGCTCTGCACACTCACTTGCCAGCTCGCTCCAGGGCCATGGCTGCGGTGTCCGGCGTGCCGTTCTCCAGGTACATCATGCTGGCCTTCTCAATCAGATGGACTGCCTCTGGAAGCTTCTGCATTTCCTGTGGGCAAAGCACGCAGCACAGTCAGAAAACAGCCACTGAAGGAACTCAGAGTTAACCATCAAATTCAGTTATCTTATCCCTATTTCATGAGAGTAAATGACTCAAAAACTACAATAAGCATATTGGAAATGGAGGGTCTTTATGTGGTTATATCCCATGAAGCTTCAGTTAACCAAGCCAAAAACGTACCAGTTAAGTTCTACATTTAGTTCATCAAAACATCACAGACTTTCAGTAAAACTATACAAACTGTAGAAACAAAAAAACTTGCTCTCTATTCTTTTCTAGACATCACAAGTCTTTAAACTTTTACTGAGTAACTCTATAAGTAAGCCCTATGCCAAAGATCACAAACTGATAGCTCATTTCCAAGTGTGTTTTATTTGAACCATGAAGTATTTTAAAATCAGATATGTTCATAAAAATTTTGTTTTTATGGCTTCCTTAAAAAAATATTAAAGGCAATGGCAATGGCATGTTTGCTGTCCCACAAGGCAATAAAAAGCCAGGGCTGGGCAGCAGCTGTCCCTGTTAGAGGAACAAGCCCCCTCCTCCTGCCTCGAGGCCCAGGCTACCACATCCATTTCAGTTATTCCCCTGTGTCCATTCACCACAAGTAGCCAGTTTTCAGTGGCTCATGTGACTTAGCAACTTTACTGCCCACTATGGAGCAGCAGGATATGAAATCTAACAATAACAAAATGACGGAACCAGAGGGCCTCTGTCCACAAACTGTCACTCCCTTAGCCTTGCTGGAGGATAAGTGAGAAGGTGCGCAACACACTGGTGGATATGACAGCCCATAGGATCAACTGTGGACTCTGTACGTCAGACCTCCTAATGCTGCCCAGTGATGTCCAAAGACATTTAATTCAAGCACAAGACCCTGCCAGAGAGCATCTTCACTCATCTGTTGTCCTATCCATTAACCTTTTCTTCAAAGTAGCACCTTTCCAGTCCTCGAATTAAAAAGACACCTGAACATCAGAAACAATGCTTGAACAGCGTGGACACAGAGGGCAGCTCAGCACAGCTGTGCTGTGAGAACACAGTGCTCCACCACTGCTGCACCAGGACAGGACACCCTAACAGCAGGCACAGTGCACCCACATTGCAGACCGCCACCTGGGAGCTTCCTCGTTCTCGGGGAAACAAATGGGAGGTCACAACAGGTCCCTGGCTGCTGTGGCTGTAAGAGAAATTCTAGTTGCTAAGTCTAATAACCTGACTTTCATCACCAAATAGCAACTAGTTGCATGTTTAGTAAGAAAAACTTTATTTCTATGGCCAAAGAACAATTTATAATGAGGAAGCAGCATAATTTAAACACTTTCCTATTATTAAAAACCTACATAATTACCAATTTTTTCAATAAAATGCTTGGGCCTAAATATTTGATATTTCTTTATAATAGATGCACAGTACTGGAATTTCTGGGCCAAAGAGTATAAAAAAACTTTAAACTAAACATGTTAACAGTTTTTATTAACATTCTTTATTCTTTCCAATGTTTCTAATGTTCTAGAATCAGCAAGCATTCACTGAAAAAAATCAGTAAGTTAACACTATAAATGTTAGAGAAAACAAAAGCTTTATTAAAGTGTAAGTTTTTAAAACAAAGTTTTAGGAACATTAAATAATTCAAAATAACTCTACCATATTTGAAAACACATAAAACTGGAAAGAAAAACATTTCATCTCACTTGCTACCTGGCATACCTTGAGAGTCACACTTCCTGCCCAACCACAACAGGATATTAATTCCTAACCTGCTTTTAAGCAGCAAAAATATGTACATTAGTCAAAATATTTCATCCCAAAAGAATCAGTGAAAGCAGCAACTGCTGAGTCTGTGGCTCTCTCTGTTGCCAACTGACATTTATAAAATAAGCAAATATCTCTTCTTTCTCTAGCCCAGGAGAAATCAGAAAACAAATACTTGTAAATTTTTATTACATTAAGATGTCCTTAAGTTCTCCAATGTAGGCAGACTTCTCACACTGCTGCTTTCTGAGCAATACGGAGCTCAGGACCTGACCATCCAGCTCCTGCCAACACACATTCCCTTGCATTTCACACTGCCTACCTTATGATACACAAGCATGCCCTGTGGGTCCAGTTAGTGCTGTCCTGGACAGGAAATCTTAACTTGGCATCTGTGCTTTACAGTAAGAAACCTTCTCTACCTCCACATAAGTTCCACTTTAACACCCTCTGAATGATTCACTTCACCCACACAACAGTTTGACACATTACTGACCTTTAGCATCATGCCAGCTTGCTCATAAGCTCTGCAAAGAGAACACAGTTTCTCTGATGAGACCTTGGTATAAGGAGGGCAAGGAGAAGCTCTGTAGGGAGGTACAGCTGGTGGGGAAGTGACTCCAGGGAAGCTGGCCCTGGTGGAGGCATGACCTATCACTCGAGGTGAGGGTTATAGTTACATACACTGCACCATCATTTTCTTCTTCTTTTTTATTTTTTTTAATTTTCAGGGGCAATAATGCCTTACATTTGAGTTGCAGAAATTTTATTTTGTAGATGCAAAATTAAGTAAGGCTTGAAGAGGCTAAATGTTAAACTTATCAGACAAACTTAAACCTAAGTTTAAAAAAAAAAACACTAAATACTCTCCACAAAAGCAGGAATATATGCACACACATAACCAATACCTTCCATTGGTACTATAACCTGTCAGGAAAGGGGAGGAGGATCCTAATTCACTTGTTTTTTCATAGGCTAACAAAACAAACTTGAAGATATAATGCTGAATTTCATTTCAACACCTTTAGTTAGGGGTGACTTCATTTTTAGATCAAGTCGAACACTGAAGCAAAAGCATTAATTATTAAAATTTAAATTAGTTAAATTAATTCAAAATAATTCACTATTTACAATATAACATGGCAAAACTTTGCTGGTCTATTATATAAATAGCAACATTTAAAACAAAATTAGCAAATATACAAAAATGTGGAAAATTTACTTACTTGGCAGCATGAAAAAGACTGAATGGATGTAACAATGTCAAAATTAAGGAAAAAAAGAGGCAATCAATAGTTTCAAGGACCTCCTATATAAAAGTTAACCAAATCACTGCCAGTTGGCTCCAAAAGACAAATCCTACAAACAAGTAAGAACAAACAAGACAATGACTGCTGCTGTCTCCTAAAATTACATGATTCACAAAAACACTGGCAGAACACCCCATAGATTTTAAACTATTTCTATTATATGTTAATCTAGATTTTTACCAAAATGCAAAATTATTATGACTCTAATTTGCAAGTAAAACAAACATGTTTTAATTGGTAGATTTAAAAATACCTTAGGAAGAGTTATTGTTTTAAACTACTTTACAACTCTTACCATAAATGCTGACCAAAGATTGCATTTAAAATATTTGTATAAAGAGTTTACGCATTTTCAATGATATTTCTTTATAATAGATGCTTCACTCATCAGCACATGCCTACAGAGTTCCCTCCCCTGTCACAAGGAAAGCCATCAAGCAAAACCAGTTTCCAATGAAGATCCCTGAAAAGTGTATCTTACAATGAAACGTTACCACAATGCAACAGGAAATAAGTTTCTGTCAAAATCACCAAAGTCGTTTAATTCTTTTAAAGGCTGAAAAAGATACGCCCTGTTATTTTCATGGGCAACAGCTTCCCTCAGGCAGGCATCTTTTGCTTGTTCAAACTGTTTGGCATTTTTAAAAGCAACAGCTGAAACAGAGAGAGAGAGAAAAAAAGACTTTCTACTTCCATTATTAAAAAAAAAAAAAAAAACTCAAATCATTACTAAAATCTGCATTTTATAAATATCATTAAATATTCTGATTTCAAATACTTAGGAAGTTTCATAAACCTTTAATTACTTTATTGTAAAGCAATTTCCTTACAACTTTTCTAATTATAAATATTTTAGAAGAATTTTCTAAACATTTTCTTTAACTTGTTGACTACTGACAATGTTATCAAGTGCTACAGCAGTGCTCCTATCGTTGCCAGGTAACAACAGCCTGTTCTTCAGTCGTGAGGACAGCACCTTACTTCAGCCTCAGACTTCATGAGAAAAACACTCTTTCATTATAGCTCAATCAGCCATCTAAATGGAATACTAATAAACACATTAGTTTTATAATAAACCTTCCCTTTTGGCACAATTTTTAAATAAATATCTAAATATGTGTGTGTATAATACATAATTACATGTTGACCTATTAATGTAATATATACATGTATATTAACATACATGTATATATATATATATATTTTGTTTGTTTGTTTTAAAAGATCCTTTATACGTGTTTAGGTCTCTTTCAAAAAGACAGCTCACTGATCAAAGAGCTGAAGTATGCTGACAACTGTTTTAAAAGTGTACTCATCAGTGCAAAAGAATTAGGAGAGTTCCTAAAATGCAATTTAGCAAATGTTGAAAACTTATCAAGAGTTGCTCACAAAGTAAAAGCATACAGATTTAAGAAAAGTGTTATGTATTAAGTGTTATTTTTTAAAAATACTCTTGAAATTTTTTAATAAAATTCTGAAAACTAGATCTTGAAACTACTCCCATCCCTCATTTTCCATTTTAAAAATTTTACTGATTAAATGTATTTTGCATAAACCCTTCATGTTAAAGGGGTTATGCAAAATACATAACATGAACATGAAAATCTGACTGAGATTTATTTCTGAAAGCAGTGTGTGGGGCATAAAAAATAAATCTGTTAGACTCCCTCAAAGAGAAGGCTGGCCTCAATTTCAGAAGCCTCCTGCATTAGGTGTCCATGAACTTCATATGAAGCTGGAGCTTTGAATAAAGCAAAGTGCTGAACACTCATTTGCTGGCTTTTATTTTACACAAAAAATACTCTAGGGTATAGTTGCTAGTTTCCTTGTACCTGATTTCTCTTCTTTGGTGATAAACCAAAGCTTGCCCACAAGCACTTGACCTAGGCGGTCTCTATGCCAGGCTCACAGATGTGATCAGACTATCACTAAGATGCAATGAAAATGTGTTTGAGGAACTTTAAAATTTTATTTATATGTAAAATAACAGAGATGCTGAAAGCCAGCCTACCATTCCATAACTAAAATCACTAAACTTCTAGCAAATTCCTGTTGCATATTTCAGACTTTTTATATCTTAGTGTCTGTATGTAGCTTAACACTTCATGAATATATTAAGTGTATCTCAAAGTGAGGCTCATTAAAAAAACATAACAGGGAAAAATTCGATTTGCAGACCGCTTCCAATGAGGCTGTTACAAAAAAAAAAAAACTTTAAAAAGAAAATTCTTTATTCAATAATAGGAAGCATAATAGAGGAATATGGCAAAACATGGTAAAACTATGGACACAATACTGTATACAAATAACTGAAGTTGGATATAAAAAGAAGGCTAAAAAAATGCAGTTGGTACCACCAACCCTACCCACCTCTGCTGTCATGAAGAACAGGCCTGGGACCCTAACTCAGCGCTCAACACACATGAACAGAAAAAAATACTATGGCTTGTTAAGTTGGTCTGTTTTTTTTTTTTTTTTTTAACTACTAAAGCCTTATAGGAAGCACGAAGTAAGTATATGCTGAAACAAGGTGACTGGACGCTGCAGCCACGGGATGACAGGCACCAATACCTGCTTTTCCATATTCAGAAGCAGCACTGTCATAGTCTGGCTTCCACTTTAAAAAACCAGTTTTCAGGCTAGAATGAAAGAAAAACACATTAAACAGAAGTTTACAACTGTACTTGTAGGTTAGAATTCTGCTTACAACAACCCTGCACACCACTAAAAAGAACAATAAAGGGAGGCCATCAGGTACAAACCCTCCATCTTGCTCACCTCCATCCAAACTTACCACAACAAACAGACCTCACCTCTCTACCTCCCACTGTGGCAGAAATGGTGAGCCTGTATTTGAAATGTCTATAGAACACCCAAATACAGAAGGGTTTCTTAACGCATGGTCCCCAGTCCAGAAACATAAGCATAACCTTGAAACTGGCTAAGAACACAAATTACTGATCTCACCCCAAATCCACAGAATCAGAAACCCTGAGGGTGAGTGCAGCCATCCTCCGTCTAACAAGCTGCAAGGTGCTCAATTACTGAGCCTGAAGCAGTGTACCAGCAGCATAGCGACCTGAGCAGCTCAGCAGCCAGCACAGAACACACATAAATCAAGCATATGCTACACAAGGGCACAGAGAGATCCCCCAGGAGACTGTAGAGGAAGACAGAAAAAGGTATATGCCCATTCAGAGAAACAACAGGGAGTTAGCCAAAAGGCTGAAGAGCAGCTGTCAAAAAAGAGGAAGGATAATCAGAAAAAGCAGGACATCATGATGACCAAGAGAAGTTTCCTTCCATTCTGGTAATTGGCTTCACAGGCCAAATCAAAAGAAAATAAATTTTGAGTTCTTATCTTACCTTTTTAAAATAGTTTGGTTTTTTTTTTATTGGTTGCTCAAAACATTACAATGCTCTTGACATATCATATTTCATACATAAAGTATTTTTAGACTTAAATTTTAAACTACCTCAGAGCTGTCACACTGGGGTGTGTATGATTGCTGAACACCATCTCAAATTCTAAGTTTCATTGAAATTCTAAACCTTACATATAAACAGTGCCAGCTTCATATGATCAGGGGAGTAAAATAACCAAAAGGAGACTCTCAGGCCCCTCAGAAGTACAGCCTTCATTTAGTGACAGCTGCACCAAAGGCTTAGAGAATCTAACTTTTAAGTGCCATTTATTTACCTGGTAAATACTTATTTAACATACTTAAAACTTATTTGACTCTATGCTATAACAAGATTAAAATTTATAAGCAATTTTTCAAGCTTACAAATAATTTCATTGCTCAGAAAAATAAAATCCTTAAATTGCATGCAGTATGTCTACTCTAATTCACAAAATTGAGGAAATAGGCAATACAGCAAAATCCCAACCTTCCATCTCTACCCCAAAGCATTCATTGCATTCAGTATTAATGTAAGCCCCACAAACAAGATACAATCATTCAAATGTCTAGTGTACTATGCATGCAAAGTACTGAAGACCCTCTGCATTTCGCTGAGCACCACTAATTAGAAAAAAAGAAAGCCCTATGGTTAATTTAGTGAAAGGAAAGTGACCACAACACTCGGAGCAACCAAGAGATCTTTTTGCAGCAGTGCAACAGAGGAGAAAAGAGAGAAAGAGAAAGAGAGAGAGAGAGAGAGAGGAGAACATGTATGCAAGGGAGACAGAGAGATCAAGAGAGAGAGACAGAACAAGAGAACAAGAGAGCAAGAGAGAGAGAGGGGCCCAGCAGGAGGGAGTTTTTATAGCCCAAATCTAACGGGGCCTCTGGGTCTGCAAGCTGCCTTGTTGGCACAAGGTGGGGGTTGAGTGTTCAGCCTTGAGTGGGGGTTGAATGTTCAACTTTAACGCAAACAGATGATAAAGGACCAGACAGAGGGGGCTTTGAGTGCGTGGGCCATCCTGCAGCTAACATTTGTTCAGCCTGCCCTGCAGATAACATAGTTCAGCCTGTTCTGCACCTAAAATTTATTGTGACAGTTAACCTGTTACAATTAATGGGTACTAATACTAATCTAACCAGATCCACTGGTTATTCCATGCCTAGAAAAGCTAAAGCTCAGGGTCATTCTTTAGCCTGGCCCCAACTACTCTCTGCTCCATTTCATCCCCTGGCACTGCAACCAGACTACCTGTGGTGCTTCCTGAACATGTGTTCAGGCTGGTGGACACAGTACATCCTGTGCACACAGTCATTATCACAGGGCTTTCTAAAGACTTTCTTACTTTCCAAGGCTTGCTCAGAAACCATCTCTATGAAACCTCCTGGAGTTTCCCCAGGCAGAATAAATCTCTCCCTGTTCCCCAAGCACAGCTAACAGCTTTATCATGATCCTCTCCACATACACCACTCTCATTACACTTTGTGGTCGGTTCCCACTGCCATGCGATACTACTGTGACCGACCACCTCTGCACCTAGAGACTCCCCATCCCCACACACTGCCCTGCAGCAATGCTTGAATTTTCCACAGTTTAAAAACTGGCTCTGCCTCTTTCATCTGTGCAGCCCTGGGGCAAGTCACTAGGAGGCTTTTCTGTAGGTGTTTCCTCTTCTGCAAAACAAGAATCTCTATCTGGAAAGTTGTGTAAATCTCAGACTGTGAAATTATGTATGTGAAGCACCTAGCACGATGCACAAGGCAGACCCTTCATTATCGGTGGTTGCTAGATAAACCAAAGTGTAGGGGGGAGCATAAGGGGCCAAAAGGATTTGAGGACCAGGTGACAGAACAAGCTTAGGAAAGGACCAGGGAGCACAGTTCTGGATCCATGAGCAGCGTGCCCATGCCAGCGACTACAGGGTTCACTAGGGCAGCCCAGGGTTAACCCACAGCCCGGCCCCACCCTAAGGGACTGTCAGAGCAATAGCTCTCCGCTGGGTGACGCTGTTCTCCCAAGGATACAGTCTACTGTCATCGTTGGGGAGAGGCGGGAGGTGCAGACCAGGGACGCCACCGCACACCCAGAAACACACATGCGGATGACAGCTCTCTGCCACCCAGACAGACCGACAGGGCCCAATGCCACTCGGACAGACCGACACGGCCCTCCCTCCCCGACAGACGGACAGGTCTCCCTGCCACCCGGACGGACCCACAAGGCCTCCTCCCACCCAGACACACAGGAACTCCTGTCACCCGGGCGGACAGACGGGCCCCTGTCACCAGGACGGACAGATGGGCCCCTGTCACCGGGACGGACAGACGGACCCCCCCCCCCCCCAGTCACCCGGGCGGACAGACGGGCCCCTGTCACTGGGACGGACGGACGGACGGACCCTCCCTCCCGACCGGGAAGGCCTTCCACCCCGCGGAGGCCCCGCGGGAGCCCGGGCGGCGCTGGCCGACGGCGTCTCCGCTAGCCGCGGGCTGGGCGGGAGCGGCGGGGCCCCGCGGAGGGCCACTCACTACTTCTCCGCCTTGGCCAGGTGCTCCAGCCCCTCGTTTATCTTCTGAGCCGCCATCTCCACAGCACGAATCCCCCGACGCCCACAGAGACGCCGCAGCTTCCGGAGCCGGAGGAGCCGCGAGGGCAGCCGGGACTGTGCGCAGCCAGCACTACGGCGGCCGCGGAGCTCAAACCCGCCGCCGCGGAGGGCGTTGCGCGCAGGCGCACAGCAGCAGGGCGGGCCTGAGCGCACTCGCTGGGGTTCAGCGAGCTCCTGTGGCGTGTCGGACGCTGCTCGACGCCCCGGAAAACCCGGGGTGCTACCGACACACTCCGGGCCTCGGGGAGCCTGACTTCTAGTGGGGTGGAAATGCTGAGGTCCCCTACAGAGCTGGAGGCCTTGCGGTGTCCCACGACTGCAGTGGGTAGCCCAGCTAGAATAGCATTTGTTCAGTGGCCCGTTTGCCCATTAGCGCCAATTCTGTGTCAGCCAGTAGCAGAACAGGCTGTGACCCTGCTACTGTCCCTCACTCAGGTGTTTCAAATTGAGAGGGTCAGGGTCACTTGCAGTGGTCTAGAGAAATGATAGTGTCGTGAGCAAGTTTGTCGTTAACAGACCAGATGGTGATTTTGATACCCACATAGGTACGTCCTGTGATGCCTACGCAGTCTGTTTCCCAGCCCTGGTGACCCTTCCTTACACCCGACTCGTTGCTGCCATAGTTTGGATCCATGGAAGTTTGAAACCTCAGACACACCCTGTCCAAGCCTGCCTCCCTGTCTCACCCTCGTGGGTGCCAGCACGCCGTCCTCCCCATCTTCCTTTCACACATCTCCTGCTGAGTCTGTCTTCCCAAGGCCCCTGGGGGCTGAGTCACCTGCCTGTCACCTGAGTCACCCCTGTCCTCACAGGTCTTCCAACTTTGCAACTAGCTGACCCTTTCCGAACACACCGGATCACTCACTTGTGGCTCCAGTGAGTTCCAAGTTGTCATCTCAGAGTAAAAGCCAGAAGCTGGCCTCCAGACCCAGCTCCTCAGGCCTCCCACGGGCCCCACCCTGTCCTTGTCTTGGCCCTGTCCCCTCCTGCCCTGGCCGCACTGGCCCTGCTATTCCTCAAGCATGCCCTTTGTCCTGGAGCACCTTCCTAGCAGCCTCTCTCTCTTGGCTGCCTGGGGTCTGTGTTCAAACCCAGCTTCCCACGTGCTGACATTCACTGCCCTGCGGGTCTTCACCCTCTGCCTGGCTCCTGGAGGACCTGGCAGCTTCTCCAGTGAGCTCATTTGTGTTTCAGTGGTCCCAGTCTCCTGGCTGGCTGCAGCTCTAGCACAGGCATGCCTGAATGCCTCCTTAGCAGGTGTCTAGGGCAAGGCCTTGAGCAGGTCAGCACAGTGACCAGCAGTGGGAGAAGCCGTGTCTGGCCTTTTCCACAGAGGATCTGCATTTTGGGCCAGGCCTGCCAGCAGCCAGCCTCTGCACCCCCCATGGGAGCCGTGGAGGAACGACCTGCACCCTCTTCACCTTTCATTCTCAGCAGCTGGCAAGGGTGGACCCAGGCAGAGCCAGCCATGTCGGCCTGAGAGTCCAGCAGGGAAGAAGAGGTAAGAGGCCCCAAGCCTGGCGGGACTTCCTGGAGGCCACCTCCCCAGTTTTAGGCAATGAGGACATTCTCCATGCTTCCTTCAGCCTCTTCCGTTCCAACCTTTCAAGAAACATTGTTGATAACTTCTTTTTATTTTCAAGTGCATTCAAAAAACAAGGCAAGAGAGTGAGTGTGTGAGAAAGACCAGCTGGGCCCACCACACATGCCCAGCCCCTTCTCTCAGCAGAGAACAGCATGGGCCTGCCTAGCCTGAGCCCAGGATAGCTTCCAGGGCAGCCTGAGCCCACCTCAGGGCTTCCCCACCCTCCAGGCACCTGAGGGCGCAGGCCCCAGGTCACAGACACCATGAGCCAGAAACTCTGGTTAGTGCTTTCTTATGTAAAGAAATAATAATAATAAAGGGCGACACAGAGACAAGGTGCAGAGGCAGGGAAGGTGGCAGAGCAGGTGGCAGAGCGGCCCTTTGTCCAAGTGGCCATGTTTATTTATACCAATAGGTCACATTAGGTCATTAGTACCACACCACATTATTGTTTAGAGTATCAGTAAGGGTGCTTGTTCTGCAGTTACATTTCACAGTTACAATAGGCAACTCAGGAGCTTTGTGCAGCTCTCAAGAAGGTCCAGTGTCTGAAGTTACTGTGAGGCGGGCGGCTCCAGGAGCACCTGAGTTTGGTGAAACATTGTGGTTATCTGGCAAGCAAGTTTCTCTATTCCCAGGAGCTATGTGCCTGCCTTCAAGGTGGAGGTGGATGAGGCTCTAGCACAGAGGCATCTCAGGGCAGGACACTGCCATACCAGCTACACATGGCACGTACATTAGCTCTGTTACTGGATCCTAAGAGAGACTGCAGGGCATTCTAAGGGTGGGAAACAGGGTGCCTGTTACGCCCCGGGAGTTTGCTCACCAGGGAAATGCTTCCCTGTACATTTCCATGGTCAGAATCCCTACATCTCCCCTTTCTTGTTTTTTAAGACCTTTCAGATGAATAATATTTGTTTTTTTTTTAATGTCAGTGGAGACAAAAAATAGGGTAAAATTGGCAACAGCAAGCACAACATAATAATCCCAATATTAATAAAATGCACCTATGAATAATTGACCCATGTAAAGTTGGGTAACCAAGAAGTTAGACTATCCAATAAGTCTAAACCTCCATCATCTTGCCAGACCTTTTTAATGATATCTTTAAGGTAGTCTAACTCCTTTCAGATAGAACATCTATTGTCACTTAAATTGAAGCAATATCATTAAACTCCTGACATCCTTTATAATGTAATAATTACAATCAATTGCGGCCCGATTGTCAAGAATAGCTTGATGATGTTGTTTTTGTTCTACATTAAGCATATTAATTGTCATAGAGGTATGATTAATATTTTTACCATAGCACAGGCCAGTTTCATAGTGGTTTTGTAAGTCCCAACAGCTAGTCCAGGGATACCCACTAAGGAAAATGTCGAAGAGTTAAATTTTGTCTTAGAAGGCTCACTGAATCATCACAGTTTTCATCAAGGGGAATAGACCTTAAAGGATATGTTGCACAGGATGGTGTTCTATTAAATCCTGTGGGGAAGGTAAGAACACAGTCAGTCTGCTAAGACAACAGTGGGTACCATGAGACATTTTTGCAAGTACATAACAATTTCAGCCAAGCGAACCCAGATATTATAATGGGTTTTAGAAGTCAAGGAGTCTGATTGTACTGAATTTCCACAGCTGGCATACAAATGCATTGAACATTTTGATGAAAAAGTCCATGGGATCTGAAAAATAAAGGACAAAAGGATTTCATAGTTCCATCTGTGTGAGCGTCACCACCCATCAAAGGTCCAGGAATCGTGGTGTGGCTGTGCATATGAGCAAAGAGGATAGGACACACAGACCCTGCAAAAGGTCTGAAGGGTTAAAAAAACTCCAGTAAATTGGAATCCAAACAAGGGAATAACACAGCTATGAAAATAGAAGGAACAGTTTAGTTAAATATTGAGAATCTGTAATAATGTTTAAAGTAGTAGAAAACAGTCTTAGCGCCAGGACAATGGCAGCTGACTCAACTTGTTGTGGAGAGACTTGAGGTAGGGTATAATGTCAGTCCATCTATCATTATTAAGAACAGATATTATTTCTCTTTATTTACTTTTATCTGTATACATCTTTAATCCATCTATAAGAGGAATGGTAGAAATAACATTTCTACCATTAAAATTGTTAAATATAATAAGGAGAATTGTCCATCATGAGGCATGTGAAAATCAATTGGTTCTAAAATATCTGTTAATACAACTTGATAGTAGAGGAAAACTGTAAGTATTGGAGATATGAAGTTTTTTTTATAAGTAAGGTATAAGACATGAATGTCCATGTCTGTGAAGGATAAAATTTCAATGTGATCATCAGTAAGTAACTGAGCATACATAACAGTAAAATGCAAAATATCATAGCCTGAAAAATGAGGGCAATATAATTATTTCAACATATATAATTTTTTATTGTAATTAGCAACTACTGTTGTAAAAGTATAAGGTATTTTAACAAAAACTATCAATGACAATGACACATTAGATATTGAAAGTTGATCCACTGTTATTATTGATGATTCTTTTTAATTTTCCTTAAAGCCTGTTTTAAAGAAGGAGTTAAATAAAAAAGGATGCAGCATCCTGTTTCTTAAACAACTGGAAAAAATGAGAGTTCAGTTTGGCATCAGCTGTAATTTTTGATTTATGTATTTAAGAAACTATACTTAGGAAGATTAATCCCATTTATGTTAAATCTAATTTACTTATTTTAATTGTAACATAAAAACATAAGGAAAACATGATTAATAGCATTAATCATCCCTGTTTTGTTGAAAAAATTTAGAAGTAATGAGCATTATATTATATTTTGGATATTTTTAAGAAATTAAGACTTTATTGTTTGGTCACCTAGAAAAACCCATAAGTCAGAACTTTAGAGACATCCATATATTTAATTATTTGATTTGAATTAAATTATTTGGATTCACTTAATTATTTAAATTTTTATTTATGAGTGCTCATTTGTCTAAATGTCAATTCTGATATTAAGTACATAATATATAGACAGAAGACAGCCCTGTACAATTGGAAATGCCAGGTATATAAGTCTAACAGCTATCATGGACACTGAAATCAAGAGTTTCAGGGTAGCAGACATTTTTGTCCTTGATACTTATCAGACCCATTCCCATCATAACCATATTTATATCCTCCTGAGGATTTATTAAAAGAAATTTTTGAATGTATTTGAGAGTTAACTCTGGAGAAATTGGCCTTTGGATAAAGACAGTATGTAAAAACCTTTATGGTTAGATAAAACAGACTGATCAGAAAAATACATCAACTTATATGAATATTTAAAAACTTATATCACCGTAATACTAACTTTTTTTTATCAGGTCAGAGTGTGCTTTTAGCCCAGATAAGAGCCAGTTGGAAGTCTGTGAAAGTTTTAAGAAAAAAACTTATTTCAAAAAGAAAGCTTTTCATTTAGAATGTTTCTACTTTTCTCTTTCTGTGCTGTAACATTAGGGAGGATCTGGTCAAGAAATCCAGCTGAACACAAATAAGGCAGCCAGCCAAGCAGTTTGGATTTTAAAGAGACACTTTTTTCCTTTTGTCTTAACTGGTTTTTCATAAGCCTAGTAAATTTTGTAGGTCCTGTAATTTACATTTTAAATATAAGACTAGGAAAGTTAGAGACTGTGGGAAGCCATCCTGACACGTGACTGGGCGACTCCCGTTAAGGGTCTGAGGCTTCTGGCTGTGTCGGAATTTTCCCGGCCCTTTCCTGATGAGAGAACCCGTCCGTGTGGGGGTGTGACTGACCACTGACCCCGGGGGCCCAATCACTGACCCTGACCTTGGAGTGCAGTCCCCCCTCAACCTTCATTGGATGGAATTATCCCCTGAATTTCTTGTTCCCCAATAAAAGGCTACTCCCTGGCGTGTTCACTCTCTCTCTCTCCTGCTAGCCCTGAGTAATCCTTGCTGCCCTGCTGGGCGGTTAGAGGTCGGAGCCAGAGAGGGGAGCCGTCTCGGACCTGGCAATAGAAATAAGGTAACTGAGTCTGTGTGTTTTATTTCGATCTCTTCTAACTAACTTTATGCCTAGAACCTCATTAATGAAACCATTGCGCAGGCCGCGTGGTAGAAGAGACCCAGCAGAAGTTAAAAGGTGAGTAAAGCTGTTGTAACCATTTTTCTTTTCTTGTATAAGATAATGCTCTTGAAGCATGATGTTGCAGTTTACATTTTTTTTTTTTTTGTGGAGAGTTATTTTTTCTTTTCTGTTTTTGTTTTAAATCTTGCAAATCTTGTAACAGTTTCCACATATAGTTGAGTATAAGTAATGATTTCTTGTGGATTGGAAAGGACAGAGCATGGTAGCCACAGGGAGCTTTTGGATCCTTGTTTATTTTTTTTTTCCTTTGCCCCAGACCAGGCTGGCCTCTTGAGGCCATGCATAAAGCCATACCATAAAAGTATTTATCACCATGACATTAGTATTTGTGTCCAATAACCCTGTAATTGACTGCTCATTTAAACAAAGAGCTAATTTAGGCTTATTTACAGTAACTAATAAACATGTTTCAATGACAGTAGAGTCAAACCTTGTATCTTCCTTTCATTTAAAGGTTGTAACTCTTTCAATACAGCAAAAGGTAACTGTTTATATTTTGGTTGGTTAGCAGAATTTATCTTAATAGGACAGACAGGTAAGTTATGAGACTCCCTCCTCCTCCACAGCTTGTCCCAACATTCAGTTAACTGGGATCTAGTTGGGGGCGGGGCGGCTTCCACAGCTGGCCACCGAGGCAATGGCAGTGAGTTAGAGGAGTCATGCGTGGAGGGCTCTGGGCAGAGTATAGTGGCCAGCGTTGTGCCGCCACTTCAGGGGGAGCAGAGGGGACTTAAAGGGGCCAAATAGCCAGACACAGAAGGAGAAGAGCAGGCAGGTTGATAAATAGAGGGTTTCTCAATTGCATCTGTACACAGGAATAGAAATTCGTGTGTCTCACCTATTTTCTCCCAGTCTTCAAATTTAGTGTCCCACTTTCTGGATAAAAAGGACAATAAGAGCTTATCTCTCTCAGCAAGGCAGCAAGATCAGCACTATTTACAGTACGTTCAGCCTTGCTGAGTAGGACAGAAAGCTCAACCTAATGACATTGTTGTTGAGCGTCAGACAGAGATAGAGAATTACCCATAGCCTACTGATTAGGGACCAGTACCAGCCAATGAAAGAGACACACGTCGGAAGTCTGTTCCAGGCATAAAAAAGCTACTCCCTTCCCTTGTTACCTGTCGAAGTCCAGAAGGGTCTCTATTAAGGTGGATTCTGTTGTCCCAAATTCTCTGTGGACTGGGAGTCCTTTGGGGAGAGAACTCTTCTCATGCCCCAACATTGGTCATCACCAGTTGTAAAGAATAATAAATAAAGGGTGACACAGAAACAAGGTGCAGAGGCAGGGAAGGTGGCAGAGGGGCCCTTTGTCCAAGCAGCCACGTTTGTTTATTTACACCAATAGGTCACATTAGGTCATTAGTACCACACCACATTATTGTTTAGAGTATCAGTAAGGGCGCTTGTTCTGCAGTTACATTTCACAGTTACAATAGGCAACTCAGGAGCTTTGTGCAGCTCTCAAGAAGGTCCAGTGTCTGAAGTCACTGTGAGGCGGGTGGCTCCAGGAGCATCTGAGCTTGGAGAAACACTGTAGTTATCTGGCAAGCAAGTTCCTCTATTCCTAGGAGCTATGTGCCTGCCTTCAAGGTGGAGGTGGATGAGGCTCTAGCACAGAGGCATCTCAGGGCAGGACACTGCCATACCAGCTAGACATGGCACGTACACTAGCTCTGTTACTGGATCCTAAGAGAGACTGCAGGGCATTCTAAGGGTAGGAAATGGGGTGAGGGGGATTGCTCACCAGGGGAATGCTTCCCTGTACATTTCTATGGTCAGAAGGCCCTACACTGGTATCCCATTTCACAAATGAGGAGACTGAGGCTCAGAGAAGCCAAGTAGCTTGCCAACATCACTCAGCCAGTGCAGTGAAGGTGAGGACTTGAAATCAGAAATCAGGACTCAATATGTGGCCCTCTGTGATGGACTAAGAGCAATCTCTTTACAGTAGATCAACAGCAACTTAGGTAACATTTCTATTTAGTTGTGTTGATCAACTACAAATTTTCAAAATTCTTCCAAAGGAAAAAAAAAATCAGCTATTTCTACACAATAGTTTGAAATTTACATGATGATTGAAGATGCAGTTGGGCGCTTATTAGCTGTAACCGAGGAAAGCCGCCAACAGACTGAGGGCAGCACCCCAGGGCTGGGTTTGAGTTTGAGGCCAGCATCAGCAACTTAGGGAGATGCTCTTTCAAAATAAAATAAAAAGGGCTGGGAATTTAGCTCAGTGGTAGAGAGTGCCTGGGTTAAATCCCCACTACCAAAAAAAAAAAAAGTTAAAAAAAATAAAACCAAAACAGCCCTAGTTCTATGTGGCACATGTTCTCTTTGTAAAAATAGGTCCTGTAGATATGCCTGTGAGAAGGACTTTAACCTTAATTGTAACCATTCCCTTTTATTTCAAGATTACATTCATGTGGTTACCTTTTGTGCGAATGTGAATTATGCAAAGTTGAAATTAACACAACAGGAACTATTACTCATGCTTAGGTTCATTAGTGACATTTTAAAAATAACATCTATCTTCCAAATTAAAAATTCCTCAAGAACCACACACTTTGAAGCTGCCAGGAGCAAAGAACTGTGACTGTGTTGACACTGTTCACCGAGACACAGCAGCCTCTCTGTGCAGGGCCCTCCAGGCCCTGGGGTAAGTTGGGAACACACAGCCGATCCCAGCACCCCTGGAGTCTCCCTCCAGCTGATGGAGGTGTGAGGTGGGGGCACGAGCAGGGAACAGGTGGGGTGCGGTACAGAGTGCAGGGGCAGGAGGGGAGAGCAGGAAGGGGGGTGCCACCATGCACCCTGTCCTCACCCTGCCCACACCCAGCAAAGATCTGAAGGAAGAGGATGAGGCCAAGAGTACCCTGGACCATTCCAGGAGATGGCTGAGAACCAGTGAGGCCACAGGGGACAGAGGGAGCTCTGGGCCACTTGGCACATGAACCAACGCCACTTCCTTTGTCAAGATTGGCCTCAAAGCAGGCAGCCTGTGGATTCCGTGGGGAAATCTTCCAGAACACATTTCTCGCAACTTCCCTCCACATGCGTAATGAGAATTAACACACGTTAATGAGGAAGCTGGACAGGCACTCTTGGTCTGCGCAAAGCCACCAGACACCAGGGTTGCACATGTCACCACGGGGTCCTTTTCTTCAGGACCCTCGGGTAGCTGAGCAAATAGAGACCCCTGTGTGCAGGAGAGACCGAGAAGGGCACCAGAGTCTGGGGGCTGTGTGCTGGTTTCAGAGGGTTGAGTGACTATAGCTACTAAGGGGCCTCAGTTGAGGGCAGAAGACCAGGGCAGCCCTCACCACACGCCACCTCCCTCGGCTGTGCCTCCCAATATGCCCACTGGGGGGCGCTCTTGGCCCGCAGTTAGGGCCAGAGGAGGGCATATTTGGAATGGCAGCCCAGGAAGACTTAACATTGTCACAAATGAAAGGAAAACTTCCAGATCTGAAGATAAGAAAAAAAAAATACCCTCTTCTCCCAGCCCTCAATGAAATCAGAGATGAAAGAAGACAGTTTTAGCCTGGCAAATAAGAAAATAAACAAGTGCTTGAAACGGAGAAGTTTTTTCTTTTAAATGTGTTTTTGCAAAGGGGTTCTCTTCCCTGAAAAACAAAATACTAAAATAGCAGGTTGTGTATTTATTTATACATCCTTCTCCAGAGGAAATCTAATAATAACGAAGGGCTCCCATTGGACCCCAGCTTATTTCATACTGTAAACATATTTGTGTCCTCTGGGAAAGCAGTCAACGTACCCTGAGCCAGGTAGTGAGTTTGCATTTGAATTTATGATTAGATTCACTTGCATTTCCCCCTTTTTCTGTCTTGAACTAAAGAGAAGTTTTATTAGAGTCTACGTCTGTGTGTTGATTGGAGCAGGGCTCTTCAGCTAGTGATATACGTCACAGACAGAAGGGAAGACATTGTCTGCCGAGCGTGCCCTGTCCTGGGCCCGTCAGGAGAGAACTGTGCCCCTAACAAGCCATGTCCTTGTCCTGGGAGCCAGGCTGTATCCCAGAGGGAGAAAAGGGTCAGGATTAGTCATACTTTCAAACCTCAGCTGTGTTGGTTGCAATATTCGTATTATTTGGGTTCTTTGAGCTTCAGTTTCTTCCTCCAGGAAGGAAGAGTAATAATGTGGTAGAGTAAACATGGCGGCGGCTACAGTCTGGATTTGGAATGGCCCCAGCCATGGCTGTATTGGGAGGCGGTGGAGGCTGGGCCTCCTGGGAGGAAGAGAAGCCACTGGGGTGTGCCTTGAAGGGTCAGCGGGACTCCAGCCCCTTCCTCGAACACTCCTTTTGTTTTCTGGCCAGGATGCAGTGATGGGCTCCCACCTTGATACGCTGCATCGCCAAAGAAACAGGCCAATGGGCCATATACGGAAACCTCCGGAACTGTGAGCCACAAGTAACCCTTTCCTCCTCCCCCTCCTCCCCCTCCTCCTCCCCCTCCTCCCCCTCCCCCTCCCCCTCCCCCTCCTCCTCCCCCTCCCCCTCCCCCTCCCCCTCCCCTCCCCCTCCTCCCCCTCCTCCCCCTCCCCCTCCTCCTCCCCCTCCTCCCCCTCCTCCTCCCCCTCCTCCTCCCCCTCCTCCCCCTCCTCCCCCCTCCCCCTCCTCCCCCTCCTCCTCCCCCTCCTCCTCCTCCTCCCCCTCCCCCCCTCCTCCTCCTCCTCCTCCTTTCAGTTGAACTGGGAACTCTGCAGAATTTTTTTTTTATTGTAATCTGTTATGTGTGACAACGGAATATGTCACAATTCTCATCACCCACACAGAGCATGATTTTTCACATCTCTGGTGTACAGCAGGCGTATTCCACTCATGTCTTCATTCAGGAACTTTCCTTCTGATAAGTTGGTCAGTGGGTCTTTTATCATAGTCACAGCCCCACCTCCAACCCTCCTCCGGCTGGGAGGTGGGCCCACATCTGTTCCTTTGGGACCTGGGTGGACTCTGGGGCTGTTTCAGCAATAGAAACTGGAGGAAGTGATGCTGGGCCCTTCTCGGGCCCCAGCCTCAGGATGCAGCGCTCCTACTTCCCATCTGGAAACAGAGCGCACGCCTGAGCCTGCCCAGCTTCTCACCCCGAGGATGAGGTGGCAGCAGGGAGCCTCAGCCCAGAGCTGGAAGGTGTGCGGGGAGAAGGACGCCTCGTACCCAGCTGCTCCCGCCTGGCCGGGACAAGCTGGTGGTGCTCTTGCCCTGCTCTCTGAAATCCCCTCCTCACTGTCATGAGATATGGTGACAAACAGCTGCCAAAGCCACTGGGTGTGGCCTGCTGTGCTACACCGCTGCCTGCACACACTAAAGGCCCATCACGAGGGTCTGTGTCAGTTTTGCACATAACACCTCCAAGGCACCTGTCCCCCGGGCTGCACAGAACCTCCCCCAAGCTCACAGAGGACACTGAAATCCTCATAGCTGACCCTCTGGCCGTCCAGGGGCTCTGGAATCACAAATCCTTCCCAGTCCCAGCAAGTCAGGTGCAGGAGAGCCTCTAAGTCGCCCGCTGCCCTCAGGGCTACTAAACCCTCGTGCTCTCAGGGACAACGTGCCTCTGGGCGCTCCAGGGACCTGGCAGTGCGGACAGGGCAGCACCTGCTGGGCTTGGCTTTCTCCCCTGCAAACCTCCCCAGGCAGTCACGTGGGGCTCGTGAAGTTCGGGGGCCTGGGAGAGTGCAGATGCAGCCCTTGACACCAGGCTGTGTGGGAGGGCGGGCTCGCCAGGCCACCAGACCCCATGGCCCCAGAACCTCACACCCCATCCCACGGCCCCAGGTAGCCTTATCTTTTGGGCATAGGTGTTTCAGGGACACTTCTAGTGATGACACTCTTGGGCTTCTTGAATCACGGGTAACCTCAGGAAATTGTCTCCCCAGTGTAGTGGACCTGCAGAACTCAGAATCCCAAGAAAGAGAGCGTGCTGCCTCCTGCGTCTCCCCTGTGTGGTCCACTGCCCGCCACACCTTGTCCCTCCTGGCTCAATGGCAACCTACTCTGACCTCCTAGTCTCTATCCATCCATTGTCCCCACCGTGGCACAAGCTTCTGAAGGCACAAATGGCCCCGTGTGGCTATACCCCTCCGGTTTCGTCGTCCCTCATGGAGGGAAGACCACGTTCCAGGTGCACAGGGCTGAGACCTGGCTGGGGTCCTGCCCCTGCCTGCTGCCCTGCCTGGCCTGGATGATGGTTCAGGGCAGTGCCAGGGAGGTGCAGGGACTGGGGGTGGGGACACAGCACCGGTGATGGCCACAGACAGGGGCAGCCTGGAGGGCAGGCGGGGTTCTCCAGAGCACTTGTACACCTCTGTCTGCCACGGGGTCCTACCTGGGACTCTCCGCAGCAGCCAGAATCAGAGGACTGGACGACTACCTTCCCTGTTGATCCTCTGGAGCTGTTGGAGGAAGAAGAAAAAAGGAAAAGCTAAAAACAAAACGTAGGGAGAGGGGAGACATCAGCTAGGACTCACAGGTGCCCAGCAGGGCTGGTCCAGGCTCCTGACCGCTGTGCCAGCGCTTCCTGTTGGCTCTGTCCCCGAGGACACCTGGCCCTGAGGGTTCCCAGAGGGCCATGGTGACACACCCCAGACTCCCACTCAGGAACCAGGCTTCCCTGGCGCCCTCTGCTCCTCTGTTCTTGTCTCCCTGCCAGGTCTCTCCGTCCCAGCGGCCCCACGGGTCCTCAACTTCTCCTTTGGACACCAGACACAGTGTTCCCACAGCCACAGCTCTGCCCAGTGTAAGCAGACCGCAGCTCACTTCCCTTCTCCCCATGGGCCTCCTCTCTAGAGGGTCTTGTTGCCCTTGGTTGGGTTCCTGCCGCCTGCCATGCTTAATTCTCAGGACAGAATGGCAAGGCAGCACCTGGCGGGTGCTGGGTGTGTCAAGGGGCCATGCAGGCTCAGTATGAGGACGTGGTGCTTGAGGAAGTTTCTAAAAGAGGGTTTGCCTTGACAGTGGATCACCCTCACTTCTCACTTGTGGGGATTAGCATGAATCCTGGAGACGCGCAGCCCCGGTGCTGTGTGAGGCTACAGGAGTGACACACCTGTCTCCTCCAGCCTCCGGCCTGAGCAGGTGCCAAGCTGCGGCACTTGTGACTTCAATTTTACGATTCTGGCTTTGGAGTCCAAATCTGGAGCTGTAATTTAGAAGAGCATCAACCAAGCCGACTTCCAGGGTGGACGAGTATGTCTCTGATATTCCCTGTAGGCTTCTAAGACAACCTTCTTCTGTGGCTTGGTCAAGTCTCTTTGCTGTTTGATGCTCATGGCGCCGGGACCCACAGCTTCCTGGCTCGAGGCACGTGCTGCTGGGACCCTCGTATGGAGTTTCCCCCAGTGGGCTTCCCCCCTCCCCGGAGGCAAGGATTCCCTTTCCAATTCTTAGGAAATATTGGATTGATTTTGTTTTCTTCTTTTGTCACAGAGGAGAATTTACAAAGAACTTTGCTTCTGACAATAGTAGTTTTAGATCAAAAATTAAACTAACATTCATATTCGGATAGCAGTTGATACATTTTCGCAAAACGGAATGTTCTGAGCTGACGCACAGTGTGGTGTTTGAAGCTGAAGTTCGGCTGATTTTACTGCCAGAGCAGAGCCCTGATGCACTCTGTTTGCGCACTGGTCAGATTTTGTAATATTCTGGAATCCTGGATTCTGTCCACAGCAGTCTTGATGAAACTGGGCTTTCAGGCTGGGGGGACAGAGGGCCAGCTGTGTTCACCTGCTCGTCCAGATCTCTTAGCCAAAAGCCTTCATGTGCCAGGGGCGGGATCCACAGGGGTCTCTGGAGGGAGTTGCTTTTTAAGAGGAGAGACGCACAGTGAATAACACTTTCTAAAATTACCAGCATGAAGAGCTGCTGCCCACGGGGCTGCCCCACCTGAGGCTGCGTTGTGGGTGCCCGAGGGAGGGAGGGAGGGGCAGGAGCAGGATCCCCAGGGCTGGCCAGGCCATTCAGGTGGGGTCTGAGGGAGGCACCTCGGTTGATAATGAGCCCTGGAGAGGGCCTGGCTCAGACGCCACCTGCCCTGGAGCAGACGTGAGTCTCTGAGCAACCAGTACAGAGCCTTCCAAGCTGGACGATCAGGCTGTCCACTGGACAAGGGCGTCTTTGCCAAGGTCACTGTGGCATCTCCAATGTTGAAAAAGTGGCAACGGCTAAAGATTAATAACACAGAAACAAACAGAAAAGATGGATTTAGCCAAGGGGTACTCTCACATTGGAGTCCATTCTTTCCAGGGATCCATTTTCGAAAGTATTTGTGTGGCTATTGTGATTATCTGAGGACAACAGAGAAGACATTCTTATTTGAGGAGGGAACACAGGACGGGAGAGGATTGAAGAGTGTATTTGGGTTGATGCTTGTATTGTAAGCAACTCCAGGGAAGGGGAGAGGAGGGTGCGGAGGGGACCAGGGCTGACCTTGGTGGGCTGTGACCGCTCCTGCAGATGACCCCAGACAAGCCCATGCACTCAGACACAAATAGGCCATGCACACACACACCCCCTCTTGGGGACAGCAGGGGATCATTCCAGAGGTGACACTGGCCTGGGTGAAGTCCATGGGGGGCCCGAGGAGGGAGGTGCAGCACAGGGGTCCCAGCTGGAATGCTGTCACCCTGGGCAGCACAGGGGAAGGTCTGTCCCCAGTGTTCCAATGTCACCCACAGGCCGAGGTCTTCCTGACCTAAGCCCCCCTGTCTGGTCCACGGTCCTGGTTGGGCAGAGTGGCCAGGCAGGAAGAACCTGGAAGAGGGGGCTCTCCACTCTGCGAGAGGGCAGCTTAGCCCCAGGGCAGAGGGAGACCCCAGAGGTGGCTGCAGCAGACCCCTTGGGGAGAGGATAGCAAGGTCAAGGCCTGTGGCTCCCCTCCCACTCTCCCCATAGAAGTCCAGCTGAGAACATCCTTGCCTACGTTTTAAAAACCAGTTCCCTTTCATGTGGAGATTACACAATAATTGACATTGCTATAAAGAAATACAGCAATTTAGAGCATTAAACCTGAGTAAGCCTAACAGAGACCATCCAGACTCTGTTCAGGGGGACATGCTGCTTGCAGACGGCACCCTGGGGGCATTTACTGACACCTAATAACAGCCTCCTGGGATCACGTGAATTCTGGAGAGGGTAATTAAAATGGGCATGAGGCCTTTGATGGGCATGAGGCCTCCGGTGAATGACTGTTACCCAGGAGACTCACGGGCTTCAGTCTGCCTTTCATTAGCAGATAATAATATCTCACTTTTATGGGAAGTTGCTTCAGTTGGTTTTCTTAATTAGGTTTAACTGAAGGATGAAAGTCCAAAGCCCTGAGAGGCACCCTGGGTTGAACAGTCATCCCACATGAAAACCACATGCGTCACATGTGCAAGTCACAGAGAGTCGTATCTTCTAGAGATCCTGGGACCGGCAAAGACTCATCTCAGATGCTCCCGGGGTTGTGCATTTAACTGCAAGCCACCGAGCTTGGGCTGAATGTGGGGCAGAGCCAGGGTATGTGACCCAGGTATCCTGATCCATCTTCCAAAGATACAGAAACCTGCCGGGGTCAGTAGGTAGCTGGTGAAGGTCATCTGTACTCCTGGCCAGAAACGAGGCCTGGGGATAGACAAGTGGATTCTCCCTCTAGGAATAAGTTCGCCAAAGGAGAAATCTCTCTGCTATCAGGAATATTTGCTCTTTTTTCCTGAGCAATTAATTTGTTCAAATCACATGAAATTTTCAGTCATGTTACCATTTAGCTTCTAGAAAGCCTAGCATTAAATACGACTCACCTTTTGCTGGGTTTCGTATTTGACAGCATTTCCTGGGCCTCCCAAGGCCACATGGAGATTGTTCCTAGTTTCAGAGCCCCACATGCTGGTCGTCCAGATGTTCTCAGCTATTTTTATATTCTGTTTGGTCTTGTTGAGCTGTAGGTGTTTCCATCAGCTGTCTTGAATCATTTCTGGAACAAAGTGTCGTATGAATAAGTAAATAAAGAAAAGCTGATTGCAAATTTAAAAAACTCAAGCAATTTAACCACACACTCCAAACTAATGCAGTAAGATCAAAGCCAAGAAGGGAGAGCACCCGTCCAAAAGCACGTGCAATAAGCACTAAGATAAGCAAAATTAAATCTTAACAGCTGCCCCTCCCTCTACGTAGAAACACCATCAGCCCAGGTGATGTCCCCCTTTATGGGTGTCTGGCTGCCAGAGCTCTTTCGTCCTTGGCAGGAGTGAAACCCGGTGGCCCTGGCTCCAGGGACTCCCTGGACCTGCCCCGCATCTTGCCCTGTGGCTGAGCTGGTTCTGTCCTGGCACTTACGTCTCTTCTGTGAGCTTTGATAAGCACTGAACCTGCTAAAGGTGAAGTATTTGAACAGGCACCTCATGCAGTTTTGTGGATCCAGTGAGAGGCATTCCATCCATGCCAGGCACACAGGGGTGGAGCGGGAATTGCCTTTGAATAGCTTTCAAATAGACACAAATACAAATTATTTCTCTACGAAAAACTTTGAATCTTCTCAAGTTCTTCCACTGATGGTTGGTTGAAGGCTTACCTTTTTAACATTATGTAACACACGGGGGACAACTTTAGCTTCTCAGTCTTTAAGGATTCCAATACCAAAAGAGATTGTTGAGACTTAAAAGGATCACTTATTTATTCCCCCAGCACTGATCCAGGAGAGGGGAAGGGGTTAGCCAGCTTTCCATTGCTGCAACAGATACCTGAGTTTATCCACTTATCAAGGGAAAAGGTGGATTCGGGCTCACGGTTTTAGAGGTTTTAGCTCATTGTCAGCTGGAGCTGTGGCTTGGGGCCTGTGGCAGCAGGTCACGACAAAAGAGTGTGGCAGAACCAGAGAACCAGCCTGCTCCCCTGGTGGCTGGGAAGCAGAGAGAGGGAGGCCAGGGTCCCACTTCTCCTTGGAGGGCCCACCCCCAATGACTGGAACACCTACCTGCAGGCCCCACCATGGAAGCTTCCTCCTCCCCCCACAGCTCCACACTGGGGACCAAGGCTTTGCCCCATGAACCTTGGGGACACTGAAAGTCTACTAACCAGCAGGCAAGGACTAGTACTGAGATGGTTTTCGCTGGTCCATGTATGCATATTTTACTCAGCATTTCAGAGAAGCATCAGTTTATCAAGCTGGGGCTTGGCCAAGAGAGCCAGCACGGAGCAGTGAGCGGTTCACCCCACCCAGGTGGGACGAGGCCGGTGCCGAGAGCTTGCCCCTAGAAGAACAGCATTAGCAGCAGCAGTTCTTCAGAAGCTTGCCATGCGAAAGGAGCATCTGAATTACTGGGACAGAACGAGAGATGGGGAAACAGACTGACTCTGCCCAGCATGAGACACTCTCTTAAGAACAGCAGTGTCCCCACATGGAGCAAGGTGCTTGCAGAGTCCCTAGAAGTGTTCCAGTGACACTGGACATCCTCTGCCAGCTACGGAGGCCCGGAGCACTGCTGTGGTGGGAGAGGGGCTGGATGGAGAGCAGGGCTGGGCGGAGAGCCAGGGTCCTGTGCACATGAGGTCCTGATATGGCTTTTTTGCTTCTTGGGCAGCGGAAGGGAGGGCACAGCCTCACTGAGTGACCTACGTAATGTCAGTCCTGTAACAACTGGCGAGTACCAGACAGATATGAGAACTTTAGAATGACGACTTAGGTCACACTATCTTGGCCAGACTAACCGAATCACGCCGCGTCTTAGCATGACTGTTAGCATGAAGAAGGAAGTTGGGGCTTTGCAGAGTCCATGAGAGCAGCTGAAACACTGTCCTCATTCCTTGGTGGAGGGATGTTTTGCAGGCAGTGCAATCTTGCACGCGAGTGGACCTACTTTATCATAGGGTCTGGTTGTGAAGACACAGGTCACCCAAAGGCACCAGAAACGATCTGCTAACTATAAAGAGCCACGTTCCCTTGCCATCAGCTGTTCCTGGGCCGTCTGGGTCAGTTCCTAGTGTGTTGTTCATGAACGATATTGTAAAGATCCTGAAATTTGTTACAAGAAAAGATTGTTCCTAGTTTCAGGATTTCGTTTCAAGGCAATCAAGGTTTCATAAAATCATAGAGTAGACCTTGCTTCAGTGACCAGGAAAATATGTAAAGAACATTCGATTTAGAGGTGTGGCCAGACCATGGGCTTTCAGCACGGGGTCAGTCGGCTTCTGGGATCTCTTGGGGACCAGTGGGGGACGTTCTAGGAAGCGCAAAGCAGGAGTGGCAAACAGTTCCAGGCAAGTTCAGGCTGAAGCTTGGTCACACAGTGCAGCATGGGATCCCCAGCCACCTCCCTCCATTAAAGCAATGACGAAGACAGAAAAACTTGCCATATTTACCTCTTCTCAGATCTCAGTAATCGGGTGAAGAACTTACGACTATGAGGATAGTTATAATATTCAAAATGTCCCTTTAGCATAAAAGTTATGAGGTATGCAAAGAAATAAGTAGGTCTGTTTGGGGTGGGGGACAGTAAAGGAATTGTCCCTAAGGAAGTCCAGGCATTGGACTTGCCAGACAAAGACCTGAATCAACTGTCTTAAATATGCTCAAAGAGCTGAAACAAACAAACAACAACAACAACAAAGACCTAAACTAAACCAGGAGAATGACGTCTCGCGGCACAGACTAGCTACAAAGAGAAAGGAAATGACCAAAAGGAACCAACAGAAATTCTGAAGCTGAAAAGTACAGTAAATACTATTTAAAATTCACTAGATTACTTCAACAGCAGATTTGAACAGGCAGAAGAATCAGTGGTCTGGGAGTTACTTCATTTAAAATTATCCCATCTGAGAAGTAGAAAGAAGAGGGAGTAAATAAATAAACCTACGGGAACCTGTGTGGGACACGGAGCAGACCTCTGTGCCATGACAGGAGTCCCTGAGGGGGAGAGAAGGAACGGGCAGGTGGAGTGCCAAAGACCACCCACGTTCCCACACGTGATGAGAACTGCGGATCTGCACCATCCACAGGCGCCATGGCGTCCTCCAGGAGAAAACTCAGAGACAGCCACAGAGATGCACAGGAGAGAAGTGACACACAGCAAGGGAGCAGTGACCTGGCACATAGCAGAAGATCCTCAGGAGGCCGTCAGCAACTTTCTCCATGGAAACCATAAAACAGAGGCAGCCGTGTGACACCCTGAAAAGCTGAAAGGAAGAACTGTCAACCAAAAATCATACACCAGGAAAATCCTTCCCCGTGAAGGAGAAATCAAGAATAAAGCAGGCTGAGGAGTCACCACCAGGAGACCCACCTGCCCTTGAGATGCTAGTGTGGCCCTCGAGCTGCAGCAGAGACCCCCCCCCCCCCACACACACACAGCAGCTGGAGGCCACAGGAGGAAAAGAGGAACACCACAAAGGTCACCGTCCAGGTGCCTAGGACAACCAGCATTGCCATTTGCACTCCTGAGGTCTCGCCTTCCTGTGTAATTTAAAATGTAAATACATAAGACATCGTTATAAAGCTGTCCCTGGACACCCAGTGGTGAAAGATGTGATTTTTATGATGACAGCATAGAGGGGAAGCAAATGTAGAATAGAAGCAGAGTTTCAGAAGCTGTGTTGATATTAATTAAAACTAAACTGTTAACAGCTCTAATGTGCTCACTGCAGACCCCCAGGATAATGACTAAGAAAACAACTGAAAAATAGATAAAAAGGTACACTAGAAAAAAAATAATAAACACAAAAAATGTAGCAATGAAGAAATTGAGGAATAAAAACATAACATATCAGAAATGAATGTTAAATATCAGAAGAAAGACCTTAATTGTTGGTAATCGCTTTAAATGTAAATGAATCAAACTTTCCAATTAAAAATCAGAGGTTGGCATAATGGATGAACAAATGTGCTAATTATTTTACTGTCTACAGAAGACTTGCTTTTAAAGACACAAACAGGTTCAAAAAAGAAGGATGGAAAAAGATATTCCAAGGAATTTTTAACAAAAAGAGAGCTAGGTGTTCATACTAATACAAATCAGGAGACAGAGGGGCGTTATATACTGATGAAGCTCAATCCACACAGAAGATGTTATTGTCTTTAAAACGTGCCTATGGAACATCAGAACTTCAAAATGTCGCATAAATATTGAGAGAATTGAAGGGAAGAACAGACAGTTCTACAACAATAAGTGGATATTTCAATGCTCCACTTTCAGTAACAGCAGAACAACCACGCAAAAGTTCAGTAAGGAGAGAACTTGAGAAGCACTATAACCCAGAGGGACCCAAGAGGCACCCATGGAGACCCCTCAAGAGCAGCAGGATGTACATTCTTCTCAAGGGTACTGCCACAGTCTTTAGGACTGTCACATGTTAGGACACAACAAAGACTGAAGTCAGACAACACAAAGTATCTTCTCTGACGATGATGAATCAAGTTAGAAATCAATAACAGAATGAAAACTGGGAAACTCACAGATATGTGGAAATTAGACAACACACTCTTAAACATCAGTGTAGCAAAGAAGAAATTTCAAAGGGAAAAAAGAAAATTCATTGAGACTAATGAAAACAATAAAACATATGATAGGCAGCCAAAGCAGTGCTCAGAGGGAAATTCATAGCTAATGGTTGCATTTAAAAAGAAGGGCAGGCCAGGTGCCAAGGCACATGCCTGTAATCCTAGTGGCTCAGGAGGCTGAGATAGAAGGATTGCTGGGTCAAAACCAGTCTCAGTAACTTAGAGATGCCCTAAGCAACTCAGTGAGACCCTGTCTCTAATAAAATATATAAAAAAGGGCTGAAGATGTGGCTCAGTGGTTGAGCACCCCTGGGTTCATCCCTGGTACCAAAAAAATATCAAAACAACAATAAAAAAGGATAGTCCCAAATCAATAGCCTAACCGGACCCATCTAGGAACTGAAAAATGAAGGGCAAGCTACATCCAAAGTTGGCAGAAGAAACAGAAATAAAGAAACACAAGAGATGAGTATAGGGATAAATTAAATAGAGGACAGAAGGACACATAGAGTGACCTAAGCACAGGTGGCTGCTCAAAAATAAATCAACAGAGAGAAGATCCAAATTGCCAACATCAGAAATGAAAGTTAAAACCTCATGGAGATAACATATGGTACGTTACTATCCCAACAGATAGATTAGGTAAAATGAACACATTCCTAAAAAAAAAAAAAAACCACCACAACTGACTCAAGAAGAAACAGAATCTCAAGTGATTAAACAGAAAGTGAAGAAGTCTGGTCATAATCCCAAACCAGCTGAGTCAGCCAGGACCCAATCACAGCATCAGTGAACTCTACCAAACACTGAGAGAGAGTCCAGACCAGACCTCCCTTAAAACCCAGAAGAGGAGGGAACTCTTTACTCCTTCTACCCTGACGCCAAAGTCAGTCAATGATGTTACAAGAAAAGAAAACTGCATACCCAGTGTTCCTTCAAATACAGGTGCAAAAATCCCCAAGAAAAAAAAATACTAGCAGACTGAATCTTACAGCATATGAAAGATATTATACACCATGCCCAAGTGGGAATTACAAGGGTGGGCCAACGTAACCACATTCAACAATGAAAAGAAACAACGAAATGACCAACTAATAAAGAAGCATTGAACAAAACCAAATACCATTTCCTGACTAGAGGGGGAAAAAAAAAACCTCACTAAACCAGAAATGGAGGGAGTTCCTCCAGTGATAAACAGCAATCCTGAAAATCCCCATACTAACCTCACACCTAAGAGCGAAGTGCGGCAAGCTTTCTCCCTAACATCTAGATAAAGGTTTCTTGTTCCTGGATTTCAAGGAGTCTGACACCTTATTGGGTGTTCTATCGAGGGCAATTAAGGGAGAAAAAGAAAGATGAGGCATTCAAATTATGCAGGAAGAAATGAAACCTGTGTGTGTTCACAGGTGGCAAGATCTCAAACATAGGAGATAACTACGAATCCTATAAAAACTATTAGTTAACATGTGAACCCAGCAAGATGCAGGACGGGAGACATACAGATCAGCAAGCCCAGCAGTGGATAAGCTGTAAGGGAATTAAGAAAGCAGTAGCACTTACAATAGCCTGTAAAAGAACCAAGTGCCTTAGAATAAACTTCATCAAGAAGGTGCAAGACTGGTACACAAAAGCGATAATATATTGTTAAAGAAATTAAAGAAGGTGAAAATAAACAAAAGGCATCTTGTACTCACAGACTAAAAGATTTAATATTGTTAAGATGGCAATAATCCCAAAGTCAATTTACAGATTCAATGTATTATCTAACAAACATCCCAATAACCTTTTTTCTTTTTGCAGAAATGGAAAAGCCAATCATGGATCTCATATGGAATTGCAGGGAGCCCAGATAGCCACAATAGTACTGTAAGAAGACAAAGGTGGACAACACTCTATTACCGGTTCCAAAACTTAACTGGAAGCCTAGAGTAATCACAACAATGTGATACTAAGGATACACCATAGAAAAAGGTGCAGGTGAGATTATATTTGTGTAGATCATGGAATATAATTAAGACTGCAGAAACAGATCATATGTTACCATCAAGCTAAAACCATTCAGTGGGAAGAGAGCAGTGTCTTCAACAAATAGCATTGAGATAACCATTGCCTGGGTGTCAAAGAAGGATGTTGGGCTTCAACCTCACACCATATTAAATATCAACTTAAAATACATCAAAGACATAAACACAAGAGTAAAACTTAGAAAAATGTTAGACAGGATTATGGGGTAAATCTTCATGAGCTTGGGTCTGCAAATGGTTCTTAATATACATTAACAAAACTACCAGCAACCAAAGAAAAACCAGAAAATCTAACTTCCTCCAAGTTAGAAACTTCTCTGCCTTCAAGGACACATTCAAGCTAGGTGTGAGGTGCACATCTGTAATCATGGTAGACTGAGGCAGGAGGATCACATGTTCAAGACCAGCCTGGGCAACTCAGCACGACTGTCTTAACACAAAAAAGGGCTGGGGTATTGAAATATCCACTTATTGTTGTAGAATTGCCTATTTCTCCCTTTAGCTTTAGTTCTCACAAAATTTGCATTATATATATATAATTTTTTTTTTTTTTGGTACCGGGGATTGAACTCAGGGGCACTCGACCACTGAGCCACATCCCCAGCCCTTTTTTATTTAGAGACAGGGTCTCACTGAGCTGCTTAGGGCGTCACCAAGTTGCTGAGGCTGGCTTTGAACTCGGGATCCTCCTGCCTCACCTCCCGGGCAGCTGGGATTACAAGCCGCACCACTGCGCCCTGCTGTGCGTCTTGAAGCTCCGTTTTCCCATGAGCACGTGTTAAAGGTGGTAACATCTTCTGTGTAGATGGAGCTTGATGAGTATATACTATTCCTCTTTGTCTTGTTTTCTGTTAGTGTGAACACCCAGCTCTCTTTTTGCTAACACCCTCCCAGGTGCCACAACACTGCAGGGCCAGCGTCTGCATTGAGGGGAACCCCCTCATCAGAGCTTCCGGGAGCTTTCGCCAGTGCATTTCCTCAGGGAAATAGGGCAGCCCATTAATCTAGGGAGCCGGTGGAACCTGCCTATTGGGAAGGCTCCTGTCCCCCTTGGTTCTGATTCTCATTCTCTGAGCGAGGTCACTGAGCTGAGGGCTTGCACAAAGCGGCCAGGCAGGCAGTGGGCAGGCAGGAGTCCTTACCACTCTGTCTGGCTCCAAGCTCACGCTCTTTCTCCAGGTGCAAGAGCAGCCAGACGGGGCATCTGGGGCAAGGTGGAGGAGATGGCAACTCTGCCCAACCTGCTGCGAGGAAGGAGCAGGAGGAGAAGGCAGCACCAGGGCAGGGTCTGTGCCGCTCGGGCTCTCAGACACCACGAGGAGGTCGGCTGATGACAGGCGTCATGCTCTGCTCTTAAATTGACGCATTGTCTAGGGCTTGCAGACTTCCGATTTAGTTTCTCATTACTTTTATCACTACCATTTTCTCTAAGATCCTGGCCTTTTTCAAGTGCATTGAAGCTGAAAGGCTAACTTATCAGCTCTCTGTGGTCTGGAAAAAGGACCAGAGACAAAGTGCAAGTGAGAAACTGGGCACAGCGCAGTGCCTTGGGGTCCCAGTGTCCCAGAGGAGGGCCGCTCCGGAAAGGCAGACTCTCGCTGTGCTTTTAAGCTAGGGCTGTGCCCTGGACTTCATAGTCGCTGCTGTATTATGCTGAAAAAAATGTACATGGCTTCTTTGGATCTCGGGCTCAGTCATGGCTTTGATGTTTTATTTATTGATGCAAAAAGTTCTTGCCTTTCAAGTTTGTTATCTCTCATTTCAATGGAATTTTTCAAAGTATTAAGGAACCGGCTCTGCAGTCCCGTCCACCCGGCCTCAAGTTGGCAGGAGATTCTGAAGTGTTATTGGTGCCCCTGGGTGTTTCCTGCCTTTTGGTTTCGTGCTCACAAGGAAGCAGAGCGGCGAGCAGGCCTCTGAATTTGGCGGTGGGCTGGAGGGCCTCGAGGGAGTTTCTGTGCGGACACTTGGACCACCAGGGACCTGCTCTCTTGGCCATGGGGGGATCGTATTTGGAAATCAGAGCCACATCTTATCTGTGACCGAATCTTTCACGAAGTCTACATTTGAAATGGTTACAAATCCCACTGGTGACGTCATGAGCGGTTTCCATGGTAAAGCTGACATCCAGCTGTCAGGCGGAGGTGGTGGGCGTCACGCGGGGAGAGCCTGTCAAGCCTTCCGTTTTGTAAAACAGAGTTATTTGGTTTGTGGCTCTTGAGGGGCTTCCTTACATAACCCTACTGCCGTCCCCCGCCCGTCCGTGTTGGACTTTGCTCCCTGGACTGCGTGTCCTGGGCCCTGCGGCTGTTCAATCTGCTGCTGTCCTGTCTGTTTCTGTGGTTGTCACCTGTGCTTCTGCTATCCCATCCATGATGTCATCCTCCTGACCTGCCAGGGAGCATCTCAGTTGCTCCTGTGAATCTTGGCTGCAGGTCGTACATTTGAGTCCTCGGCCTGTCTGCGTGCCCTTGGATGGGAGTCTGAGGCGGGTCTCGCTTTACCCTGTGGCCTGTGCATGTCCAGTTTCCCCAGCGCTGTCTGTGGATGGGACTCTCCTTGCCCAGGGTGGTTCTGGATGCTTGCAGCAGGTCGATTCACCACTCATGCCCAGGTCTACTTCTGGGCTCTCTGTCCCATGGGTCTCTGTGTCTGTCTGGACACCAGGACCACCTTGTTCTGACCACTGTAGCTTTCGAATATTTTTCAAGATCAAGCAGAGCGATGCCACAAGCCTTGATCTTCTTTGCAGGGATTGTTTGAGTATTCGGGGTCCTTCATTTAATTTAATATTAATTTTAGGTTTATTTTTCCTATTTCTGTGAAGCGTTTCATTTGGACTTCGATACGGATTGTATTAGATCTGTGGACTGCCTTGGGCAGAGTTTTTAGTGTATAAGTCATTCACATGCTTAGTTAAATTTATTCCTACTGCAAAAAGGAAACCCACCTAAGGGGAAAAAATGATTACCAACCACATATCTGATAAAGGATTAATATTAAAAATACATAAGTAACTCAAAATCAGGAAAGCAAATCACTCAATTAACAAAATGGGTAGTGTTTGAATAGACAGTTTTCCCAAGAAGACATGCGAATGGTCAGCAAGAATACAAAAAGAGGCTCTGTGTCTAACAGCAGGAGGATGCAAGGCAGAACCACAACGAGCCGTTACCCCACACCTACGGGGACAGCCGTTATCAAAGGACAGAGCAAAACAGAGCCTCACCCCTGAGCACCTCATCCTCAAGTTGTGGAGAAGCCTGTGTACCTGACGGGATCAGCCTGTGGCCCCGCTCACAGGTCACCTCACAGTGGAGTGACGGCTGATCATCCAACGGGGGTCCAGCCGCTGGGAGAGGTGATGGAGAGCCCTGGTGAGGGAGCAAGGGAGGGGGACTGGGCAATCGAGGTTTGATCCCACAGGATGATAAGCCCTGAGCTACAAGCAGAGGCTCAACAAACCTCTAAAGGACACTGGTGGCCTGAGGGTGTAGACATCACTCTCGGGTAGAGGACCCCTCCGTGCCTCAGGCTTCTAAGGAGGTCCTTGACCACATGAAGACTCCCCTGTTTGACCTTAGGTCTCCAAACATTGGCTCTTAAAATGGAAGCCTTTGTGCAGGACGCCATCCCCAAGGTGCCTGCACTCACTGCCCTGGAGACCGGGGGCTAAGAAAGATCATTCTTGGGAAGGCCGTGACACTGAGGGTCACTCAAGCCCCCTGGGAATCTGGGGGTTGAAATTGTCCACTGTTGCAAAGAGGGCTTCCATCATTCTGCTGGGGGGCTTCTGGAGGAGAGCAGGTGCCTTTGGCTTACCTCAGTCTGGATTGAGGGAGCGAGGTCTGGTGAGTCCCACCCTGAGAGTTAAAAGCCAGTTCCTCCCTTCTCCCTCCCCCAGTCAGGGACCAGACCCAAGTTTGTACGCTTCCCTGGGTCTCCATGGTCAGTAGGGCTCAGTAACGAAGCCTATAAAATAAAATGAAGAGGTTCGACAGAGCAAGCATGGTGCAGACTGTAGCTAGGGATTTCAGTAAGAATTCAAAATCTCAAAACTCCACGCTAGGCAGCTGTGAAGACTAACGAAGCAACTTGCACCAGGAACGGCATACAATGTCACACAAGTGATGTGCTTTCAGGAAGCGGTTGTTCCTGCTGTTGCAGAGAAAGCCGGGTTCAAATTCTGGGGCAAAGAAAGGAAGAGGCACTAATCAAAGTCTCTTTGGTCCAGGGAGCTCTCTTCGCAGTCGGTCCTTCCAGCCAGCTCCCGCCAGCTCCAAGGCTGGCTGAAGTGGCCGTGGTGTCCAAAGCCTCCCTCCCTGGACTTACGTGGAGGGAGCCACCTGGCTGTGGTTTGCCTGCCCTGCCTTACCCCACCCACAGCAATGCCTTTCCTACTCCATGAGCTCCCTGCTGCAGTAGGAGCCCTGGGGACAGCAGGGTCCCTTCAGGGACTCTCAGAAGTGCTCTTCTCAGGAGCTGTCAATCAAGCCCCTGGGAGTATTTAACTGTTTTCTTTCATATCTGTGATGCTGGGCCTGAGACTTAACATGGCTCTGTCTCATTTCTCAGTGTCTGCCCGTGGATGCCAGGGTACTAGCGTGACCCACCTGCTCCTCTGCGGGAGCCTGAGCGTGGTGCTCAGGAGACAGGAGGACGGTGTGATGGGAGGTGTCTTTGGAGACACTTGGTTGTGATCACCTTGGTCCTCTGAAGGGTCCAAACTTGGTGTCCTGGCATCTGTCTGAGCTATAGAAGCAAGACTTGGGCTCAGAGGCCCAGAATCCTCAGAGAGCATGCTTTCCACCCCGAGGGACTCCCCTGCTATTAATGTCACTTGAGAGGAAGTGACTCACTGGGACATAACAAGGATCACATAATTCCTTATTCATTAGCAATGGACAGAGCGCTCACTGCCCTCCAGCACAGGGAGATGAAGGCTGAGCTCCTGGGGGGTCGGCACGGCCTGGAGGCCTGGGGGCCCCTGCGGCTCTCAGCTGTCTCAAGAGGCCGGCAACACCTGTGTGGGTGGCAGGCCTCTGGGCTCCCTCTGTCCCCCCTCTGTCCCCACTGCCCCTACTCATCACCCACCCAGGCTCTGGTGCGTGTTCCTATGGGGATGGGGTCCTGCTTACTAACTAGGTGCACTGTGGGGTTCTGTACCCCATTGCCACGCCCCTGGCCTCTTATGGTGTTGGGTGGCCGTCTCAGAACCAGACATTGCAGGGTGTGAAAGCTCCGCTGGTTTTCGGGGTGTACTTCAGAGGCGTGGAGCAGAGCGTGGCCCTCTGATTACCAGCTGGGCTTCTCCTCACTGGAAAACAAGGTCTTCCTCTCAAGTCCCTCCATCAGGGGTGTGAGGCCCTATCCTGGACATGCTGGACTGTCCCTGGTCTAGTGGGGTCCTTAGTGTAGGGTGATGCCATGTCACCCCCGTGGCTACAGGACAAGAGCGTTGAGGGGACTGCTGCGATAGCCACATGAGGTCACAGAGGCTGGACAGGATGTGAGTGGCTGCTCTGAGACACCAGTGTAGGGGGCCTGAGAAGAGCAACCCTCGGGCCTGTGCTGGGTCCCAGGACTTGGAGCACATCCTGGGAACCCAGGGTCACTGAGGATTGGAGAGGATGAAGTCTTGACTCCCTCCAAACTTTACTGTTGCTGAAGAACAGCTGACTGACCCCAGTCCTCATCGGCTGGGTTGGGAGGGGCCTGGGCTGTGGGGAGCCCTCAGGAATGCATTGATGCTGTCCTCTTGGGAGGAGGGCCTGAGCTAGACATCATGGGAGTGGCTGTCACAGGGCCAGCTACACCTCATGTCTTGCCTCTCCCACACACAGCAGCTGGCTCTTCCGCTTTCCACCATGTGTAGGGCCCCTTGCCAGAGAACCCACCTGACCTTGGAATTCCTGGTCTCCAGAACTGTGAGTCAAAGCAAACCTCTGTTCTTTATAAGATACCCGGGCTCAGGTGTTCTACTGCAGCAATGAGTCAAGACACCCAGTTGCAGCAGGTCTGCTAGAGCCTCCCTTTCTTATCCTCTCTTCAAACCTCACAGAGAACTCCCAGCCACTGAGTAGAAGAGACTCGCCCGCTCCTGAGAGTGTGGAGTAGATAGAATGTTCCAGGAGCCGGCATCCCTTTCCTCAGGTCCCGTCTTGGTTTCCAGGCAGTGTTGCTGACCCTCTAGAGGACCCGTGTCTTCAAGGTTCTGGGAAGCTCACTGTGGGGTGTGCAGAGGAGCTTAGTGTGAGAGATACCCATGGGTGCTGGCGTGACATGACCCAGGCGAGACCCAACGTACAAGGGGGTGTGGTGGCAGTGTCAGCCTGGGGGTCAGCATTTGTGGTAAGTCATGTTGGTCCTTCTCCACTGACCTACACTGCCTCAGCACGTGATGTGACCGCACGTGATGTGACTCAGCATGTGATGTGACCGCCAGGACTCCATGTCACCCAGGACTGTCACACACTCATGCACCTGGGGGTATGTAGGTATGGGGGCAGGCTTTTAAGGACAGACAGCTAAGGTAGGTGACGGCGGTAGGCCGAGTGGCTACGCGTCTGTCACTGGGTAAGTGCTGGGTGCACAGTATCCCATGAAGTTTTATTATTCCTGAATGACAGCATCGGTATTAATTAAAAAGGTCCACAGATAAAATGCATTTTGGGGAGTAGTTTTGGGTTCATTATTTATTAAACTTGGCAGGCATTAAGTTAGTATTTTCATTTTGATATATCCCCTCGGGTACGCACCACGAACTAAAATATAATCTAAATATAAAGTACTCTGGTGCTGTATGCCATCTCTGTACCTCACAACACACCAGACACCCGCGGCGTCTTACAAAGTCCACTCTAAATATGAGGGTGACTCCCAAAGCCAGGACCGGGGTCTCGGCATCTGCTCCTAGTTCCATGGAGCTTCCCATCACTACACCTTCCCGTGCTGGTCTCTAAGACCAAGAGCACTTGGTGTTTAGGTAGCACCATTTGCAATAACTCGAAGGGCTGGGCAGCCTTGAACACCCACTCTCCTGACGACTGTGAGAGAGAAGCTGACTCAGAATGAGTGGCCCTGAAACTCACAGTCAGGACGGATTCCAGGCAAGAGCAGGAAGGAACCCGAGCCACGCTGGCTGGCCGGTGATCGGAGGATGCACACGGCCCTGGCTGCACACCCAGGGGCACCCAGTGAGCACCTGGCACCCAGCACGGGCAATTCCTGCTGCACCCTCTGAAGAGCCAGCCGCTGCAGCGCCGAGCTTGGCCTCTCTGGGTTTGTCTTTAAAGATGGCAGAGACGCCAGAGTGGGGCTCCCTCTACTCCACCCAGCAGTGGGCACGGGACTGGGGTCCCCCACGAGGAGGAAACTGTGCAACAAACAGGTACTGTCTCTGTGGCTCGTGTGGCAATTTACATGGCACCCGCACCCTGCACCCGCTGCTTCTGTCTGTCCAGCGATAGGTCTACTTCTGCCACATCCCGACCGCCCCATCCACGGCGAGGGTGATGAAGAAGCGGCTTGCCACCAGCACCAGCATGGGACAAGTCTCCTCTCTCAGAGTGAAAATGCTGATGTACAAATGGTTTAAATTACTTTGAAATTTTAATCACAGACATTTTCCCACTCAACATTCCCACACACGTGGACTCTCCTTTTTTGCACAAATGCTGTACAAGCTGTCTCGCTAAACCTCGCAGCTCTCCTGTGTACACATCCACACCCTCTTCATTAACCCCCGGGGTCTCCAGGGCGGTCCCAGACCAGCTCTCCAGCCCAGGAAACGCAGACAGGAAAACTGTCTCAAGGAGGCTGGGGGCAGCCGTGGTAAAGGGCAGGAGTGGGAACTGGACAGCTGCTTCTTCTAAGCTCAACTCAGAAACACAACAACACTGAGGAGGGCAAGGGCCAGAGGACCTCGCTCTCTGCCCACTGCTCTCCCAACGCGCCAGCCTGAAGCCAGGCCGTCTGCAGACCCCAAGGGCAATCGGGATCTGGCTGGCTGGAGTTCAAAGCAGAGACTTCAAACCAGCTGGTCACCACTCAGGGCTGGAGGGAGGGAGGGCAGAGGGCCTCAGGCTTTCAAGTGCATCAGAAAAATCAATGTCTTTCCTTTTTTGTAAAGAAAATCTGTAAATGATAAGAAATCCTGGCTTAGAAAAATATAACCTTCTAAAAATTTCTATCTGAGGACGTTCCACTGCAGAAGAGTCAAAAGGGTGGCGAGAGTGGCAAGCAGCAGCGGCCAGGCTGCAGCTCCCGGTGCCCGTCCGTAAGGGTGGCCGCGACTGTCCTCGGGCGAGTCCTCTGCTCGGGGCGAGGAGGAGGCACACTGCACCAGGGGCATCTGGTAGGAGGTGGCCCTCTTCTCCGGCCTGTCTGGGCTGGACCCGTCGCTGGGCCTCTGGCCGTTGAAGAGCAGGTAGCGCCCCCGGGCATCCTGCTCCATCTTGAAGATCTCGTACTCCGTGTGAGGTAGCTTGATGCCCAGGGCCACGCAGCCGTTGGTGTGCGTCACGTCCTGCTGGATGCCCACCTGCCAGGACCCCTCGGCCCCACACTCGTTCCCGTTGAAGACGTTGAGGAGTGAGGCTGTGGCCGCATCCATGGGGGTGACCTTCATGTGATTCACTGTGGAGGAGAGAGGAGAGCTTGTAACTCCAAGGGACAATACATGGCGGGGGGTGGGGAGTAGGCGCTCACCCAGCAAATGCTGGGGACGCTCCATCCCAACCAAGCCTCAGCTCCCTCCCCAGCCAGCTGGCCTGGCAGTCCTGAAGCACTCTCAGGGGGGAAGAGTCCCCATGTCATCTGAGTGGGAGTCACAGGGAAGACAGCCACCCAGGCCACCCAGGCTTCTAGGTCCCAAGACGGGGCGGGGGAGCCCGGTCTGACTGAAAGCAGACTCCTCCCTATTCCCCAAAGGACCGGCACTGACATCGTCTTAGGCAAGACCAGCCTCCTAGGGAGGCTCCTTATTAAGGATGCGGGGACTGCAGGTCACACAACTGCTACACAGCTGTACATGGGGGGCTTGAGCAACTTCGGAACTGGGAATCTTGGGGGTCCTGGAGCAAACTCCCTGTGGATCCTGAAGGGTGACTGCACCCCGCAGGGGTGGCCAGGAAACAGACCACCCTCAGGCGCAAATGCAAAGCCCAGTCTGTGGCTGAGCAGGCTTCTGGGTTTAGCATCAGCCTGTGTGGGAGACTTCTGAGCTGTCTGTTTGGGAGGCAAGAATATTCAATAAAAGCTGGAATTTTGTTTTGATGAAAAAGTGTTGCGATGTCTAAAAGCGTCAGATGTCTGTATTAGCCTCAGCATCTCATGAACTAACAGCAGGCCCATAAGTCGGGCATCTAAAGTGAGTGAGCAGGAAGAGAAGGCACAGAAACCCCGGCCAGTGGCGAGGCTCTGCCGGCTGCCCCAGGGGAGCAGCTCCTGTTGGGGACACAAAGGTTGAGGGGACTGTGGGGAGGGGTTCTTTCTCTCAGCTGGCCCACCGCCTCCTGTGCTGGGGGAGCGAACCTTTCTCTCTAGCAGGGCCTGGGTGGGCAGAACATGTTAGCCAACAGCTCTAGAACCCACAGGGAGGCCCTCCCAGGTGGCCGTGCCTCTTAACTGGCATGACAGAGCTGACACTGGATATTCAAAGAGGTTCAAACTTAAGTCCTGAGGCCTCCTTGTTAGGTGACAGTACCTGGCCTGAACTCCCCAGTGCTGATCCCACCGCCTTCCCCAGGATGACCTTTCACATTCAGGGCCAGCTTAGCTTGGAGGTGACAACTTTGAGCAGCTGAGGGTCACTAACAGTCACTCCTTGTTGCCCACTCAGCATATAAGCAAGCACAAGGCTCTCAGGGGGACAGCTCAGGATGGCCACAAGGTGTGTGGCAAAAAGAAAACGCAGATTGAGTCTTACTGGCAGTGACAGCCTCTTGGGCCACACCTACAACTGCCAACCTGGTGTCACCTCTGCCACCCTGGAGCCCACAGGACCAGACCCAGCACCCGGCCCTGCTGTGAGCAGGAGGGGCTTGGGGTGTTTGAAGGTGGCCTTCTGATTTGTCCCCAGCATCCCCAGCAGGAGAGGCCCCACTGAAGCCTGGTGACAGCACAGGCAGCCTCCTACCTTTGAACACGAACTCGGTGCCGCCCAGGACCCTGGAGGAGAGCACGCCGCGGCTGTAGCGGCCCCGGGCGTAGATGGTGAAGGTGGGGTGCTTGCACACGGGGTCCGAGTAGTGGTAGTAGTGTCCCTCCCAGGTGTGGTTGTTGTCGTGGAAGATGAAGTGGCGGGTGAGGAAGAGGACCTCCGGGCGCACCTCGCAGCGCTGGCTCACCCACTCCCCGTGCAGTCCGATGGTCAGCTCGGCCTTGGGGGGCAGGATGGGGGGGTGGTGCTCGTCCGACCGGTAGATGATCCGACAGGCGATGCAGGCGTGGTCATGGTTCTGCGGGCAGGAAACCAACGGGTCTCAGAGACCGCTGAGCTCCCACGCTGGGTCCCCATCACTTATCAGGCAAACTCCCCAGGGGCACCTGGAGCCCGAGGAGAGGTGCGGGTGTGCTGGACGAGGGTGTGTACAAACGCCCAGCGGGCAGACCTGCCTAATGGCCCAGCTGTGACAGGGGCTCTTTAGGCTCCTAGCAGGTTTCCAGACCACAAAGGATGGCCACAATCACAAACCCACAACCCACAAGTGCTGGCGGGTGCGCGGCAACCGGAACCCTTGCATCCTGCCAGTGGAAACAGCGCGGAGTCCTTCAGAACAGTGAGGTGGCCACTCAGATTGGCCAACAGCTACCAGGCGAGAGCAGCACCCTGGATGCGGACTGGTATACCCAAGGGACCCTGGACGCAGACTCAGACGCTGAAGGGCCCTGGACGCTGACTGGTACCCGAGGCTCCCGGGATGCAGACTCAAAGGCCTGAGGAGCCCCGACACAGAATCGGACGCTGAGAGGCCCTGGATGAGGATTCAGATGCCTGCGGGGCCTTGAATGCAGACTTGGATGCTGAGGGGCCCTGGACAAGGACTCGGATGCCTGAGGCACCCTGGATGCAAGCTGGTATACCTGCGGTCACAGCATCGTTCACAGGAACAAAAGGTGTGCACCAATGCCCCATCCACAAATGGACAGAAACCAAGTCGGGCCTCTATTCACACTGAATATCGCTGACACCTGCTAGCACATGGATGGACTTGAGGACACGAGCCAAGGGAAAGGATGAGCCTGGAGCCGTGAAACTCAGAGGCAGGAGTGGATGGTGGCCATCAGGCCTGGGGAGGATGGGTAGGTGTGGGGTCTGCTGGGCGGTTGCCAGTCAGCAAGATGAAGGGAGCCCAGGTTGGGAGTGGACAGGGCTGCACATCATGGGTGTAAGGAATCCCACTAACCTGCATTCTTCAAACCATCAAGAGGGTGTGGACATCAGGAGAGCGGGTATGGCCCAAGTCCCAGGGCACCTCCGAGCCAGGGCCTGACTTGCCCTGGACATGGAGCGGCACCCACAGGGTAGTCCCAGGCCCATGGGGCTCACAGAACACCGACCTCTGGAGTCATGCTGCCCTCTGACCAGGGCTGCCGCGGGTAGGGGAGCAGGCCACTCCTGTTCCTGGGCACCTTGGCTCCCCAGCCCCATCAGGTGTCTGCTTGAGCCCAGCATTTGACTCCCCTAGTCAGAGACCCAGTCAGCAAGGCGGCTCACGACTGGGGACGCTGCTGTTTTGGAGAGGGTGGGCCAGGGTAGAGGTTCCCAGCTGTCCCCTCCACGTTCCCAGCCAGCAGCTCTCTGGGCTCAGGAGTGGGGACTCCGCATTCCTCAGGTGAGCTGAGCTGCAGGTTGGGAGTGTTCCTTGCTAATGTGCTGTGGCCCATGATGACCATAGTCACAGGCAAAGTCCTTGCTGCACCCTGGGCCTGGGTGCTTTGTTGCCGTGGCCTCCTCGAGGGTTCTGAGGACACAAGGGAGAACTCACACTGCTGTGCAGCCCGAGCCCAGCAGGGAGCTGCCCTCAGCAGGCCACGGTGAGACACAGGGACCCCACCAGGGCAGTTCAGGCCAGGGGCCAGCCACGGCTTCATGGCTGTGGCCTCGGGAGAGCCTCTCACTTGTTAAACCTCCTCCTTCGTGCATTATGGTCACTTGCATAACTGCCAGAAAGAAGGACTTTCAGGCCAAGGTTCTCACACAGGATACCTGCTTGGGGTGAAGCCCAGGTAAGCGGCCTGCTCCCCATTCTGGGCCACTTTCAGATGTCCGTAAGGTGAATAAATACACTGAGTTAAGAGAGCAGCGCGAGGGAGGAGCTCTGCCCTTACGCATTCCCCTAGTCAGTTACTATTGGCTGCAAGTTCTGAAATGTTCACCTTCAAAGACAGGTTCTGACATTTAAAGTCCAGAATGGAAGGTTAATGAAATGCCTGTCATGCCCAGTGGGGGTCCTGCACTTCCATCAGGGCTGGGACATCTCGGTGGCCTGCAAAGTCCTCACCAACTGCCTGTTGTCTTGGCTCCCAGTCCCTCACTGGCCAGAGAAACCCAGCCCAGAACTTGCACTCAGCTCACTAAGATCTCACAGGACAGGGGGGATCCTCTCCTGGTTCTCTTCACAGAAACATTTAGGGTGTACAGGGACCAGCACCTGGCCAGGTACCACCCGTGCGGGCTGCCACATTCTGGAAAGAGAAGCCACATTCAGTGGGAGCAAGAAGGGCGGGGCCCCTGGGTTTAAGTCCTCCACAAGGGCCACGGGCCCTCCCTTCTGGCTCACAGCCAGGTACGCGTGCTGGCCTCTGTCCCTGCAGTCCTCAGGGGCTGCCTGGGCTTTGTCCTTCACCCGCACCACCCCAGCCACTCCCCACAACTTGGTCTTCTGTCTGTGATTCAGAAGTTTAAAATATCAACTGTGCCTACTTCGTTTCTGGCCATTCTGGAAGATGAGCGTCTCAATCCATGGAAAGATTTGGTTTTCCCGTCAAATACCAGTGTCAACTGAGGGAAGGCTCAGAAGGCCGCCTGGACGGGGAAGAAGGGATCTTAGCTCTGCAAGCAATGCTGCTGGTGGTGAGGCTAAGGCCTCTGGTTCTGTCAGGAGAGGGGTGGTAGACCCGGCTGTGACCCAGGCTGTCCAGAACAGCACCACGCCTGAGTGCTGTATTTGGTGCTTCAGAGGATCTCTGCTTTAAAAGTGACAGGCAGGGGTCCTGAGCTCCAGATGAGAACCTGGCTGGCCAGTGGTCATCTTAGGAGGATGCTGGTCATGGATGGTGCTTCTGTTGGTGGAAGAGAAAAGCAGCCAGCCCTGGCTTCCACCAGTTGGGTCTGGGAGTTCAGGTGGTACACAGGGACTAGGAGGACCTGGCTGGTACGTGCTGGTCTCCCTAAATTCCTTTTGCTCCTTTTGTTTCATTGTGGTAAAAAATGCCTAATCAGTGGCACTGAGTGCGCTCACGCTGATGGGCAGCCCTGGCTGCCCTCCCTCTCCAAAGCTCTGCACCTTCCCCAGCCGAAGCTCTGTGCCACTGAACACTGCCCGAGCCCAGCCCACTGCCCCACCCACTTGTCTCTATGAATCTGACTACTCTGGGTATCACTTATGAATGTGATCACACAGACACACAGATTTTTTTGGGGGGTGGGATGGGGACTGCCTTATTTCATTAGCACAATATCCCCCAAGTTCATCCAGGTTTATTGCCTGTGTCACAATATCCTTCCTTTTTAAGGCTGAATAATGTTCCACTGAGGTGTGGAGTGGGGGTGATGGAGGGAGAAGGGGACAAGGGGGAGGGAGAGGTGGGAAGAGAAGGGGGAGAGGGAGAGAGGCAGAGGTGGGGAGAGGGAGGGAGGGTTAGGGAGAGAGAAGAGAGAGAGGGAGGGAAAGGTGGGGAGAGGGAGGGAGGGTTAGGGAGAGAGGAGGAGAAAGGGAGAGGGGAGAGGGAGGGAGAAGGGGGAGGGGGAGGGAGGGTTAGGGAGAAAGGATAGGGAGGGGGAGAGAGAGGGAGGGAGAGGTGGGGAGAGGGAGGGAAGGTTAGGGAGAGAGAAAGAGAGAGGGAGACAGGGAGAGGGGGAGGGGGGGAGAGGAGAGGGGGAGGGGGGGAGAGGAAAGGGGGAGAGAGGGGGGGAGAGGAGAGGGGGAGAGAGGGAGCTTGGGAGGGAGAGAAGAGGGAGGGAGGGGAGAGAGAGAGAAGGAGGGGAGAGGTGGGGAGAAGGAGAAAGGGGAGGGAATGGGGGGATAAGCCTTGTTGTCCCTTTGTCTGCTGACCGACAGCCACTCAGCTCCAGCCGTTGGCTGCAGATGTGCGGCCAGGAAGCTGGGCACTGAGCACCCGAGTGCTGGCCTTCGACCTTCTGTGTTTGCCCCCAGAAGCAGCACAGCTGGGCCACAGGTCACAGGGCTGTGTTTTTGAGAAAACCCTGGTTGTCTGCTAAGAGCCACCCTGAGGGGCAACTTGTGCCCCCGACTGGTTCTACTTCTGTTTCCCCGATGACCCGAGAAGTGGAGCAGCTTTTTGTGAGCCTCTTGGCCACTCGTACATCCTCTTTGAAGAAGGTCAAGTCCACCGCTTGTTTTTAAGCTTCTTGGTTTTGGGGAGGGGTTGCTGACAGTTTTCTGAATGACCCTTCGTGTACCATGAGGAGCCAAAGATGTCAGAGATGATGGGGTCCCTGGGCCTGTTTGTGGGTGCTGTCAGCCAGGGCCCAGGTGTGGCTGATCACTGGCTTGAATAAAAATTAAAGAGACCTGCAGGACAATCCCCGGGAAGCAGACGTGAGGCGGACACCTGTGTCTTCATACTGTGCCTTCCTTAAATAGCAGCCTCTCAAGATTGGCAGGTGGAAACAGAACGGCCTGTGGAGTGTCGAGCGAATGTCTCTGCCTGTGAAATGTCATCTGCTTCATGAAATGACTCTCTGGTTTTTATCCGTGCTGTGACACGATTCTCAGTGGGAAGTGTCCTTTCCCAGGTTCCCTGAGCTGGCATCTGCAGGATCCCATTCCCCTGGATGCTAGACAGGGCCATTTAAAGGCAGAGTTTCTATATGCGGAGTATTCGAAGGTTAAAAGCAGAGTCAGAACATGCTTCCTAGTTGCTATTCTTCTGCCTGCTATAAAAAGCTTTGATGCAGGGGCTGTGGGTGAAGCTCAGTGGTAGGGCACTGGCCTAGCATGCTCAGGGCCTGAGTTTGATGCCCAGCACTGCAGAAAAGGAGGGGGAGTTTCATTTGAAGCGGGGAGGGAGAAGGAAAAAGATCCCTATGTAAGAAATCTCTGAAAGGAGAAATCAAGCTTATTCTAAAAACCCACACCTTCCACCCTCTAGGTGAGTGCTGTTGTCAGGCAGGGTGGAGTCTGTCTCTTCTGCTGGCCTGACCCTGCGTACTCCCTGGTCACATGACTGCACCTTGCAGTGGGGACCCTGGATCCGGGGGGCTCCAGTGCATGCTGTCTTTAAGAGTCCCAGGCTCCCACAGAGATTGGGGGACATCTTCCAGCCAAGGAAACAAGGCACAGGGAAAAGAAGGGCTCAGATGAGCCAAAAGCCTTGGGATGCCCATTGTGTCTTGGGACTGGCTGAGTCCCACCTCCTGCCCTGTGCTGCCTCTCAGGCTAGGGTCCTGAAAGAACAGATGTCCCTCCCAAGGCTCCAGCCCTGGAAAGGCCTCCAGGGCGAGGACAGGTGGGGACTCTCCTGGCTCTCTCTGGTTTCCTGCCAACACCTATTCTCCATCAACAACCTCTGCTCCTGGGTCCACTCGTCTCTGTCATCAACCCAGAATGGAGGAACTGGCTCGAGAGGATCCTGTTGTGAGCAGATGGACCACAGAAGCAAGCTGGACACAACCTGAGTCTCCAGAAGCAGCATCTCTGGACTAAAAGCTGTGTTCCAGGGGAAGTGGGGACAGGGGATGGGAACTTCCTCTCCCAGGGTTTTGTTCCATAGACAAAAATACCTTCCTGTTTCTCAGAAAGAAGCCGCGGAGGCCGAGGGCCTGTGTCTACGGCTCTGTCTGCAGCTGCAGTTTGTCACGTCGGGTGGCCTTTCTGCTGTTGATGACCCTTTGTGTGCGTCCTCTAGGGTCTTCTCCATTGTACTGGAGCTCTCTCTCATATCTCCTGGGACATGGGCAGAATGATGGCCACACAGACCTGGACACAGGGAGGGCTCCCTGCCTGACTGGTGGAGAGAGAGCTGAAGGGTGGCACTCATTCCCGTAGGAGCTGACCCCCATGGAGGGCATTTTCCAGATGTGGGGTTCTAGGAGCCCTGGACCTGGGCTACTTCAAGCACCAGAAGGGATCAAGGCGGTTCTGCTTTCAGAAGGAGAGGGAGGTAAGAGCTGGGCCAAGAGGGTTGTGTCCCTGTGACTGTGGCTTTAAGTGCAGGCTGCTGGGCTGGCTGTCCACGTGCCATAAACATTAGTGCCCTTGAAATCAAAACCCTGGTCCCCAGGGGGAGGAAAGGCCTCCAGAGCGAGGATGGGTGGAATGGGGCCGCCTTGGGAGGTGACTAGGGCACAAGGTGGAGCCACACCTGTAGAGCTGGTGCCTTCAGAAAGAGGGGCTGCAGAAGGCACCTGCACCCTGCAGAGGCCCGCCAGCACCCAGCCACGCTGCCACCCTGCTCAGACATCAGCCTGCAGAGCCGGGAGATGGGACTCCGTGTGGTTGCCAACCCTCCAGCCTGGGCACTGCTCGGCACCTCCTGCAGGGGGTGGCATTGACGCAGGGAGCCGATCACCCCCTAGGAGGCGGGCCTATGCTCTAGGGGACTCAGAGAGAGTCATGGGGACCCTGCAAAGCAACCCACAGCCTCTTACAGGCATCTAGGAAGGGGCCTGGGCCAGGCGGACAAGGAGAGGAGGGTGAAGTCAGATTGTCGCCTTTGGGCCCGAGTCTGGATGCGTCCCCTCAAAGTCCACACACTTGAAACGTGACCCCAGCTTCATGTTCATGCTATGTCAAGGTGGGCCTTTGGGCGGTCAGTAGGGTCAGGCGAGTCATGGGGCAGAGCCTTAGGATGAAGAGCCTCAGCGGGCACACCCGCTCTGTTTGGCCGAGTGATGCTCCTGCCACATTAGGACTGAGCAACAGAGCCACACCAGGTGCCAGCACCTCGCTTTTGGACTTCCCGATCTCCAGAACCAGGTGCTAGCTAAACCACTGTGCTTACAAATCACCCGTCTCAGGTATTTTGTTATAGCAGCAGAGAAGCACTTTAGACACCATGTATCTATTCGCCTGCTGAACGCGGAGAGGAACCAAAGTCACCTGAACACTCTCTGCATCCTGGAATTCAGAAGGGACACTTCAGGGGTCCCCAGGAGCAACATGATACTTCTAGAAATGGGTCTTCTGAGAAGCTTGCCATCTAGAAAGTGAGCTCACAAGGCCTTTCCTGTTTTAGGAAACGTGGACAATCCCACGAAAGCCCATCTGGCCTCCCCTTGCTGCTCAGACCCGCGGGACTTGACAGCAGCGAGGAGACAAGGACAGGAAGAAGCTGGTCACCGGGAGCCTGACTTTCAGATGGGTCACTCAAGAAAATCTGTATTCATTTTCACTTGATTCTTTCTTCTTCTCTTAGGTATTTTAATTCACTTAAATAATCAAAGTCAATTAATTTTAAGAGTTAAGGGGGCTTCGAATCCCAAGGACCCCCGGCTTAGCCCCTTCCTCCCCCTCGGTCCCACTGGCTCAGCTCACACCCGAGGAGTCAGGAGTTAACACGCTTTATAAACGGCCGATTTCCTGCTGCTTGGGGTTTTGCCCTGTCCTCTCAATGTTCTTGCCTTTTAAGGGATGAAATGTTTACCCCTGGCATTGTCCCTGACAACAAATCTTTCCTGGTCCTCCAACTCCTCACATAGAGCCACCCTGCCTGCCTGTCTGCCTGCCAAAGACTCCGGAGGAGTCAAGGGATACGACGATCTGTATCTGCAATGACCGCGCAGCTGCAAGCCCCTGCAGCCGCCACGGGAACTGCAACCCCGAGCAACCCTGTGGTCAGGGTTGCGACCTGGCTGCCCACTCCTCCCACACAGCAGGCTGCTAGCTGAGCACTGCTTCCAGGAGCACATCCTCCATGATTCACCTGCACGAGGACTGGCCCCCAAGGTTACTTCAGGTGCGACCCCATGGCCTTCGGGTCCCCCAGTCCCTCTTCTGTCTCCCGTCCCCTTGGCAACCCCTTTCCTTCCCCACAGGCAGGAAGAGAAGGCACCAGGGAGCTTCTACAAGCCCCGGGACCCTCCCCTTCCCCACGGACACCCCCCACCAGGAGCACAGCAGGCACGTACCCAAAGAGAGCCCCTGCCCAAAGTCCCTCTGGTGTCTCCAACATCAGGAAGTCGCATGGTTCACTAGTATTTATCATATACGATCATCCCTCTGGATCTGTGGGGTTTACATCTGAGGACTCAATCAACTGTGGATCAAAATATTGCCAAAAATCTACCTCTTCTGAACATGGAGACCTTTTTCTTGTCATGATTCCCTAAACCATACAGTACAAGGACTTTTACCTAGCAGTCACACCACAGGACCTGTCATCTGGAGACGATCAAGGGCATATGGAGGACTGTGTAGGGTCTATGCAAACACTATTCCACTTTACATAAGGGACTTGAGCACCCGTGGGTTTGGTGTGTGTGGGTGGTGTCCTGGAACTGATGCCCACAGGGGTGACTGGTGGTCACAGGGCCAACTGTGCTCTGCCACAGGAGAGGGGCCTTGCAAACCCATGCTGATGGACAGCCAGGCGGACGGTTCAGGGAGCACAGTGCTGCAGCTTCTCGGGCGGGGCCCAGCCTCCGAGAGCTCTCCTCCCTGTGCTCTCCTCCCTGTGCTCTCCTCCCACTGCCCAGCCCCGCGGCTGCAAGTCTGCTGGGGGAGAATATTTAAGATACACGGATAGGGGAAGCTGTCTGGTTTTCAGATAGCCCCCTTGATTTACAACCCCGTCGTTGGGCCAGTGCAGGGTTTTGGAGAAAGACCAATTTCATTTGCTTACAAGTCTGATCCTGAGGCTCTGGCGTTTCTGCAGATCCCGGCAATCATTTGCTGTTAATTACCGTTGGATTCTATCGCTGCTGCAGGAATGGACCTGCACCCGCCCATCCACTGCAGGGCTTGAAGGCTCTGCAGGGGCAGGGGCTGCCGGGCGCTGACTCCATTCAAGCACAGCGTCTTCCGTGGGGTTATTTTAGGCCCCCGTGGTTTTTCTTAAAGAAGAGTGGCCAGTTGCCTCCTGAGAGCGCCCTCTGCACTTGAATCTCTGCAAACATAATTTATTTGCCAAAAGACTCAGAGTCTCACAGCGAAGCTGCATCAGGCTTAGAAAAACAAGCCGGCTCGACATTTCTATTTTTACCTGGTGTTTCCACAGGGGCTGAGACTAGTGGTTTCTAACTCAATTTAGTATTTAAACTAATTTTCAGCCAGGTCTCTGTGGACCAGCCATTAGGGGAGGCACAGAGTTCCAAGGAGGAAGCTCCGACCCCTCCTGGCAGGGTGTGGGTCTTTGGAGACGCTCCCTGGCTCCTCCTATCCTGGGCCAGGCGCCACAGAACCCCACAACCTGCTGCAGCAGTGCCCACAGGGCCTTCGCCAGGCCCAGCGCTCAAACAGACCCCGACGGCCAGGTCCATCTGCTCTTCCTCGTGGCTTTCCTGGGAAGGATCTGAGAACTTCCTGAGGACTCCGCAGCACGCCGTGGGCCAAGAGGTACACAGCGAGGGTCAACAGGAGAAGAAAGGCCCTTTCAGGTCCCAGAGCCACGCCAACCAGCCTTGGCCATGCTGGCCAGGCAGCCGTGCTAGTCCAGGGCCCTGGCCTTGGCTGGCTCTGGAAGCCCAGGCCCTCTTCCCCGCCAGGCCGCCAGCGCTTGCGTGACCTCTGCCTTCCTCGGAGTCCCAGCTGTGCTTTTTGTTTTCTGTAATTTTACTTTTGCGTGGTGATGGTGTTTGGGTAACAGGAGATCACGGCACAAACTGCAAAGGTGAGAAAATAATGCGGGCCCAGCCGTCCCCATCTCCTGGCCCCTTCTCGGTGGTCACGGTTCCTGTGCCTGACTCCTGTCCTCTCCTATCACTGGTCTGATCAAATGGCATCCACGGGGCTAGTCTGCACCTTTCTTTATCTACTGTGTCACTTAGTACATCCTAGATAACATCTAGTTCCCCAAGTTCTTTCCACCCTTCATATTTCTGGAGTCAGGGAATCAGGCCTGAGGCTTCGGAGTCCATTTCTTAAGAATCCAGGTAAATGTCCCCACAACAGCCCCCGCAGAGGGGAAAGGAGAAGACAGAAGGAAGTGCTTTCCTGTTGGGCCAGGCACACACTTTGATGTCCCTGTCAACCACCATCCATGCCCCGGCACCAGCCACAGATGGACACAGGGGGACAGAGGCCAGACAGTACCCCACAGGGTAACCCCACTGGATCTGATATTCCTACCATCTTGTAGCAAAGACAAAGCAGGGTTGTAAGAGGTCAGACAGTACCAGTGCCAGTCAACTGAGGCTGAGGACTGGGGCAGGGAGACTCTCATTGCCAAAGTCCACTTTCTTGCCCATTTATCCAGACCATGGCTTAAAAATCCAAAACTACCAGCTCTAGGGCAGTGGGGCGTAGCTCAGTGGTAGAAGCTTTCCCAGCATGCTCAGGGCCCCAGCATCACGAACAAAATAAAACAGAACACTCCTCAACATTTTTGTTTATAAAGATTCTACAAAGATCAGCATCACAACTGCCATGCCAGTTCCGAGGCCCTCCAGTGTGTGGTGGCACACTAGCTCCCCTTCGTGAGGGACACTAGCCACAGAGAAGGGTCCTCCCCAGCTGGACCAGGGGAGTAGCCAGGAGGATTCCCGTGGAGCTTCTGGGATCAGGGATGTGGACTAGACCTGCAGGACCTCCCAAAGGAGTCACCCGTACCTCCAGAAAGTGAAGGGCCGAGGTCTGGCAAGAGGGGCTGGTGGGTCACTCCTGCACACTTTCAGTTCTACAAAGAGCTAAGGGATCAAAGCACCCACAGGGGCACATGCTGGAGAGGAGAGCCACCTGAACCTGGGCAGGGGCAAGCAGCACCTGACGTCAGGCATGGGGCACCACCCGCCTCCCCCAGGGCAAGTCAGCCTCTTACTCAGCCCCAGCCTCACCTCTCCCGAGTCCCAGCTTTCTGGCTGCTCTAGGGACTTGCTGGAGAGGAAGCAGGCGCAAAGAGGGCTCTGCCCATTGGCAGGTCTTCAACAGGGCTTGGGGGAGCCAGTGGGAGGGGCGTGCTGCTGGCCAAGGTGGGGCTCCTGGGTGACCTGGGGGCCACTTTCATCCCTGACAGTGTCCCTATTACCGCCCGACTCTCAGAGGGCTGGCTGCACTGTACTCAGAGAAGCCCAGCTGAGGGCATGAGAGTCCTCTTGCCCTGCTACAGCCACTTGCTGAGATGCCAGGAGAGGCGCTGTGTGGCTGGGGGCTCCACGGTGACTCCAGATCACACCTTCAACCGCAAAGTCCCAGAATGTGCCTGAAGCCCACGAACTGCATGGTTTCCCAGGTGGCCCAGCAACGCCTGGCCCAGGGCCACCGTGCCCAGGCACCACCATGGTCCTCCTCGCCAGGCCCTTGCTGGAGCTGGCAGGCCACAGGGGCAGAGCTCTGGGCTCCTCCCTATGAGACCTCCCTGAGCACTCCCGGGAACTCCCACACCTGCCATGAGGGAGCGGGGCATGAGGGGCCCCTCTCACGGCACCTCTGCAGTGCCCCGGAATCCTAAGGTCAGAGCGAGCAGAACTGGCTTCTGTGTCAGGACAAGCCCGGTGGCACCGTGAGTCCTGCAGGTGCACCACAAGCCCCGGGAGGGCAGGGACTTGCACACAGGCCACACCCTGAGAAGCAACCAGAGGAAGCACCTCCGCCATGGGGCAACGACCATAAGGCTGCTTTCATTACACGAACTCACGATAACAGGTTAAGAGACAAGGGCACCAGAGGGCATCGTGTGGTAGAGGAAGTCCTCTGTGATGCCCAGGCCAGCCGCACGCGAGCTCACAAGACCTCTAAGGAAGACAACTGTCACAGGTGAATAAGCCATCCCAGATGTCAGCCAGCCTGTGATGGCAGCTACTGCTCTAGAGTGCTCCATCAAAGCCCTGGGGGACCGCCGGGGGACGCATCAGGAACTGCAGCAAGCCTGCTCAACCTGCTCCCGCTGCCGCGCACACGCACTCCTAGGGCTGTGGACGGGCAGCTGCACGCTGAACACCGTTCTGAGCCTGTGAATCCCACAGAATTACTGCGGTGTCACTGGGGAAGAGAGAGCCACCAGTGGTCCTTGTTTCCAGCCCTCCCCACTCGGTCCTCCCTTCGGATCACAGTGACTTCCCACTTCACATGGTGAGGTGGAAAGAAGTGGGCGTCTGCAGGAAAGAGGTCCGGGCTCAAGTCTTGGCACCGAAACTCACAAGTGGGAGATCATGGGGACCTGACTTCCCGTCTTCGGCTGCCTGCTGTGCCCAGGAGGATCATAATAGCATCCACCCCCAAGGCCACTGTGCACACCCAAAGCAGTAACAGGAAGGTCTCTGTGACGCCTAAAATGCCATTTTCACCGTCTCCTCCTGTGGCCCCTCCCCCTCCGCCAGAGCTGGGCTGGCGGCTGTCATCTGGTCTCTGTGCCAAGTGTGGCTGTGATGTCCTTTCCTTTGTGCTTTGCTCTGGGAGTCACAGAAGAGCGCTGTCGGACATTAGTGCCAGAAAATTTCTAGGACTGTCACCCACACCGCCAACCACTTCAAACAGGCATACCTAGCCCCAGGTCACTGAAAGCCAGCTGGTGGCAGCCCCGGGTCTCCTGCCTGGCTGTCCTCTCCCACCCACCAGCCCTCCTCTCTTCTCCTGCAGTCCCATCTTGGTCTGTCCCTCCCCTGAGATGAACGCTCCCTGTCACAGGTCCCTTTGCACCTGTGACATGCCCTTACCAAGGGCCCCCTGCTTGGCTTAGTAGGAGGAGGTGCAGGGCTGCGGCCAGCCGGGTTACCTTGGCATTCTGCAGGGGCGGCTGATAACTGGAGGGCCGGTAGAACACCCGCTGGGTGGCGTCTGTGTGGATGTCCCCGAGGAAGAGCTCCTGCACCAGGTGGTCCAGGTTCTGGTGCAGGTACTGCTTCTCCACGCGGATGAGCTGCAGCTCGTGCATGGCGAAGTTCACGGCCCTGGTGCACTCGCAGCCGTTCTCCTCCCGCCACAGGTCGTAGGCCACGTCCTGCACCCAGGGGCCCCCGGTGGCCAGGAAGCCTGGACACGTGCGGTTCACCAGCTGGCTGAGCTGCTCAGCCACTGCCTCCGTGTGGCAGATGACCTGGACGTTGTGCAGCTGGTAGTCAGCCTCCGTGCCTCCGCGGATGATCCAAGAGGCCTGGCGCAGGCGGATCTTGCCGCGGATGATGAGGGTATAGGTGGGATTTGTGCACCGGTTGCTGCCATAGTAAAACTGGTAGGCCTGAAAGGTGTTGTTGTGATAGAACCTGTAGGACCTCGTGAGGAACTCTGGCCCCGACCGCACCTCGCAGCTGGAGGAGAGAAGAGGAGAGGTGGTGAGCCCAGGGCAGGGGGAGGGACAAGGGAGGAGAGGTGGGGAGCCCAGGGCAGGGGGAGGGACAGGGGAGGAGAGGTGGGGATCCCAGGACTGGGGGAGAGATGCATGCCAGCAGTAGAACACACAACATGCTGTCTACACGGCCGGCCTGCAGGTCCAATTCTTTGAACCCTTACACCAGCCAGGGGTTACATATGATTATCACTTCTTTTACAGCTGGAGAAATGGAGGTACAGGCCAAGACACGTGGCCAGCTACTGCATGAATCCAGGCAGCAGGGCCCCAGGGACTGCTCTGAGCACTGCACCAGTCTGTGTTCACGGGGGAACAGGCCGGGGGAGCCCAGGCTCCTCAGTCCTGGCTGTGGGCCTATTCACAGAGACATTTCCTCCTGGATAAGGAAGAAGAGTGTGGAGCAGGCCTAGCAAAGGAATTCCCTTCTCTGGATCAAAAGTGGATGACTTCATGAAATGTCATTTAAGGGACTGTGTCTAGTGCAGGCAGAGGCAAGATGTACACTGTCTTGAAAGGGAACCTAGTCCCTGGTTGCAGACAAATTCACCCTCCCTCCCACCCATTCAAAAGGGATTTTCCCTCTAGCTGAATGGTGGGGGTGGGGGTGGGGGAAGAGGCCACTAAGTGAAAGGGAAGCTAATACCAGGAACAAGGGTCCCTTTGGCTTGTGTGGGCTGACAGGGAGGAAGTGCCCTTTGCTGGGGCGTTAGATAAAGGCTGGGGTCCTGACCAGGACACTCAGACTGGCAATCACAGCAAAGGTGTCTGGGGTTTCAGCTCTGGGCCTCTGCACTGCTCCAGCTGCCACCAAGTGCCATGGCTGCACAGCCCAGGGCAGCAGAGGTGTAGAGCCAGGGTATGCAATGCTTCCCCCAGAGACTGGTGTGTTGAAGCTGCTTGGGCCCTAATGCAGAGGTGCACAGCGGCTTCTGGTGATTGGATCACGAGGGCTCTGACCCCAATGGTGGGTTGATCCACTGGATGGGTTAATAATTTGAGTGGATTCTCTCAGGAGGTGGTGGAAACAGGAGGAGGTGGGGCCTGCTTGAAGGGAGTAGATACTAGGTAGGCCCTGGGAGGGGATTTCTTGCCCCTGAGCCCTTTCTGTCTTGTCTTCCCAGCTGCCATGAGCAGAGCAGTGCCCTTTGGCCTTGCCCTTCCGCCACGATGCTCTGCCTACCTCAGGCCCAGAGCAAGGGAGCCAGCAGACTATGGATTGAAACTCTGAAACCATGAGCCAAAATAAATTTTTCCTCCTTAGAGCTGTCTTCTCAGGCATTTGTCACAGTGATGAAAAGCCAAATGACAGGAGGGACTCCTTAAATCACTGGCCAAAGAGCCTGTCCATGAGCTTCTGTGAGATCTCGGCTTCTGGTCCTGATTCTCAGCTCACCAGAGCTGGCCTTCAGTCCCTGCTCCTGTCTACAACTTGAACAGAGATTCTGGGCTGAGCTGACACAACATGGGTACATCAAGCCACTCAGGCCTTCTCAGAACCGCTAACATGCTAGTTCTTCAGCTGAGACCTGAGAGAGAGAAAGCTACATCAGGGGGTACCCATGGCAATAGAAAGTTGTCACCTAGTGTCAAATGACATCCTATGGATGTAAGACACAGCGGTCCTGCAGGCACCAGTCACTGGAGCCACAGGGGTGAGGAGACACTCCAGCTCTCTCCTCCAAGGAGAGAGGAGAGAGTGAGCAGCACCCAGGTCACGGAGGCTGAGAAGAGCCTCTTGATGATTTGTCTTGTCAGCACTGCTTTCGATCCACTGCATGCCAGGCCCTCCTGCCCACTGCATCCTGGGCCCTCCTCCCTACTGCATCCCGGTCCCTCCAGCCCTCTGCAACCCAGGCCCTCTTCCCAATGGCATCCCAGGTGCATCCCAGGCCCTCCTCCCGACTGCATCCTAGGCCCTCCTGCCCACTGCATTCCAGGCCCTCCTGCACCCTGCATCCCAGGCCCTCCTCCCCACTGCATCCCAGGCCCTCCTCCCCTCTGCAACCCAGGCCCTCCTCCCTACTGCATCCCAGGCCCTCCTGCCCACTGCATCTCAGGCCTTCCTCCCTACTGCATCCCAGGCCCTCCTGCCCAATGCATTCCAGACCCTCCTGCCCACTGCATACCAGACCCTCCTCCCCACTGCATCCAGGACCTCCTGCCTACTGCATCCCAGGCCCTCCTGCACTCTGTATTCCAGGCCCTCCTCCCCACTGGATCTCAGGCCCTCCAGCCCACTGCATCCAGGCATCCCCCGCCCACTGCATCCCAGGACCCCTGCCCAATGCGTCCCAGGCCCTCCTACCCACTGCATCCCAGACCCTCCTCTCTACTGCATCCCAGGCCCTCCTCCCCACTGCATCCCAGGCCCTCCTCCCCACTGCATCCCAGGCCCTCCTCCCCACTGTATCCCATGCCCTCCTCCCTACTGCATCCCAGGCCCTCTTGTCCACCACATCCCAGGTCTTCCTCCCCACTGCATCCCAGACCCTCCTCCCTACTGCATCCCAGGCCCTCCTGTCTACTGTATCCCAGGCCCTCCTGTCTACTGTATCCCAGGCCCTCCTGTCTACTGCATCCCAGGCCCTCCTTCCCACTGCATCCCAGACCCTCCTCTCTACTGCATCCCAGGCCCTCCTCCCCACTGCATCCCAGGCCCTCCTCCCCACTGCATCCCAGGCCCTCCTCCCCACTGCATCCCAGACCCTCCTCCCTACTATATCCCAGGCCCTCCTGCCACTGCATCCCGGGCCCTCCTCCCTACTATATCCCAGGCCCTCCTGCACCCTGCATCCCGGGCCCTCCTCCCTACTTTATCCCGGGCTCTCCTGCCACTGCATCCCGGGCTTTCCTGTCCACTGCAATCCAGGACCTCCTGCACCCTGAATCCCAGGCCCTCCTTTCCACTGCATCCCAGGCCCTCCTCCCCACTGCATCCCAGGACCTCCTGCACCCTGCATCCCAGGCCCTCCTTCCCACTGCATCCCGGGCCCTCCTGCCAACTGCATCCCAGGCCCTCCTCCCCACTGCATCCCGGGCTCTCCAGCCCACTGCATCCCAGGCCCTCCTCCCCACTGTACTCCAGGCCCTCTTCCCCACTGCATCCCGGGCTCTCCTGCCCACTGCATCCCTGGCCTCCTCCTCACTGCATCCCAGGCCTTCCTCCCTACTGTATCCCAGGTCCTCGTCCCCACTGCATCCTAGGCCCTTCTGCATACTGCATCCCAGGCCCTCCTCCCCACTGCATCCCAGGCCCTCCTCCCCACTGCATCCCAGGCCCTCCTGCACCCTACATCCCAGGCCCTCCTGCACCCTGCATCCCAGGCCCTCCTCCCCACTGCATCCCAGGCCCTCCTGCACCCTACATCCCAGGCCCTCCTGCACCCTGCATCCCAGGCCCTCCTCCCCACTGCATCCCAGGCCCTCCTGCATACTGCATCCCAGGCCCGCCCATTCTCCACTGAGCCTCTGCTCTCTCCACTCAGAAGTGAGTGACAGTCTTTTAGTATCACCCCCGATCCCTGTTGCTCCTGTGTGGTTACCACTCAGCAGCTGCAGTGCTCTTTAGGAAAGCCGAAGCTGAAAACTTCCTAGTTCTCTCTGGTGAGAAACTTGCACGGGGGCACGTGGGGCGCTCCTGTCATTCCAGGCAGAGGGATGGCTTGAGCCCAGTAGCAGCAGTCAGCCTGGGCAACAGAGTAAGTCCCCTTCTCAAACAGACCAATGCCCCAAAAGGGGACCTGCTGTGCAAGGTGCCTTTGGAGCTGGCTCCACCCTCCTCCAGGTGCATTCCTGCTCACTCCACGCAGCTGGCTGCAGGGTCCTCTTGACCACTCTGCCTCCAGCCTAGATTTTGCTAGTTCCTCCAGACTGAAGCCCTTCCCGTAGCCTCTGTAGGCAGCTCACTTCTGCTGGACTTTCTGGCCCCCACCCTTATCCTGAAGTGGGGGCCCTGGTGTTTTCCTGCCACCTGTCATACTCCGTGCCCCTCGGCCACGGGACTTCTTCGTATAGATTTACATGTATTTGTAAAATCCCTGAAGATAGGGACCAAGTCTGTTTGGTGCACTGCTTTATACAGGAAATATAACATAGTGCTTGGCACGTGGTAGGCACCTAATAAATGACCATTTTAAAGTTATGATCTTGCATTAAGAATCTTATGCAAATAATTTATAATGCCTTTACTTTAAGAGACTCCCATTTTTAGAAAAAAAATTCTGAATCTTCATCATCTTATAACATTTCTTTTCCCTCTTTTCTGACATGCACTTGATCCCTCCCCATGGAACCTGGAGGCTACTTATCCGACCCCAGGAACAGTGCACGGGGAGAAGTGATCCTATCCCAGGGTTTGTCTAGTTAATGCTCGACAATTTAGTGGGCAGAAAAAAACATCACAGATCTGCCTCTAGACTGTTTTTAAAAGCTCTAATCGAAGATAAGCTGGAGCTCAAACTGGGGTAAATCTCAGCCTCACGGCATGGAAACGAATCTCAGAATCACGCGCTGGCTGGCCCAGGCAGCTCTAACCTTGCTCTGGGAGCCCTGAAGCCACATATTGAGTTACCAGGCTATGGCTAGAACCTAGAGGCCACAGGAGCTTGCCAGGCATGTTCAGGGTTGGTGACACACAGACGCTTAATTTCACTTGCTAATGGATTCTTTTTATGTACAGTGGTCCCGCGGAGTTCAGTAAACAAGGATCTATTCACTCGTGGCTGTGGTTCAAGTAGCACAATATAATCTCTGCTCCAGCGTAGGATTTCTACAGCACTTAGCTCTGTTTCTTAACCAACCATCATTTCTAACCTGGTCCTTCATTAGGACTCACACAACACTGTAGGCTATATAGAGTCCAAGAACCAGAGAAACCGCACAGAGAGTCTTCTGGTCCCTCCCCAGCCCCTCCCACCTCCGCAACCCTTGAGCTCTCACCCTGTGGAGACCCAGTGGCCCTCGATGGTCGGTGGCATCTGCACAGTGATCCGCGCGCCATTGTGGAGGTGTCTGAGCATGTGATGGCACTGGGACTCCTTGAAAGCCCTCCAGGCACTTTTCTCTAAGGACCGAGGATGGGATCTGCCATCAGGATGAAGGAGGGCAGAACCCTCTCCCAGCCCTGGAAAAGAAAGGTGGGCAGTTAGGGAAGGGCCTGGAGCATTTGAAGACTGAAGGCTTCCTCTGTTATGTGCCACTCTGCTGGCTCCCACAGGACCCACTCTCCAAGGGGAAGTGTCCCTGGGAGCCACTTCCCAGGTGGCAAAACTGAGGTCCATGGGGACAAGGGCTTGCTTTGCTTGAGGTCACCTGGCTAGGTACCAGCAAAACAGGAGTTCGAATCCGTGCATCTATGAACGGTGACTAAGGCAGGCACCTGTGGGAGCACCTGTGTGGTGCAGGCAAGGGAGTGACCACAGCTATGGAGGACAGCCATGGACATGTCCCAGAGCCACCAGGGGAGGAGACAGGGTTGAAGGGAGACGTGAGAAAGGGGTCACTCGGAAGGGTGGACACGTGCCAGGCCACCTGTGGATGGGGAAGGAGAGAGCTAGGGCACCAGTCTCGGTAGAAACGTAGCCTGGAGATGGAAGGACCAGGGGCCGGGGAACAGCTCTGGAGCTTCCAGCAGGGAATCTCTTCCCTTGGTGGCCCCATCTGCTCACACCAGCACGTGCATTTTCTAGCTGTCTCCGCCTCTGGGTGGAGGTCCTTGCTCTGATCTGAGTGCAGTGTGTCCCCAAGGGCTTGCGAGTCAAAAGATTGGCTTCCAGTGTGGTGTTGCTGAGAGGTAGAGGGAGCTTCAGGAGATGGGGCCCAGGACAGGCATTTAGGCCACCGGGTGCTGCCCTCAGGAGATGAGTGCAGTCAGTGGGACCCTGGATGGTGGTCGCAAGGGGGCTGTCATAAAAGAACGTGCCTGGCCACTCCCCAGCCTCTTATACTTCCTGACTTGCCATGTGACCTCCGCCTCTCACCAGTGCTCCTGCCAACATGCCGACTGTCCTGTGACACAGCCACGGGCCCAGAGGAGAGCCAGTACTGTGCTAACTGGGCTATCAGCCTCCAAGACGGAGCTCCACAAGAACCCAGTCTCAGAAAAACTGAACAGTCCACACAGTCTTTTTAATCAAGATAATTACGAGAAGATCACAATTTTGTTTCTGGAGAGTAAAGCACGACTAGGAATAAGTTTATCTTCACAACGGTATTTTAGGTTGGCCACCATCTACCCATGCAAAGTCACCACCAGCTGACGTCCAGAGGAAAGCAATGGGGACAAATGGGGCATCGCTGAGAGCCCAGTCCCCCTTGAGAGTCTCTCCTGAAGGGACCAACAAATCGATGGGTCTTAGGGAGGGCCCGCCATGTACTTGACACCATGTCAACAGAAAGAGACATGAATTAGACAAATGTGTGAAAATACAACAGAATCTACATAAAGTCAAACGACCCATCAGATCACTGCTCCTGAGGAGGCGATCCTTCGATTTCATCCAACCCCTGAATGACCTCATGGAGACCATGGCTCACGAGGGCCATCTGAAATCACAAGTGAGACCCAGAGTACAGTGACTTACAGCCACATGAAGAAAATCTACCAGGACACACTCAGGCCTGCAGGCAGGTGACATCCAGATATCTGAAATTTCTAGATTTCTGTCATATCCAGGTATCTGCTATCATGTGGTCGAAAAACTCAAAGATGGAGCTACTGTTTGGTGGAGAGTCCCGGCTGCGAGACGGCAGCGTCCCCACGTGTGACCTGGGTTTTCCTGCAGGAGAGTGCTGGTTTGAGAAGGAGCAGGATTTCAGCTGCTTTGGCACCTCACCTGAGCCCATGGCAAGGAGGCATGGCACCTCCTGGCATCTCCACCAGGTAAACCGTGACCAGCGATCCCGGACAAAGATGACTGGGTTGGGGTTAGGGCTAGGGGGTTAGGGTTAGGGGGTTAGGGTTAGGGTATTTAGAGTCAGGATTAGAGTTAAGGTGTTAGGGTTATGGTTAGGGTGTTAGGAATATGTAGTTAGAGTTAGGGTATTTGTTTTAGGGTTAGGGTATTTGTATTAGGGTTGGGGTGTTAGAATTAGGGTTAGGGGGATCGGGTTAGGTTGTTAGTGTTAGAGTTAGGGTTAGGGTTAGGGTTTCAGGGTCAGGGTATTAGGATTATGCAGTTAGGGTTAGGGTATTTGTTTTAGGGTTAGGATGTCAGGGTTAGGTTTATGCTGTTAGGGTTAGGGTTAAGTAGCTCAGGTTAATGCAGTCTCCCCTCTGGCTCTGTCTGGCCCAGTCCACTGCCTCTGGCTTGAGCTGGAATGAGGGAAACTGCAGAAATGGGAGATCTCTGTCTGATGACCTTGTTACTATGTGGGAGGGTCCTCCTACTGGAGGGGCACTCTTGGTGTGTCCCCGCAGCCCTCACCATCCCTCCCCAGGCCATGGGAGGAGACAGGTTGTTTTTCCCAGCCATTTTTCTCCTTCTGTTTTGAGAGCCAGGCTGTTTACAAAGTATGTGCATTTTGATCAGCTCCCCCAGGTCTGATGACGCTGCCCTTCAGTGGTCAGCTCTGGCACTGGGGCAGTCAGCAAGGGATGAATCTGGTGAACGACTGGCCCTCCTATCATGGACACCATTGACAGCATCCTCTGACTGAGTGCTCTTCACTGTCTGGTCTTCAACCCCCATCTGTCCACACCACATTGTCCTCTTATTTGGTTTTAATCTGACACAGGAGATACGATGCTCATAGGACCTCCCCGAGTCCCGGGGCTGCGATTCTCTTGACAGTAAAGCTTTTCTGAATGTCCCTGTTCAGCAATCAAGGAACAAAAGGCAACACGGCCTGCTGTTGGAGGGTCCACGTGTGATCGATTACGCTGTGAGGAGTTTCAGATAGGTTTTAGCCAAACTCACAAGGCACTGGGAGTCGGAGAAGGGTCTACTTGAAACAGGACCCAAGCATTCAGTAAAGGTGCCATCAGTGACCACAGCCAGGCTGTGTTCTAAAACGTGGTGGTAAACTCCGCCACCTGCACGTGTTTTCCATGGAGATAACAAGACGGGTGCAGTGGAGGGGCCACTCGCTGGGGGGGAAATTGGACCTGCCACGGGGAGGGTTTCACTGAACCCGCGATTTCAATGATGGTTAAGATGCATCAGTATTTTGTTACCAGAGACAAAAACAATTGCATTTAAACGATGACACGAGGCTTTAACAGTAGTTCTGGGAAGCAGTGAGTCACTGCAGCAGCCGGGGGTGGCTCTGACATTCCTTTGATCTATTCAGGGAGACGTGGGGATTTCTCACGCAGCTCCATGGCCACTGCTTGCCCTTGGCGTTTGGGCAGTGGAGTGTAAGCACGGCCTGGCTCTCCTGGGCACCCTCAATTCTAAGTCACTGAAGGAGCTGTAGGAGAGCACATGCCCGGCAGCCGCTCTGGCCATGACAGAATGTGGCTTCACTGATGTCTGACAGGCACCACGCTCTACTACAGGCCTGGCGGTCGGGGCGGAGAGCAGGAGCCATGGGTGAGGGGGGGCACTACACACGCAGACTCAGTGGTGTGCTTCTGATTCTCAGAACCAGCCTATCTGCCATCAGACTAGAGGTATGGAGCCCAAAGGCACATGGGAAGGAAGTGCCAGTGCTCAAAGGCGTGTCTGAGTCCAGTTGCCACGGGCAAAGGCGGGCCGCCCTCCTGGCCACTGCAATCCCACCATAAACAACTCCAAGCAGGAAACAAGGGCGTCCTGCCCCCGGCCATCCCCTGTCAGCACGGCAGCCGCCAACACCTGAACCTTCCAGGCGCTGGTATCCGCGTCTCTCTTGAGCAGAGGTGTCACCCACCTGCCAGAGCCGGCTTCTCCTGAGCACAGCGGTGTCATTACCATCAATGTTAGTGACAAGGCTCTTAGGCCAACCTCAAAAGGTCCCTCCTAACTAGAAGACAGTTAAAATAATGGTGAAAGTTGCCCAGGGTCAGCCTTACTCTGAGCCGGGAAGACAGACAAGCAGCTAGCTCTCAGGAGCGTTCACCAAGCACCCGTGGCCCTGGAGTGGAAGGGGCGGGACCCCGAGCGCCAGACCTGGAGCCTGTCTGTTCTGCTGGCTCAACGAATGCCCATCAACTCTTACTGTGTCTATTTTAGGGACCAGAGGCACAGAGAGGAACAAAGGCAAGCTCTTGGACCTTGAGGTTCTCAAAGTCTCTCTGACATAGATGTTGAAAAGGGTAGAGATGACGAAGGAGGGGTCCTGGGAGGAAAAGTGGGACCCTAGAGGCAGAAGAGTGGCAGTGAGCACATATACAGGTTGTTCCTGAGGCTGGAGTCACACAGGGAAGGCAGCCTCCTTTCAACCAGTGGTTGAGGAAACAAAGCCCAATCTGCCCATCATTGGAAAGCAGGGAAGAAGTGTTCAACTGTTTTGGGTTTCTGCCAACCAATACCCAAGCAACTGAGAGTGGGCCAGGCTGAGGGGCCCCTGAGGCAGTCAGTACAGTGGGAGCCTCAGTGAGCAGCCAAGTAGGGAGACACCCACAGCTGTCACAGCTCACCAAGGACGCTGTGACAGGCTCACGCTCTAGGGCAGTACTCAGTGTGGGGCAGAAGGACAGGCTGGTGTTCACACTGGTCTGTTTTCTACTGCTCTGACAAAACACCTGAGGCTTGGTAACTTGTTTTTCAAAATGAGGTTGATTGATCTCAGCTTTGGAGGAACAGCGGGTGGCCACAGCCTCTGCTCAGCTCTGGCGAGTCCTCTAGGCTGCACTGCATCCTGCGTCACAGCGTCACAGTGTCTCGGCGAAAGAGTGCCAGAGGAGATCATGTGGAGACAGGCAGAGTGTGCGAGAAGAGAGTACAAGGCAGGAAGGCTAGGTGAGGAGAGGTCATGAGACTGGAAGTGTAGGAGACCATGGGGCAGGACGAGTGCATGAGCAGAGAAGCAAGCATCATAGCAGCGTCCTGACATCCGAGGCTTCCTCTGAGAGCAGCCCTGGTGCCCCCTCCAGGGATACCACCTGAGAATTCTGGTCCACCAGGGGCCTGTGTTCCCGCATCCCCTGGAGGTGTAAGCCCAGCCGTTCACTCCCACAGTCAGGAGGCCTGCAGGTCAGGGTACTGCTCCCTGCACGGCAGCTGCGGACATTATAGCCTGGAGGTTGGGCTGGGTGAGGGTCTAGGCCCCAGAGGGGCTTGTGAAGGAAGCAGGCCCTGCATCTCCCTGTGGGTTATGGAGGACATCTCTGCCCGATGAAGGAAGGGCTGTCCAGGCAGAAGACACCACCTCCAACAGGAGGGCGCTGCTGTGCCCGTGGGGAGAACCAGGCTCAGGGATGGAGATGCCCGTGGGCAGAGGGCAGGCAGCCATGGTCAAGCAGGATGTACGTGCGGAGGGAGGCTCCTCTGGGAAGCTGAAGAGGCACCCCACAGCTTTCATCACTGTAAGGGCAGGAAGAGAATGCCATTGACGTTTTGGAAAGACTACTTTTTTTTTGGAGGGATTAGGGACAAGCAGATCAGAAGCAGGAAGACCACGAGGAACCTACTGCACCGGCTCAGTCTGGTATCGTTTCTGCACAAGTAAATGAGAAATGTGACGACTTTCAGCAAATGGCATTCCACCCTTTATGTGGTCTTGAAGGGTGCTGACCATTTTCTGCAAACTGGGGGTGAAAGAAGAGGGAGGGCCCGAGGAGGGGAGGGAGTAGGCGGGCAGGTTCAGCACTACTCTTGAAAAGGGACTTTTGAAAGTCCTTCTGCGTCCTACTTTAACAGATCTTAAGTGGCACACATCAGTCATCCTGATGATTTGCAAGGCAGAACAAAACAACCGCAGCTGACAATGATGACCATTCTTGCCTGGGACACCTGTCATTCCTAGTAGTAAATGTGCTTATCACCTACAGTAATTTAAAAACCCTCCCCTTAATTGGATTATTTGTGTACTGTTGTCAATCACATATCTGGTTGTTGAAATGTGGACGCTGCTGTTGAAATGTGCAGCTGCCGTTGGCTCTTCTGACGATTTGCTTCTGCAGTGCCAGAGGACACTGAGGGACCCCGGCAGTCCACGGCACCAGCGCTCAGGCAGCCCCAGGCTCTGCGCCCAGCGGGGCCATTCTGTCACTGCAAGGCCTGGACGGACCCAGATGGAATTATGGCCGGGAGAATATGGGAGAAGTAAGTGGATTCTGGAAGGAAACTTCACCTGTTGAAAACGAATTAAGTCCTTCAGGCTCCAGGGCACAGTTTTATAGATTACCACTTCCAGAACATTCCACGAAACCCAGGAGCTCCGCAGGCTATCCATGTGTGTGCACTGGGGATTTACTCCCCCAGTAGTGCCACTCCACAATGGTACTCCCCAAGGACAACGCAAAGACCTTGTTGACCATCACAGTCTCGGTTGTCTCCTGTTCAGAGAACGAAAATTCCCAGGACATCAAATAGGAAACAGATTTTCCTAAATGAAAGGCAGCAGAAGGTTGGCCGTCCATGTAGGGCTGCCTGCCTAAGTGGAAGTCCACGTGGGGCTGGGTGTAGCTCAGAGTAGAATGCAGGCCTAGGTGAGGCCTGGGGTCCAATCCCCAGCACTGCCCCAAAGTAAAAGTGACCGAGCAGTTTAGGCCGCTTGAATTCACCGAATCCCGCACACAGAGTGTTCAGGGGAGGAAGGTAGTTCTGCTACGGTCACCACGTGGTGCCAGGTGCACTCAGAAAGCAGACCAGGCACGGGGAGATCAGGCAGGACCTTCCAAGAAAGTGGGGGTGGGAGGGGCAGTGCCTTCAGAAGCTCAACCTGCCTTCCTTCAACACTGCAGGTGCCTACTGTGTGTTGGGGTCTCTGTTAGGCAAGGACCACCCTTGACAGGAAATGAAAATTCCACAGATTCTCCCCTGGGTGGAGCTAATCCATGGAACATTCTAGTCAAAAAGGGCAGAAGGGTAGGATTACAACAAACAGGTGGGTGTCACTCACCCCATCGGGTGACACCCACTCCCAGAGCTGTACCTTTCCTATCTGAGCAGAGGTGAAGTCCACTTGTGTTGCAGGTGTAGTACATACAGTCCAAGACCTCTGTACTCAGGACTTAGAGGTGGGTGCACAGCTCCTGTTCAGGTGGCCCCGACACTCCCCTGCTGTCAGGACTGATGGGGAAACTTCACATGTACAGAACGTAAACCTTGTTGGGAGGGAGCAACAATTATTAAGCACACGTGGGCTGAACTGGATCTAGGTCAGGATGGGCTCTCCGTATGTACTCTAATACTTTAGAAAAACCCATCTTAACAGAACAAAAAAATCACATTAGTTAAAATACGGATGGCTGTCTGTGGGTAAAAGTATTTGCTGGGGGACACTGGGGATGGCCCCCAGGGGTGTTCTACCACTGGGTTACACCCCAGCCCGTTGTAGTTTTTACTTTGAGACAGGGTCTGGCTACATTGTGGAGGCTGGCCTCGAGCCTGCTGCTTCCTGCCTGGGACGGCAGGTAGCTGGGATGGCAGATGGGTGCCGGGTGTCTGCATGGGCAGAGGTTGAACGGCTCTCTTCCCATTCACTCTGCAGGTTCCCTCCTTCACTGGTCTGCCTGCAAACCTGGGCCATGCAGTGACGGGCGCACCTCAAGTCAGAACTGGCCGACGTGTAGAGGGCAGCTGATGAGATGAAGCGCAGTTAGTTATGTGGCCGTGAACTTGCCGGCTATTTAACAGGCACCCTCCTCATGAAGGTGTGCTTTGAAGTGGGTCCTGTTGGGTGAGCTCCAGGGCTGTCCCCTGGGACACAATGGACGTGGGTGCAGACACGCTGGTTCTGCTGCAATTCAAACGTGATGGGTGCTTACCAAGGTCTTATATTCATTTCCATTTTTTTTCTGCAATAAAAAGCTAAGAGAACTGCTTTTACCAACTGTACACCTTCATACTGAATGTGGTCTCCTTTTAGGAGAAATAATAAAGTCAAAGCTTCAAGCCTGGCTCCATTTAACTTTAGTGGATGAGTTATTTTCCAGTGACATCATTTTCAATGCCAAGGTCCCAGGGCTAGATACTGGGGTCAAACCAGAGAT